>NC_140169.1:4675341-4682841 GCF_963971535.1 Notolepis coatsorum | reverse complement strand
AACAAAATGGCCCAGTCATCTATTCACCTTTGTTTAATACACACATCGTTGTCTCTAATGTTATCTAGCTACTGATAGCTCCCAATATCATCAGTTTGGTGCTGGCTAACTAGCGTGAACTTCTAGCCACAATGCTATACTGTTATAATGGCATATTCCATTCATGTTAGCATGCAGCTAACAATGTAGCTAACAAAGTCACCGATCTTTTTTGAGACAAAACTATCCGCTCTTGGTGGTCACTTGTGTTGATGTTAGTTTTGTTTCATCAACAAATGAGAGGCAGAACACACAGTGAATGTATCCGTTTTGTTTATTGCACTTTTATTACACTTTGCTGAAAAAGAAGTGCTGCATTAGGTAAATAGGCAAAGATGGCAGCGCCCGCCTTGTTGACATTTTATTTGCAGGAAGTGTATTGGCACATTCAAGTTCTGATTGGTTGAAAATTGCCTTCATGTTCGCCACCTACTGCCACCTACTGCTTTGGCAGTGTACTACATCACTGTGCTCAGGTGACAAAACGAAAGTGTGACCCACCTCCCGCTACGTTGCGGCGAAACTCATCTGAAAATGAAACAAAAATGAAACGAAAGTCCAACCGCAGCCTAAACCAAATGACGTTTTAATAAAGCTAGCCCCCATTTGCCAAAACCATAAACCTATAGAGACAATTCACAAAACTCAAACCACTTTTATCATAACTCTAAACACATTTTGTCTTGCTAAAACACATCTGATCAAATGTGCACAAATAAAACACATCTGATCAAATGTGCTCAAATGAAGCTTGTGTGATGCAAAATGACAGCCACAGTCAGGAAAAGGTTGAACACAATAATCACACCTCAAAATGTAAGACACTTGTTGCAAATGATGTGACAACACATTATAGGCCAGTGCAGAGTGCACAGTTTGCTGAAGGTTCCAAAGGATTTTTCTTATCTTCTTTGGGGGTGATTCCAGTAGGATCATATACCAAGACTGACTGATTCCAGTAGGATCATATACCAAGCCTGACTGATTCCAGTAGGATCATATACCAAGACTGACTGATTCCAGTAGGATCATATACCAAGCCTGACTGATTCCAGTAGGATCATATACCAAGACTGACTGATTCCAGTAGGATCATATACCAAGACTGACTGATTCCAGTAGGATCATATACCAAGAATGACTCATTCCAGTAGGATCATATACCAAGACTGACTGATTCCAGTAGGATCTAGGGCTGTCTTAAATGCTTCAAGGCTTCGAAGCTTCGTTCGATGGCACAAGCTTCGAACATTAAAAAAAAATCGAAGTAAAAAAAAAAAAAAAAAAAAAAATTCAATTTTCTTTTTCTTTTTCTTTTTTACTTCGGTTTGTGTGTGTGTGTGTGTGTGTGTGTGTGTGTGTGTGTGTGTGTGTGTGTGTGTGTGTGTGTGTGTGTGTGCGTGCGCGCATGAGGCCATTGGGTGGGACCGGGGGACAAATACACTGGAGGAAAGTAACCCAGCTCAGCACTGCCCAAATTATATCATCACTATTGCCTGTTTGAAGGATATCATCCTCAAACACATATGCACCACCTACACGCCTATTCTCAGTCCTTGCCCCACAATGGTGGAATGAACTACCCACCCCAGTTAGGACAGCCGAATCGCCGTCGACTAAAGACGCACTTCTTCAACCATTATCTGAAAAAAATAAAAATAAAAATAAAAATAAAATTCTAACCCTAACTAACCTTACTGTCATGCACTTGTCCTAATAAACTAACCTACACTGTAGCACGCAACACTTTGATGAATATTGTTACTCAGCTGATAGAGTTGTATCCTTCCTGATGACCTGTCGTACAGAACTTGTAAGTCGCTTTGGATAAAAGCGTCAGCTAAATGACTAAATGTAAATGTAAATGCCTTGTAGAATTCCATACATAAGAAAGAAAGATACTGGGATGAATAAACAAAATAGGAAATAAAATGTAGAAATGCATGCAATACATAAATAAATATGAATCTCCATATATGAAATAGAACATTTAGATAAGGTGCTACTGAGATGTTTTGGTGAGTTCTTTGTTTTTTGTGGAAGTAGCCCTTCTTAAAAATGCATGAACATTCACTGATAATTGGTCTGTAGTGGAGTCTACAAGGTCTACATTGCCGGACCATGTAGAATCCGGACTTTGTAGACTGACATAATTCTGTGCATAGTTTAGTCTACACAGGCCATATTACACAGGCCATTCATCTTAAACATTCTTGATTTGGGGGATTGGTAGTTCCCATGAAATCTGAAGTTGTTCAAACAGCGATCCACCTTGAATTAAATCACACAGCCGAGTGAAACCTTGTTGGCTGCGTCACAGTCACGAAAGGGGCTACTTAATTAATCCAATCCACTTTATTTATAGAGCACTTTTAAAAACAACAAAGTTTACCAAAGTGCTGTACAAGTCTCACAACATAAGAAAAAAAAAAGAAAAAGAAAAAAAGAAAAAAAAATCGAAGCTTTGAATTAAAATCGAAGCTCGGCCGCGAAGCTTCGATTGCCAAAAAAAGCTTCGAAGGTCAGCCCTAGTAGGATCATGTACCAAGACTGACTGATTCCAGTAGGATCATGTATGAAGACTGACTGATTCCAGTATGATCACATACCAAGAGTGACTGATTCCAGTAGGATCATATACCAAGCCTGACTGATTCCAGTAGGATCATATACCAATAATTACTGATTCCAGTAGGATCATATACCAAGAATGACTGATTCCAGTAGGATCATATACCAAGAATTACTGATTCCAGTAGGATCATATACCAAGACTCCCTCTTTATTTCTAATAGAGACAATGTCTGAAGCAGGAGCTATTTTTCTTTCTTGGCCAAACTTGTTTTGCTCAGCAGCTAATGATGTTTGCCTGCTTTCCAACCTAGATATTTCTCTGAGAGGTGCTTTGTTACGAGCTGAAGCAAATGCTATTGTATTATTTAACTGCATACCATAAATGTCTCACATATGTGACAGTATTCTTATTAAAATGAATGAAAACAACAAACGCCTGCTTTAACCTGTTAAGCCTTAAGGTCCCCCTATAGGGGGACCCTGCTTTTCTTTATCATAAATCGATCAATAGAGACCGTATTAGATCCCCAATTATCATATAATGGGGTATCATTGGAAAGCCACACTCATTGGCTACAACCCTGTGCAAAGATTTTCGAGATCGCCAAATGATTGACGGAGCTAGAGCCCCGGGAGTCGGGGGTGGTAATGTGTACTTTTGCGTACTTTGGGGCACGCCTCACATATCGGCATGTAACTCGAGAACCGCTGAACGGATTTTGTCACCTGAAAGGACAATCGACAGGCAACAAATAGTGCTTTAATTCCATCTATATATTGTATTAAAAGAAATGCACACCCGAGCCACTAGAGGTCGGCAAAGAATCGTCCACATGTGGGCCCTTCGATGTTAAGAGGTCAATGTTTTTAAATATTTTTTTTGTAGCCAAGAGTAAAGACCATAACCCTATCAAAAACAGTAGTCAAAGTGTATATTTTCATTTTTACCGATGTTTTATACGATTTATCGGAAATACAAATTTATCGGAAAATGCTAATTATTGTATAAACCGCAAGAAATGATTAAATCCAGATTCAACCCTGCCATTGGAAAGAGGAGCATTTTCCCTATCCATAGATGTATGATTTGGCCATAATAAGGTCAAGGTCAAGTTCAAGGTCAAATATGAATTTATAATTAAAGTCGATTATCATTAATTACTGTATCTACAAATCCAAAGTTTAATCATCTTCCCGCGGTTCATTAGCTTAGATTTTTTTTACACATGATCTCAATAAGGTGGTGAATGAGCTCAGTGAGCATTTTCTCCTACCCGTATACATTTTTGATCATCATCAACAAAATCATAAATCATAATTAATCATAATTAATTTATTCATTACAGACACAATATTATTAGTAACAGACACAATATTTCTGACACTGGAAATACATACCCCCATGTCCCTAGATGTTCCTAGATAGCAAGAACATGCAAATTGACCTTGCAGAAGTGGAGCAATCTTCCATTTACTTAGGCATGTACCTTTAGGCGAAAGCGGTCTACAGATTAACAGGTTAAAGAACAGTGAATCCTGCAATGATGTTAAATAACATTTCTATTGTGAAACAGAATTCTTTTTTTATATAGATTTGCACAAAATCTTCCATTTACTTAGGTATGTATTTTTAGGCGGATATTCAGAAAATAGGGCTCGGGCAGGTTAATAATGTAACTGCTCTTTTAATAATGTAACTTCTATCTTTGTGTCAGTCTTTCAGTTTCAACAGCTTCTCAGTCATTGGCAGTTAGCCATGATGTTACTTTGAGTTGTATCTTACTTACAGTAGATTCTCCTCGATCGGCTATAGATTGAATTCCAGCCCAATCGCTATTTCTTCTCCCCCTATTGTTCTCTTAAGTGTGGCTAGATCTGAGGGCGGCTACGTGGCGTAGTGGGCAAGGCGCTCGCCACGAATGCAGAGACGCTGGGCTCGCCTGTTCGAGCCCAGCGCTCCACATTGCTTTCAGTTTAGCTGGTCGTTCATACTAATACACATTGGCCGTATTAGGGGGTGGGAAACTGATGGGTGGGGATCGGGCGTTGTGGACAGCAACTCCTACAGGTCGGTTGGTGCGCCTGCGCAGTAGAATCAGGAAGTGTCGGGGGCAGATTGAAAAGAGGTCACTTAAGAAGCGCAGAGATAACATTTTGCTCCGTTGGGATGTGGTGGAACAGATTGGAACCATAGGGAGCGGCCGTTCCTTTGCAGTTGCTGCCCCAAAGCTGTGGAATGGCCTCCCCCCAACATAAAGTGCGCTCCCTCCCTGGCTGCCTTTAAATCCAGGTTGATAAGATAAGATAAGATGATCCTTTATTGATCCCCTTGGGGAAATTCTGTTGTCAAAGCAGCATGGGGGGGGGGGGATACAGGGTGGGGGATGCATAGCTTCACGGTCCTATACAGTCCAGTATCTATATACACTATAGATACACTTAAAGTATAGATACAAATACAATATAATATAAAAAGTACAAACACAAGATAGTCCAGTGATGAGAGTCCAGTGATATGAGTCTCTAGTGCAAAATACAAGATAGTCAGTACGGTGATGTGAGTCTCTAGTTCTCAAGTCCGGAGTTCTGACAGTGATAGTTCTGGCAGCCGATCCGGCCGCCCCAGCCCTTTGTTGTAGAGCCTGATGGCTGCCGGTATAAACGACCGGCCCAGGTGGTTTAAAGGACCGGTATAAAGGACCGGCCCAGCCAAATGTACCTACCTGTTTACCAGGCCGTTTAGCTTTTAAACTGAGCTCTTCACCCTGGATAGTCTGACACCTACCCTGTTTTACGTTGTGTACCGTTTTATTTCTTATATTTTAATCTTTCTTGTTATATTTGTCGTTTTTTACTGTGTTTTATTATAGTGCCATTTATATGGACAGCACTTTGGTGCAACTACAATTTTAAATGTGCTTTAGAAATAACATTTACTTACTTACATAAAGGTCCAACCCTACATTCAGACATATGTGCCCAGGATGTGCTAGAACAACATAATTTGGCATAACTAGGAACTGTAAAGCATAGCCATGCATGTGTGTGACCATGATGTGTTTCCCCGTCTCGCAGAGTTATATTTAGAAATAAAACCCCTTAAGGATATGGTAGTTGTGAAACAATTAAACAACAACATTTGATTTGAGCAGGGTAACCGGCTTGTAGAGGGTTTAATAGAGTAATATGAATGCATATTAATACAGTATATTCCACTAAACAGTAGCTATATCCGCGGCGATCGGTTTAGTTCTTTTTTATTTAGTTTGTGTGTGTAATGGTTGTTAATGATAGAAATATTGTTGTATTTATTATCATTATAATTATTTAATTCCATGGATGTCTGTCGGCAATCCCCAATGACTTGTCCCAGATAAAGCTGTTGAAAACACGGGCACACACCGGTCTTGTCCGACTTACGACTGCCTTTTCGAGTTTGTAAATCCTACAATGAATTTTAAATATGAAGCCGTTCGAGAATGCCGAATAAGTACATAAATCGAGTTACGAAGGGATTCCTTGGTAACTTTTACGTATGTCCGTTCGAGAATGACCCCAATGTTACTGACCATTAGCTGCCAGAGTTCTACCCTCCCTGCTTACTTGTTGTACAGAAATTGTAAGTTGCTTTGGATAAAAGTGTCAACTAAATGACTAAATGTAAATGTAAATATGTGTATATACGCTACAATTATATGGTTAGAAAAAGCCCAAATTGGGCGACTGATTGGCGCAGTGGGCAAGGCGCTCGCCACGTAAAGCAGGAGACACTGGGTTCGACGTTGCTACCGGCTGGCCGGTCATTCATACTAACACAATTGGCAAGTATTAAGGGGTGGGAAAGCCGGTGGGTGGGGATTTGACGTTGTGGACAGCGATTCCTACAGGTCGGTTTGGTGACGCTGTAGTGCCGAGAGATGGGAGTCGGAGACGGTAGCTCGGTAGAGCGAACAGCTTTTATTCAGTACCCAAATACAACATGCTACGGCGACGTTGCATGCAGAAGACTGACTCGTGGTGGCAAGTAGTGCCACCTCATATAATGTCCGGGCGGAACTCTTGTTCCTAACCATAGTTCCGTGGGTGAATTATGCACAATTAACAATCACTACACAAGCCCCCCCAGAATTCAACCATGGTCAAAATCTCCACGGCGGGGAGAGACAACGACCCGGCCGCGGCGTGAGCGGACAACCCGGGGCGCGGTGCAAGCGATTGCGCCCTCCACGGCGCCCGGGGGCATGAACCGGCCACGGTGAGTGCGGAAAGCCAGGGGCGGGGAGGTAGGGGCGGCGCAAGCGCCCGTGTCCTCCCCGACACCCGGGGGCACAGACGTCGACGAGGCCAACGGCGGCTCCGTCGTTGGCGGGTCCCGGGGTAGCGGCGGACGGCCTCGGCGGGGGGAGAGGGCCAGCTCTAAGGGCTGGGAAATGTCTACGTGGGCGGGTTCAACCTTGTGGTGGTTGTACCCCACCTCAAAAGCGAGCCTTCGCCAGTCCTCAGGGGCCTGTGGGCTAGGGTGTCCGGTGGACAGGTCACCCAGCAGCGTCGGACCCGCGTGACCAATCGCGACGTCCTCCAGGCGTAGCCTGGAATCTGCAGTCCCGAGGGCCTGGATGTCGTGGTCGGAGGCCTGTTCCGAGCCCCTGTTGACGTAGTCGAGGTCCGGCTGTACAGCTCCGACGACGACGTTGGGCTTCTCGGCGACGTGTCTCGCGGCGCACTCGGAATCGTACGTGAGCTGTTGCCGTGCCGACCATGGCTCCGCTACCTCTGACTCAGACGTCGTGAGGGGTTCGTGGTCGGTGAAAGCTGTAAGAAGGCCGCCGTATGTCGCCTCATCGCGGACACATGCCAACGAAGCCCGTGTCTGTGCGTTTATTAGGC
>NC_140169.1:4662841-4670341 GCF_963971535.1 Notolepis coatsorum | reverse complement strand
GCAAATGATGTGACAACACATTATAGGCCAGTGCAGAGTGCACAGTTTGCTGAAGGTTCCAAAGGATTTTTCTTATCTTCTTTGGGGGTGATTCCAGTAGGATCATATACCAAGCCTGACTGATTCCAGTAGGATCATATACCAAGACTGACTGATTCCAGTAGGATCATATACCAAGCCTGACTGATTCCAGTAGGATCATATACCAAGACTGACTGATTCCAGTAGGATCATATACCAAGACTGACTGATTCCAGTAGGATCATATACCAAGAATGACTCATTCCAGTAGGATCATATACCAAGACTGACTGATTCCAGTAGGATCTAGGGCTGTCTTAAATGCTTCAAGGCTTCGAAGCTTCGTTCGATGGCACAAGCTTCGAACATTAAAAAAAAATCGAAGTAAAAAAAAAAAAAAAATAAAAAATTCAATTTTCTTTTTCTTTTTCTTTTTTACTTCGGTTTGTGTGTGTGTGTGTGTGTGTGTGTGTGTGTGTGTGTGTGTGTGTGTGTGTGTGTGTGTGTGTGTGTGTGTGTGTGTGTGTGTGTGTGCGTGCGCGCATGAGGCCATTGGGTGGGACCGGGGGACAAATACACTGGAGGAAAGTAACCCAGCTCAGCACTGCCCAAATTATATCATCACTATTGCCTGTTTGAAGGATATCATCCTCAAACACATATGCACCACCTACACGCCTATTCTCAGTCCTTGCCCCACAATGGTGGAATGAACTACCCACCCCAGTTAGGACAGCCGAATCGCCGTCGACTAAAGACGCACTTCTTCAACCATTATCTGAAAAAAATAAAAATAAAAATAAAAATAAAATTCTAACCCTAACTAACCTTACTGTCATGCACTTGTCCTAATAAACTAACCTACACTGTAGCACGCAACACTTTGATGAATATTGTTACTCAGCTGATAGAGTTGTATCCTTCCTGATGACCTGTCGTACAGAACTTGTAAGTCGCTTTGGATAAAAGCGTCAGCTAAATGACTAAATGTAAATGTAAATGCCTTGTAGAATTCCATACATAAGAAAGAAAGATACTGGGATGAATAAACAAAATAGGAAATAAAATGTAGAAATGCATGCAATACATAAATAAATATGAATCTCCATATATGAAATAGAACATTTAGATAAGGTGCTACTGAGATGTTTTGGTGAGTTCTTTGTTTTTTGTGGAAGTAGCCCTTCTTAAAAATGCATGAACATTCACTGATAATTGGTCTGTAGTGGAGTCTACAAGGTCTACATTGCCGGACCATGTAGAATCCGGACTTTGTAGACTGACATAATTCTGTGCATAGTTTAGTCTACACAGGCCATATTACACAGGCCATTCATCTTAAACATTCTTGATTTGGGGGATTGGTAGTTCCCATGAAATCTGAAGTTGTTCAAACAGCGATCCACCTTGAATTAAATCACACAGCCGAGTGAAACCTTGTTGGCTGCGTCACAGTCACGAAAGGGGCTACTTAATTAATCCAATCCACTTTATTTATAGAGCACTTTTAAAAACAACAAAGTTTACCAAAGTGCTGTACAAGTCTCACAACATAAGAAAAAAAAAGAAAAAGAAAAAAAGAAAAAAAAATCGAAGCTTTGAATTAAAATCGAAGCTCGGCCGCGAAGCTTCGATTGCCAAAAAAAGCTTCGAAGGTCAGCCCTAGTAGGATCATGTACCAAGACTGACTGATTCCAGTAGGATCATGTATGAAGACTGACTGATTCCAGTATGATCACATACCAAGAGTGACTGATTCCAGTAGGATCATATACCAAGCCTGACTGATTCCAGTAGGATCATATACCAATAATTACTGATTCCAGTAGGATCATATACCAAGAATGACTGATTCCAGTAGGATCATATACCAAGAATTACTGATTCCAGTAGGATCATATACCAAGACTCCCTCTTTATTTCTAATAGAGACAATGTCTGAAGCAGGAGCTATTTTTCTTTCTTGGCCAAACTTGTTTTGCTCAGCAGCTAATGATGTTTGCCTGCTTTCCAACCTAGATATTTCTCTGAGAGGTGCTTTGTTACGAGCTGAAGCAAATGCTATTGTATTATTTAACTGCATACCATAAATGTCTCACATATGTGACAGTATTCTTATTAAAATGAATGAAAACAACAAACGCCTGCTTTAACCTGTTAAGCCTTAAGGTCCCCCTATAGGGGGACCCTGCTTTTCTTTATCATAAATCGATCAATAGAGACCGTATTAGATCCCCAATTATCATATAATGGGGTATCATTGGAAAGCCACACTCATTGGCTACAACCCTGTGCAAAGATTTTCGAGATCGCCAAATGATTGACGGAGCTAGAGCCCCGGGAGTCGGGGGTGGTAATGTGTACTTTTGCGTACTTTGGGGCACGCCTCACATATCGGCATGTTACTCGAGAACCGCTGAACGGATTTTGTCACCTGAAAGGACAATCGACAGGCAACAAATAGTGCTTTAATTCCATCTATATATTGTATTAAAAGAAATGCACACCCGAGCCACTAGAGGTCGGCAAAGAATCGTCCACATGTGGGCCCTTCGATGTTAAGAGGTCAATGTTTTTAAATATTTTTTTTGTAGCCAAGAGTAAAGACCATAACCCTATCAAAAACAGTAGTCAAAGTGTATATTTTCATTTTTACCGATGTTTTATACGATTTATCGGAAATACAAATTTATCGGAAAATGCTAATTATTGTATAAACCGCAAGAAATGATTAAATCCAGATTCAACCCTGCCATTGGAAAGAGGAGCATTTTCCCTATCATAGATGTATGATTTGGCCATAATAAGGTCAAGGTCAAGTTCAAGGTCAAATATGAATTTATAATTAAAGTCGATTATCATTAATTACTGTATCTACAAATCCAAAGTTTAATCATCTTCCCGCGGTTCATTAGCTTAGATTTTTTTTACACATGATCTCAATAAGGTGGTGAATGAGCTCAGTGAGCATTTTCTCCTACCCGTATACATTTTTGATCATCATCAACAAAATCATAAATCATAATTAATCATAATTAATTTATTCATTACAGACACAATATTATTAGTAACAGACACAATATTTCTGACACTGGAAATACATACCCCCATGTCCCTAGATGTTCCTAGATAGCAAGAACATGCAAATTGACCTTGCAGAAGTGGAGCAATCTTCCATTTACTTAGGCATGTACCTTTAGGCGAAAGCGGTCTACAGATTAACAGGTTAAAGAACAGTGAATCCTGCAATGATGTTAAATAACATTTCTATTGTGAAACAGAATTCTTTTTTTATATAGATTTGCACAAAATCTTCCATTTACTTAGGTATGTATTTTTAGGCGGATATTCAGAAAATAGGGCTCGGGCAGGTTAATAATGTAACTGCTCTTTTAATAATGTAACTTCTATCTTTGTGTCAGTCTTTCAGTTTCAACAGCTTCTCAGTCATTGGCAGTTAGCCATGATGTTACTTTGAGTTGTATCTTACTTACAGTAGATTCTCCTCGATCGGCTATAGATTGAATTCCAGCCCAATCGCTATTTCTTCTCCCCCTATTGTTCTCTTAAGTGTGGCTAGATCTGAGGGCGGCTACGTGGCGTAGTGGGCAAGGCGCTCGCCACGAATGCAGAGACGCTGGGCTCGCCTGTTCGAGCCCAGCGCTCCACATTGCTTTCAGTTTAGCTGGTCGTTCATACTAATACACATTGGCCGTATTAGGGGGTGGGAAACTGATGGGTGGGGATCGGGCGTTGTGGACAGCAACTCCTACAGGTCGGTTGGTGCGCCTGCGCAGTAGAATCAGGAAGTGTCGGGGGCAGCGTGAGCCTCCCACGCGTTACTCCTCGCCACTGAGAGATCGAGCTGCGCAGGTGAAAAGATGCGACTGCTGTTACCTCAAGTACCGGAGGGGACTTGTGCTATGTATGACTTAGTCCACATTGCAGCCAGCTTGTGGGAGGCAAGAAACAGCGTTCGTGACAGGGGAGGGTTGAATTGGATGATACGAAATTGGGATGGGAAAAAATATAGAAAATGGGAGAAAAAGTGGATAAAAAAAAAAGTGTGGCTAGATCTGCATTCTCCTTTGTGAGCTTGGCCTGGTAGATCTGCATTCTCCTTTGTGAGCTTGGCCTGGTAGATCTGCATTCTCCTTTGTGAGCTTGGCCTGGTAGATCTGCGTTCTCCTTTGTGAGCTTGCCCTGGTAGATCTGCGTTCTCCTTTGTGAGCTTGGCCTGGTAGATCTGCGTTCTCCTTTGTGAGCTTGGCCTGGTAGATCTGCGTTCTCCTTTGTGAGCTTGGCCTGGTAGATCTGCATTCTCCTTTGTGAGCTTGGCCTGGTAGATCTGCGTTCTCCTTTGTGAGCTTGGCCTGGTAGATCTGCATTCTCCTTTGTGAGCTTGGCCCGTTAGCGTCTATATTAATGCCAGCCCAAGAGTGCTTCGCGTTTCTCTGATTGTGACCGCGGCGCACGGCAGAGCGGAAATAGGCTTCTGCTCCGGCGAAAGAAAGACAGGCATTCTATTGCCATGCTCTGCGACAAACTCTAACCATAACCAACTCCAAAAGAATGCCTAAACTTAACCGGCGAAAGAAAGACAGGCATTCTATTGCCATGCTCTAAGACAAACTCTAACCTTAACCAACTCCGAAAGAATGCCTAAACTTAACCGGCGAAAGAAAGACAGGCATTCTATTGCATGCTCTAAGACAAACTCTAACCTTAACCAACTCCGAAAGAATGCCTAAACTTAACCGGCGAAAGAAAGACAGACTCTAGTTACGTTTATATAGAGAGATGATAAATTAATTAAATGTAAAAAAAATAAATAAAAAAAAAATTGAAGTGATTTGAACTTGTCACCAACTGACCGCAGGCTCCACAGCAAGCTGAGGAACAAGTTGAGCTAACCGTCAATGTTAAAACAGCGGGGATTATGAATGCATAATGCCGCGGCAACCTATGCGCCTCTGCCGCTCTGCCGCTGGGCGGTGCTAGGCGTTGTCACGTGGGGCGTCGCGGCCAATCAGAGAAACGCGGAAGCCACTCTTGGGCTGGCATTAATATATAGGCGGCCCGGTAGCGCATGGCCTAGGGTGACCAGATGCAAAAAGTCCAAAAGCAGGACAACAGTAAGATTTTGGTGGGACAAAGTGGGACAGATAGATAATGTAAATTTTTTTATTAGAATAACATGGTCTTCACCGAGACCAATGTTTTTTTTTTGCTTCAAAAAGAGGGACATCCTCTCAATATGTGGGACGTTCGGTCAAATGGTGGGACAGTGCAACCAAAAGGGGGACACCTGGTCACCCTAGATCATGGCCATGTGTTGGTATCCAAAGTGATTGAGTAGTTTTTTCATTCATACATTTGCTATCCAAAATAAATATGAACTTGGATTTATATTCTGTACTGAGTTAAAATCAAATTAGAGCTGAGCGCATTCAGTGCAGTTATTGGATGTTAACTTAAACCCTCTGGTTAAATTTTATCAACTTTATCAGAAGAATAGTCATGTCAGGAAATCTTATAGATAGAAACGCAATCAACTAGAATTGTGAGGATTCGCCTGTTCCCTGAACTTTTCCCTGTCTACTCTCCCTCACCAGCCCCCACCCTTGCGATGATTTACTCTTCTCTACTCTTCACCAGCCCCCACTCTTGGACTACCTTCACGCAGCTGTCATAGTTTATGATTAGCGCCCCAGAGGGCTTTATATACCTGGACCTCCATTCCAGTCCTGGTCGGGTCGTTCTGTATCTGTGTTCACTCTGTGTTCATGGAGTTCTGTACGTTACCATCCTGTATGTTACCATCACCTGCCGCGTCTCCGGCGTGAGACGACGTGCCAGCCATCACCACCTGTCACCTTTTGCCTGGAGTGGGACACCGTCTTCGCTCTCTAATTCTCTACGGGAGGTTTTCCAGTGTTCCCACTCCAGACGTCAAGCCGGCGCGTCATCGCTCCCTATTTTCCACGGGAGGATGGCATCTCTTCGCCCCGGTCCCCTGGGACCACTTTGTTCTGCGTTGCCCGGCCCCCCCGAGGAGGAGTAAGAGGATCTCCGTGCCTGGAGTGGGACACCGCCTTCGCTCTCTAATTCTCTACGGGAGGTTGCCAGTGTTCCCACTCCAGACGTCACAAGCCGGCGCGTCATCGCTCCCTATTTCCACGGGAGGATGGCGCCTCTTCCCCCCGGCCTCCGCTGTCGGGCCCCTGTCTCAAGTCAAGTCAAGTCAAGTCTCCGTGCCCGGCCCCCCCGAGGAGGAGGAAGAGGATCTCCGTGCCTGGAGTGGGACACCGCCTTCGCTCTCTAATTCTCTACGGGAGGTTGCCAGTGTTCCCACTCCAGACGTCAAGCTGGCGCGTCATCGCTCCCTATTTCCACGGGAGGATGGCGCCTCTTCCCCCCGGCCTCCGCTGTCGGGCCCCTGTCTCAAGTCAAGTCAAGTCTCCGTGCCCGGCCCCCCCGAGGAGGAGGAAGAGGATCTCCGTGCCTGGAGTGGGACACCGCCTTCGCTCTCTAATTCTCTACGGGAGGTTGCCAGTGTTCCCACTCCAGACGTCAAGCCGGCGCGTCATCGCTCCCTATTTCCATGGGAGGATGGCGCCTCTTCCCCCCGGCCTCCGCTGTCGGGCCCCTGTCTCCGTACCAGGCCTCCGCCGTCTGGCCCCTGTCCCCTTGCCAGGCCTCCGCCGTCGGAACCCTGTCCTCATCCCTGTAAGCAGCCCTGGCCCGTAGCCCTGGCCCTTAGCCTTTGTCCCTGACACTTAGCCCTGTCCCTTAGCCTGTTCGCCTCTTAAAGGCACAGTGCCGCATTTTCCTTATTTCCTTGACTCTAGTGTTTTGTGTTCTCCCCTGTTCCCCTCTCCAGTGCCCCTGGTCCTAGTCCTTGACATTTAGCCCTGGCCCTGTCCTTTAGCCCTAGTCCCTTAGCCTGTTAGCCTCTTAAAGGCACAGTGCCGCATTTTCCAGTTTTCCTTGACTCTAGTGTTTTGTGTTCTCCCCTGTTCCCCTCTCCAGTGCCCCTGGTCCTGGTCCTTGACATTTAGCCCTGGCCCTGTCCCTTAGCCCTAGTCCCTTAGCCTGTTCGCCTCTTAAAGGCACAGTGCCACATTTTCCTTATTTCCTTGACTCTAGTGTTTTTGTGTTCTCCCCTGTTCCCTCCAAGTCAAGTCTCCGTGCCCCCCCCCCCCCCCCCCGAGGAGGAGGAAGAGGATCTCCGTGCCTGGAGTGGGACACCGCCTTCGCTCTCTAATTTTCTACGGGAGGTTGCCAGTGTTCCCACTCCAGACGTCAAGCCGGCGCGTCATCGCTCCCTATTTCCACGGGAGGATGGCGCCTCTTCCCCCCGGCCTCCGCTGTCGGGCCCCTGTCTCCGTACCAGGCCTCCGCCGTCGGGCCCCTGTCCCCGTGAAAGGCCTCCGCCGTCAGGCCCCTGTCTCCGTGCCCGGCCTCCGCCGTCGGGCC
>NC_140169.1:4597841-4660341 GCF_963971535.1 Notolepis coatsorum | reverse complement strand
GTGTGTGTGTGTGTGTGTGTGTGTGTGTGTGTGTGTGTGTGTGTGTGTGTGTGTGTGTGTGTGTGTGTGTGTGTGTGTGTGTGTGTGTGTGTGTAAATCTGTGGAATATCATACCCAAAAAACTATAGGGCCAATACGCCTGTGCTTTGGCACAAGGCACAAGGATGAGCGTGTGAGAATATGTTTCAGGCAACAGGAAGTATTTTGGGGGAATTAATTTCCAGCATTCTCCATTTCATATACAGATACATACCATACCACACCATACCATACCATAACACAACACACCACACCATATCATACCACACCATACCATACCATACCATGCCATACCATACCACACCATACCATACCATACCACACCATAACATACCATACCGAACCATACCACACCATACCACACCATACCATACCACACCATACCATACCACACCATACCATACCATACCATACCACACCATACCATATCATACCATACCACACCACACCATACCATACCATATCATATCATACCATACCATACCATACCATACCATACCACACCATACCACACCATACCATACCACACCATACCATACCACACCATACCATACCATACCATACCACACCATACCATATCATACCATACCACACCACACCATACCATACCATATCATATCATACCATACCATACCATACCATACCATACCATAACATACCATATCATGCCATACCATACCATATCATACCTTACCTTACCTTACCATACCATACCATACCATACCATACCATACCTTACCATATCATATCATACCATACCATACCATACCATACCATACCATACCATACCATACCATACCATACCATACCATACCCTACCATACCATACCATACCACACTATAATTAATTTACTATACTAATAAAGAAAATCAGTTTGCAAGGCCGGCATACAGTAGTGGTCGTTATACACAACAGTATTGACACTAGATAACACAACATGCTTCCGTGGTCAGTATTCAATCTATACAGGTATGTATTGTGTGCATGGAGCAAAGACAAGCTTGGGCAGCATATACAGTAAAACAACAACAACATGTAAAAAACAACATATACTTCATGTATCGTTTTATATTGTTGTCTTTTCGGTTATAGCGACCTCACTAATGTAATAGGCCTATACGCACAATAAGCCAGTCATGCGTCGGGCACTGGTTAGGTAACAGAAAAATTGGAACCTTCCCAAGGATTTTACTCATGAGTTGAACAGCGCAGAATGCACAGGGCAGTCATCATCATCCCCCAGGCTACATTTCATCATCCCCCAGTCTACATTTCATCATCATCCAGTCTACATTTCATCATCCCCCAGGCTACATTTCATCATCCCCCAGTCTACATTTCATCATCCTTCAGGCTACATTTCATCATCCTTCAGTCTACATTTCATCATCCTTCAGTCTACATTTCATCATCCTTCAGTCTACATTTCATCATCCCCCAGTCTACATTTCATCATCCTTCAGTCTACATTTCATCATCATCCAGTCTACATTTCATCATCCCCCAGTCTACATTTCATCATCCTCCAGTCTACATTTCATCATCCTTCAGTCTACATTTCATCATCCCCCAGTCTACATTTCATCATCCCCCAGGCTACATTTCATCATCCCCCAGGCTACATTTCATCATCCCCCAGGCTACATTTCATCATCCCCCAGTCTACATTTCATCATCCCCCAGTCTACATTTCATCATCCTTCAGTCTACATTTCATCATCCTTCAGTCTACATTTCATCATCCTTCAGTCTACATTTCATCATCCTCCAGTCTACATTTCATCATCCTTCAGTCTACATTTCATCATCCTTCAGTCTACATTTCATCATCCTTCAGTCTACATTTCATCATCCCCCAGGCTACATTTCATCATCCTTCAGTCTACATTTCATCATCCTTCAGTCTACATTTCATCATCCTTCAGTCTACATTTCATCATCCTTCAGTCTACATTTCATCATCCTTCAGTCTACATTTCATCATCATCCAGTCTACATTTCATCATCCCCCAGGCTACATTTCATCATCCTCCAGTCTACATTTCATCATCCTCCAGTCTACATTTCATCATCCTTCAGTCTACATTTCATCATCCTTCAGTCTACATTTCATCATCCTCCAGTCTACATTTCATCATCCTCCAGTCTACATTTCATCATCCCCCAGTCTACATTTCATCATCCTCCAGTCTACATTTCATCATCCTCCAGTCTACATTTCATCATCCTTCAGTCTACATTTCATCATCCTCCAGTCTACATTTCATCATCCTCCAGTCTACATTTCATCATCCTTCAGTCTACATTTCATCATCCTCCAGTCTACATTTCATCATCCCCCAGGCTACATTTCATCATCCCCCAGGCTACATTTCATCATCCTTCAGTCTACATTTCATCATCCTTCAGTCTACATTTCATCATCCTCCAGTCTACATTTCATCATCCTTCAGTCTACATTTCATCATCCTCCAGTCTACATTTCATCATCCTCCAGTCTACATTTCATCGAGTCAAGCCAAGTGTTCCTTCATTAATCCCCTTGGGGAAATGCAAGTGTCATAGCAGCATAGGGGGGGTGGGAGGGGTTTTCCAGTATAGCAACCTCTAGTTTGACCGGTCCGACTCTCACCACAGAGCTAGACTTCCTCACCAGCTTGTTCAGTTTTTTTGTGTCTTACAATGGCGAAGAAGAGGACACAGACTGGTCAAACGTATACAGTAGCCGGCTACGCGCGTTGAAGGACCTGAGCCTCCTCAGGAAGAAACGACTTCTCTGTTCCTTCCTGTAGAGAGCCTCTGTGTTGTCCGACCAGTCCAGTCTACTGCTCAAGTGTACTCCCAGGAACCTGTAGGTCTCCCCCATCTCCACCTCCTCCTCTCGTATGGTGATGGGAGTGGGGGGGCCTCATCTTGCCTTGCCTAAAGTCCACCGCCAGCTCCTTGGTCGTGCTGGTGTTGAGTTGGAGGTGGTTGCTGTCACACCACCTTACAAACCTCTCCACCAGGGCTCTGTACTCGTCCGCGTTGTTGTCCATGATGTAACTGACAATGGAGGAGTCATCAGAGGACTTGTGTAGGCGGCACGTGCTCGAGTTGTGGCTGAAGTCAGAGGTGTAGAGTGTGAACAGGATGGGTGACGGCACGGGTCCTTGTTGCTCACCAGCACATTTGATTGGCTGCCCTGCAGTCGGACATACTGTGATCTGTTGGTGAGGTAGTCAGTGATCCAAGGCTGTGGTCCAGACACATCACAGTGAGCTTCTCCGCACTCCGCACTGATGTGTGCCTGGTATGCAAACGGCAGGGGGTCCAGTGTCTGGTCGTTTGGCCTTGTCTATGCTGATCCTGGAGAGCTGCCTCCTCACCTGGCTATTGGTGATAGGTGGGGGTAGGGCTGGGCAATATAACGATAACGATAAATATCGCGATATATTTTAATAATCGATATCGAAATCGATGTCGATTTTTTTTATTTTTTTTTGACCTGCAACAGGGCAGTTTTAAAACCAGATACAGTGGACAGACTTGTCTTTCTTGCCTGCAACTTAAAGTAATGGCTCTGCTTGTCCAAATGACAATACTGACCAAATTGAGATTTATTTTTCTCTTGTCCATTTATTTTGTTTGCTTTCTAATTTAAAATACAGTTTGAAACCGTCTGTACACAGTAGGCTATGTGTGCTAGCAGAACTAGACTCCAGCCACGAGTCACGGTGCACATGTGCGGTGGTTTGTCCACCAAAAAAGCACCAAAAGATCGAAAATAAACGAGCAGAGCCAGAACTGTTCAACTTCCCTGGAGCCACAGCCAGCAGAGAAGCCTGTTTACTTTCGCTTTCAAACCAGCTGCAGCCTGAGAACTGGAGTGTGAGGGGCTGTAACACTAAAGATGGCGGCAATGACAAAGAATTGCTGCAAAATAAACATACATCTGTTAAAAAAAAAAATATATATATATTTTCTTTTATATACTTATAACAATTCGATAATTATCGATATCGAGAAATATGATAACATTATCATATCGTTATCGCGATATGATTTTTTTCCATATCGCCCAGCCCGTGGGGGGGGGGGGGGGGCATGGAGCTGCCTCCTGGGGTAGTAGACTGGGGGTGGCATAGCTCCTTTCGGGTCTGTGATGCATGCCAACAAGGTTGGACGAGTGAATACACAGTCCCTTATACCTTCATAGAAAAATCCCACAATTAACTCTGTCTCGCTTTTCTCTATCAAAACGCTCGTCGTACAAGTATCGCAGAGACATTTCAAAGGTACTCACAGTTGCACAAGGGTTTCGGACAGACAAACGCTAGGGTTTGAAAGCTCGGCGTTGCTAATAAAGATTTTAAATATTTTTTATAAACTGGTCAACACGGCTCAAAACTGCTTTATTTTCGGGCTTTGGGTGCCTGATACGCCTCCGCTGTGCTCTGGCGTGTTGACCAGTTTATAACAATTATTTAAAATGTGTATTAGCAATGTCGAGCTTTCAAACCCTGCTCCTTGAAGCCTGTTATTTTCTTGAACCCCCCCCCCCCCCCCCCCACACACACACACACACACACCTCTTTGGGGCAGTAGCTTCCCCATCATCCTCCAATCTACTTATGCAGACATTTTCTTTTTTTTTCTTTTTTGAAAGTCAAAGTGACCCTTGTCATGATGAAAGCTAAAAACGTCACTTCATTTGACTTAATTTGAGGGCTGAGGGTTTAAAAGAAAATTGAAGGGGATGCAGCCATTGTGGACTAACTGAGCTTTCTGATATCAGAGCCAGACACACATTTAGATTGATGGTGATCCCCTACCACTGGACAAATAAACAAACACAAAAACACATGATAATCATAAATAAGCAAGTGCTGCCTGTAGTTACTTGATGAGCATTTTTTTCTTATAGCACACAGTCATGTTAATAGTTGCCAATCTCCTATAGGGCAGGAGAAAACATGAAGCAAGTCTTTGGTGTTTGTGTGTAAATGGATGGTAAATGGACTGCATTTATATAGTGCTTTTATCAAAAGCACTTTACAAGTTATGCCTCACATTCACACATTCACTCACACATTCACTCACCCAGACGGCGGAGGTGACCATGCAAGGTGCCAACCTGCTCATCGGGAGCAATTAGGGGGCTAAGTGTCTTGCTCAAAGACACTTCGACACGCTGTCGGGAGGAGCCAGAATCTAACCAGGAATATTCTGATTACCAGACGACCGCACTACCTCCTGAGCCAGTGTGTGTGTGTGTGTGTGTGTGTGTGTGTGTGTGTGTGTGTGTGTGTGTGTGTGTGTGTGTGTGTGTGTGTGTGTGTGTGTGTGTGTGTGTGTGTGTGTGTGTGTGTGTGTGTATGACAGTGTGTATGACAGTATGTGTGTCATACTGCTACCCCCCAAAGCATGTTTGCAGCAGCTTGCCTTCCAAAACAACACGACTGCCAGCGGAATCCAGACAAACTAGCATAATGGCAGAGTAGGCTACTGTTCCAGGCCGTGCAGCCATACATGCTGCTTCAGTTGTAGGGCGTAGCAGTAGGGAGGTGTAGTGGTCACGTCATTGTTGTTTCCGGCCAGTCCACCTCGCTTGAAATTGCAATGTGTTTCCAATGGACACATTTCTAAATCGTCTTGTTTAAAACAAATAAAGCATGAACATTGGCATGGTGTACCTTTCTGTGTGTATTAATCTATTCTATTCAATCTATAGCTCAACATGAAACAATTCGCAATTAATCATAAAATAATTACGTATAATTGTATTTCAACCAAAAATGCTTAAACAATAATGTTAGTGATAGAAGGGGACTCCTTTTGTGCAAAAAAAAAAAAAAAAAAAAGCCGCCACTCATGCTGTTTCAGTTGTAGGGCGTAGCAGTGTAAATACACCACCACCCAGCCGCCACTCATGCTGCTTCAGTTGTAGGGCGTAGCAGTGTAAATACACCACCACCCAGCCGCCACTCATGCTGCTTCAGTTGTAGGGCGTAGCAGTGTAAATACACCACCACCCAGCCGCCACTCATGCTGCTTCAGTTGTAGGGCGTAGCAGTGTATGTTTATGTTTATTAGGATCCCCATTAGTCATCATCAACGTGTTGACTATTCTTCCTGGGGTCCTCACAGATATACACATACAAATATGAAATATTCAGTATTTATCAATCATATATCACATACATAATCAATAAAAAATTAAACAAACCAAGGTCATAGGTGAATCCATTTCACCATACCTTTAAAACAAAAACAAAGTAAACAGAAGAAGTTTGGATAACAGCAACATCCATGCATGATATATTGATTTCCTTCCGGATTATGGCTCCTTTAAGTTTCTTTTTTAAACTGTCCTTGTTTTCCGTCCGTATGATATGTAATGGGATCCTATTCCAATATGTTATGGCTCTATACATTGCAGTTTTCTTGAGAGCATTGGTTCTAGGCAGAGGTAGGGTAACGCGACTACTTGAAGCATGTCTGGTATTATGGACATGTCATACACACCCCCACCCAGCCACTCCCCATCTGGAGAGCCTCTCTCTCAGCTGTCCTCAGAGGTTTTCTGCATCTTCCTGAATAGAGTCTAATTGAACATCGACTCAGTATACATTACTATATATAGACCGATGACCCGCTGAACAAGGCTTGCATATATCTTTCTTTCTTGTTTCTATTTTGGTCTCCAGACATATGTTCATTATATAATAGCCTATGAGTCTGAGGCTCAGAATAACTCAATCTTGTCTATTTTGGTCGTTTTGTCAAGAAGAATACTTTGAACAGGGGAGAACACTGAGAGAGACAAGGGCAAGGAGCAGACAGGCAGCCAATTCAGACACTGTGAATAAACCACGTCAAACAAAAAAATCAATCTGAACAAACATTGTGTGATGTAGCCTATTTTTGTCTCTTCTCTTCTATCGTATGTCAACCTTCATATGACTTAAACAAATCTGGAAGTCAAGTCAATACAGCACCAAAACAAAACTCCGGATCTACCGAAGCTGCGTACTCTCAACACTACTACACAGTGCAGAATGCTGGAAAAGCACAGAAAGTGACATCCATAAATTATCCACTTTCCACACCTCATGCCTGCGCAAAATCCTGCATAAATATTCATTCTGGCCCAAGATCATCTCCAACAATAACCTGCTCAACATTACCCAACAAGATGACATGCACTGTATAATTAATAAACGAAGGTGGACCTGGATTGGCCACGTACTCAGAATGGACACCAACGCGATCCCAAGAGTGGCATTACACTGGACCCCAGGAGGCATAAGAAAGGATGGAGGCCTAAAGCGACCTGGCGTAGGACTATAGAGAAGGAGCTCCAGCAACACCACCAGAGAAGATGGCCAAAGACAGATGCAAGTGGAGAAAGTGTGTCGCTGCCCTATGCACCAGCCGGCGTAATGCGGATAAGTAAGTAAGTAAGTAAGTATCTTATGTGTTAAGAAAGAATCACACGAGTAATAGGCCTCTGCCTGTATTGTGTTGTATATCCTCAACGATTTGAATGACTGTGCAGCATGTTTTGATCAAATGCACACATGCATAGAATCAATCAACCAACCAACATTGTAAATCATGTTGTCACAGAATAAGAGGAAATGCTTCTTATTTAAAAACTGACTCAAAATCTACAAGAGCTGTTTGGATTGTCTCCTGAATTTATATGTATGATTTGATGTTTCATACACAGTTTGGAAGCGGTGTAATATACTGTGTGTATGTATACATATGGTTTATGTTGGACAGTTATTGTTGCATATTGTTATAGAGCATACGGTTGCTCTCTCTCTCTCTCCCTCTCTCTCTCTCTCTCTCTCTCTCTCTCACGCGCACGCACGCACACACACGCACGCATGCACGCACGCACGCACGCACACACAGAGCAATAGGTCATTGTATAGTGCCTTGTAAGTTATGGGCTGAGGTGCATGACACTTAAATAAAATCAATCAATCAATCAAACCATGAATAAATCAACAAACATATAGCAAGGCTCTGATCGATTATAAAGACATGAATCATGTGTGGTTTGTCGTCCATTCTTATTCAAATGGGATATTTTACATGTCAATAAAATCCCAGATTCTTGAAACCTTAATGTTCATATCCACCGTGCTTCAACTATATGTGCCTCTGTGAATGCATCTCTCAAGACAGCATAGCAGTTGTGTTGTGTGAGTGATGAGCCAAGCCAGTGAACAACTAGAACTCGATATGCTCCTGGCAATGTATGCACTTTGATTTCTCTGGCCAATCCAACGAGAAGGCAATGTCACAATTGTCTTCAATATTTTTTTTCTACAGCTGTCTTTTATGGCTGCAGAATAAAGGTGGATATAACGAAACAGCCGCAGTGTTATGAATGTAAAGGTCTAGATGAGGGCTAATTGAAATGCGGATTTGTCTGTGATTTCATAATATATGATCCTATAATAACGGAGAGAGCCACACATTTGATCCCATAACGGAGCCAACAGATAATCAGAGTCGATTTCCAACTCCAGTTCACACCAGGAGCAAAACTGCTAGGCATAGTGTGAGGTAACATGAAATGTTAACTTGACATACATTGCACTGACATGCGTCCTGGTCGACTCGTCTCCAACGTCCCATGAATCTTTTAATCTACTGGAGGCACTCAGGGAGAGAGAGACGGTCCTCGGGTATGAAGGAGGCCATTTGTCCTGCGCCCAGTTAAATCATTCATTCAACAATGCGCATATAGAAAGACAAGCTGAACCATTCAAGTGTTCAACCCGTGTATAGCCTCTCAACAAACCCATGATGACGAACGTCAAAACTTTCGCTAAAGAAACACAGACAACTTTGCATATCGCCAAGAAGGCACTTTGGAAGTTGTATGCAGAGAAAATCAGGGTCAAAACCGGGACGCAACTGGACTAAATCAGTTCGACGCCTACAATGAAATAATTCTCTACCTTTTCATCCGTGGAGGAGTAGCGCCGGGCCGGTGCAGCTGCTCCCGCGCTTGGATTCATGTTTCCAGCGCCTCGGACAGTTTTCAGGACCTCGGACAGCTCCGCCTGTGAAGTGGAAGACAAGAAGAAGACAAGAGCCCTTCCTCGCCTCCGAAATCCGCGCTTTTGTAATGTGTGTTCAGGACAGGTGAAGTTGTGGCTCCCTTTTTAATGTCTGGAGCGACAGACTGGACGACGCTCGACGTCTCCACACTGACATGCGTGGTTTCGCTCGACTGGTGGTGCCGCGGCAGCTGAGTGCACGCCGCGCGTCGCGGGCTATTCATTCATCCGAGAGCGACACGCGCACAGACCTCACAGACCTAGACAGCCGATTTAGCCTTTGCTATAATAACCCAGATAACCAGATTGCTTAATGCATGATGCACAATTGCATCAACATCTGAAGATGAATGTGAGACTACTGCTATGCTTATATATGCATCCAAATGTCGTGGAGTGTGAATTTATTTTCATGAAGCCTATATCACACTTTATTTATAAATTAACTTTTAAACCCATATGGAGCAAAATGTGATGACATTATGGCAACTGATAACAGCACATTGGCACAGTTATTGTTGCATATTGTTATAGAGCATACGGTTGCTCTCTCTCTCTCTCCCTCTCTCTCTCTCACACACACGCACGCACGCACGCACACACAGAGCAATAGGTCTGTATTGGCTTCTGGGAAAGCTGTATTTAATTGGTTTTTCTGAATGCGCTTTGCGCTGACAGCTGGAGTCGTGTTTTGCGATGGGTTTAGAACAACAGTTTGGGTGAGAACCAGTGCAACAAATTAGAACACAGACACACTGTCTGTCAACAACAACAGCAGCGCGGGTAGCCAGTAGTCAGCCCAGTGCAAATGGGGAAAGAAAAAAGAGAGACCACACATTGTGTAACTAAGTTACACAAGGAGCTTCTAACTAACAATACAAGGCTACACTTTGGTTTAAGCCGATGTTAATAGATACAGTAGTTCAGATTGTTGGAATCCTAGAACTATTCCTTACTTTACCTGCGATGCTGTTGATAGTATCCTTTCTCAGCACAATCCATGCTGTTCAGTGGCTGGTACAGGCAGGAGCTATATATTGACTTTGATTGTGCTGAGAAAGGTCAGAACAATTATCCCATAATAACCCATACTCAATTATGTCTCATAAGTCGCAGCAGCAATTTCTGGATTAATACCATTTGTTATACAGGTTTTTGCGACATTGGACCATTTTTACCACTTGAGAATTGATAAACATGGTCAGAAATAGCACTTTGGGATCCTAGTGAACGAAAAGTGCACTACAAATACAATTTATTATTATTATTATTATTATTATTATTATTATTATTATTATTATTATTATTATTATTATTATTATTATTATTATTATTATTATTATTATTATTATTTAAATAATACCACATTAAGCTGGCGGCTGGGTGGCACAGCGGACATTGCGCTCGTCACCAATGCACGAGACACCGGTATCGAATCCGGCTGTCTGCGTTGCCTCCGGCTTGGGCCGGCCGTCATACTAACTCAATTGGCAGAGTTAGCGGGTGGGAAGTCGATGGGTGGTAATCTGGACGTTGTAAACATCGACTCCTACAGGTCGGTTGGGGCGCCTGCACAGCAGAAACAGGAAAATGGCGGGGGTAGTGTGAGCCTCCCACACGTTACTCCTCGCCAAATGAGAGTCCTCGCTGGCAGGTGAAAAGATGCGACTGGCTGCCTACACATGTATCGGATGCGATGGGCTTCTATCCTCCCTACACAGTAAAATTCGCAGTGTCAAATATGCAGTGTCAAAGTACATTGACTCTTTCAGAGTTATTACAACAACAGTTTGAGTAAAATGCAGACAGTGTTGGTGAAATATTTCGTAGTTAATTGGCTGGTGTCATCACTACTCTGGGAAGCTCCGCCCATCTCCTTCTCTTGAAGAATGTCCAAGACACGCCATTTTCTTCACGTCGCGGCAGAGGTAACTCGGCAGGTAAGTTTCTCCTAATCACATATTAATTAATTAATTCGGTAGCTATTGGTTTCCAGCAACTTGCAAGAGGTAATGTTAATGTTGTTAAATACAATGTGGAGGGGTGATTGTGAATTGTATCGTTTGGAAAAAAAGATCGAAAAAAACACAGGGCGATACATTGGCTTAGTAACAAACATTTGCACGCCATGTTCTGAGGTAAATGTGTCCTACAGTATGAAATCAATTAACAGTTATTTGGCATTTGACCAACATTATTATTTTGTTAAGTCCACATATTTCGGCGACAGCCAAGAAGACTGCACGCACGTGCGCCATTTCACATTGAGTGAGGCCTTGAACGTGAGCCAGCCCTTCGTGAGTTTTTTCAAATGTGTCTTGCTAGCTAATGTTAATGCGGGGAAATACCCTTGAATGATATAAGTAATCTGTACTATGAAATGGTGTGTTATGAGAGTGAGTGCATTAGAATGCATACAATATGGTTGATTGAGTTTAATGGAAGAAACACAGGGCGATACATTGGCTTAGTAACAAACATTTGCACGCCATGTTCTGAGGTAAATGTGTGTACAGTATGAAATCAATTAACAGTTATTTGGCATTTGACCAACATTATTATTTTGTTAAGTCCACAGATTTCGGCGACAGCCAAGAAGACTGCACGCACGTGCGCCATTTCACATTGAGTGAGGCCTTGAACGTGAGCCAGCCCTTCGTGAGTTTTTTCAAATGTGTCTTGCTAGCTAATGTTAATGCGGGGAAATACCCTTGAATGATATAAGTAATCTGTACTATGAAATGGTGTGTTATGAGAGTGAGTGCATTAGAATGCATACAATATGGTTGATTGAGTTTAATGGAAGAAACACAGGGCGATACATTGGCTTAGTAACAAACATTTGCACGCCATGTTCTGAGGTAAATGTGTGTACAGTATGAAATCAATTAACAGTTATTTGGCATTTGACCAACATTATTATTTTGTTAAGTCCACAGATTTCGGCGACAGCCAAGAAGACTGCACGTGCGCCATTTCACGTTGAGGGAGGCCTTGAACGTGAGCCAGCCTATACCCTTCGTGAGTTTTTTCAAATGTGTCTTGCTAATGTTAATGCGGGGAAATACCCTTGAATGATATAAGTAATCTGTACTATGAAATGGTGTGTTATGAGAGTGAGTGCATTAGAATGCATACAATATGGTTGATTGAGTTTAATGGAAGAAACACAGGGAAAATGCAAGGAAAAAACCCTGGGTTATATAGCTCTCCTTTTTTTGTCTGTTTGCATCTGTGGGAAATTAGTGTCAGGCTTGAATATTCAGTGACTTTGTACTTATTATTTACCTTATTGGGGACATTGATCTAAGTAAAACATTTAATAATAACTTAACTTAGATCAATGTCCCCAATAAGGTAAATAATAAGTACAAAGTCACTGAATATTCCAGCCTGACACTAATTTCCCACACTTCCCTGTGTTCAAGTTGCCCACTCGTTGGTAACTCTCTTGCAGGCTTGCTGCAAGCATGCTGTTGAAAGTCCAACTGGGAGATGTCCAAAAGTTTGTTCGGATTACAGAAATAAATCTGATCGAGTTTCTGAGTGCAGGTAAGAAATTGGGATCATTGGGAAATTGTCCTCAATGTGATACTCAATGGTTATCCACTGGGTGGATCTGTGGCTTCATCTATTGTATTGCAGACAGCAATTATTCAAGATTAAGTGAATATTTAGTGAGTAGATTTAGAAATCACTGGATACATCCAATGACATTTCTGTTTACAAAAGCTTTTGTGCCCGTTTCTAGCATTTGCAAAGTTTGGTGTCCCAGCTGTAACGGAAGGTGTGAACGTTTTTGACAGTTCGGGGACCGAATTGGATGACGATGTTTTTGAGGAGGTAGCAAGAGATGCATCCACTGGGGTGCTAATCATCAAATATGACACAGGTTTGATTACATTTGTAATATATATTTAATGAATAAGTTATTTGTCATGTGAAGCTTACATTCGATTAGATAAGGGACATCTTTATGAGGAAACTGTGTATAATCTTTTTATTTATTTATCCTGTCTCCACGCTAGCCTCATCTGAGCAGTCTGTCTCCACGCTAGCCTCATCTGAGTGGTCCCAACCATCATCCCAGGATTCGTCAGGGTCACAGCCATCATCCCTGGATTCGTCAGGATCACAGGATACTGTCATCATTTCAGAGGACCCTTCACGAAAACGCCATAGGCTGGATACAGAGGCCAAGCAAGTAAGAGTTGACACACATGTAATATGTATGCATCACCCTGTGATTCACAACTCAGAAATGCATGTTTTTTACTGTCAATGTTATGCCCCCATCTTTTCCATTGTACTGGTCGCGTGCCTGTAAGAATATTGTAGCTCACTTGAGATTGGACGGATCTCTCAAATTATCATCTCCACGAGTCAGAAGCATGCTAGACAGACCTCAGATAGGGTTAAAACTGATATTAAGGATACTTATCCTTTACCTTAACTTTGAATTGCAGTCTACAGTATATTCCTAACACTGAATTGTTTTTTGTGCATGTGCTTTTGTGCTTCAAGTTGGTGGAATCCATTCTTCGTGAGAAATCTGGTGGAGAACGCATAATAAATGAATACAATCGAACCAAGTCCTTGCACGATGACAACAGAAGGAAAATGGTGAACCTATTGGCAGCTGACTTGACAGAGAAGAATGGGTAATTAGCTCCTTGTTTTTAGTTTGTTCTCAATCTAGCTTTCCGATTAATTTGAAATCTAAATGAAATCCAGGGAATATGACTGAGAAATACATTCTTCTTTAATCTTAATCTTCCAGTACTTCACCACCCAGACATCTGAAGGAAAAGTATGCCAGAGGAATCGTGACCTTATTCCCCTACCTCAGTGACCCACACTCTAAGAATGGCTATGTGAGTTGCACACAGTAATGGTTGTGGCAATATTGATAAATTTTTTATCCTACCAGAGCATGCTGTTTTTCACTTTTAAATGTGAAGTGTCTGTTTTTGTTCCACCCTCCAAGGAGCATTATTATGATGGCCAGAGTGGCAGTGGATACTTGGCCTGGAGGATTAAAACTATTCAGAGAACCGCTGCTAAAGACAAACGATCATCATTTGGAGGTAACACTAATAATGCATATCTTGAGTACAACGAGTTGATTAACAAAACAAGCGGCATTATTGATTACTGTATACAGGGCCGTAGCCAGGGTTTAGAAATTAGGGAGGTACATTTTTTTTTTATACAAACTTTATTATCTAGAGATCAACTTAAGGTCAGTCACTCACAAAGTAATTTACAGGACGTGGGGGCACTTACAGGTGAGTGGCCTAAAGAGTGCACCAAAGCCCTGTGGTCTCTAAAAAAAAAAAAAAAAAAAAAACAATAAAAAAATCTAACCCTAACTAACCGTACTGTCATGCACTTGTCCTAATAAACTAACCTACACTGTAGCACTCAACACTTTGATGAACATTGTTGCTCAGCTGATAGAGTTGTGCCCTTCCTGATGGCTTGTCGTACAGAACTTGTAAGTCGCTTTGGATAAAAGCGTCAGCTAAATGACTAAATGTAAATGTAAATGTTATGCATTTATAATTTGGTGAATGGGCTAAATGCATACCAAAATGAGTTATACAACCCAACCTATTCATTCAAAATGCATTATCTATAATAAAGTCACCTGTTGTTGGTAAAAAAAATAATTTTACTGAAGTATTAATATATTTCTCCACTTCTTGGCTCACTGAAAGTACACAAAATAAGGACAGACAAAGACAGAGACACAAAAAGCTGTACAATTTAAACAATACCATACTGGTAATGAGCAAATATGAGCAATTAATGCATGGAGCTGTTCCATCTTATTTCATTTGATACTAACTACTCAGTTCATACAGATTTCAAGTATCCAAATATCCATGATGAATATTGCATAAGGTTTACACAGTAAATAGATCACCTGTTTTATATTCATGCTCAGAGAGGAGTAATAGTTAGATCTTTATGTGTGATTTATATGTCAATTAAATCAATGGTGTGCTTGTTTGGTTGGGGAGTTTGACCTCGGTGGCCTCATAGCTGGCTACGGCCATGACTGTGTACCTGCAGAACTCCATCAATCAGGCCTTTGGTAGATTCTTTTTTTTTGTGTTTTTCCCCATATTCTGTAGAATCCTGTGGAGAACCATCTCGTGGAGGAGGACCAACTGCCAGACGAGATTCCCATGTTGTTGCAGAGACTGCCCTGAGCGAAGAGGAGTGCAAGGAAGCGATCTCACTAATGAAACATTCAGCTGATGAGGACACAGTGAAGAACAAGATGAAACTGACATTTGACTATAGGCACAACAAGGTCCTCGACCCCCAGCAGTCAAGCAACATACTGTCTGACTTTCCACGTTTCCAAGACGTCAAGGGCTTGGTAATTATCTATAGTTAGTAGAAAAGACTCACGCACATCCCAAGTGTATAGTCACGGGTGCTAGACTCAAAATAGATCTGTAATGTTGTGGAAAAAAAGTCTGCACACCGTCTGTAGTGTTCCCAAGTTTTAATATACTTGAACACAACGTTTCGGCCTGTGGTAATTATCTGCCATTATTTTGACCATTTTGTGACACTTGAATGATAGACGGTAGATGTATTGTACCTCAACTAGCACCCACTAACTTTGGTTGGCTGTGAAATCCTGAAATTGTCCCCCAATCACCCCTCTACAGGTTGAACAGGATTTCGTTCTGATGTTTGGAGAAGGTGTATCGGGCAAGCTTCTGGAAAAGTGGCCGACCACATACAAGAAAAAGATCATCCAACAATGCAGACGGCTTCCATCCACCAGTGAGCTTCAAGAGATCCTGCTGATAGCTGATCCTCCTGAGGATGACACTGAAGTGGATGCTGACGTTGGTAAGCTGCTTTTGAGCATACCATTCTTGTTGTTTTTCACTGAACTTCTGTGAAAAATGTACGAGGCATTTTGTATTATCAACCAGTGAAAAGTGTCTTCCCATTCACTTGAATGAGTGCATCCAAGCTTTTTACTGGTACTGTATATTCATATTTTGAGTGGCAGAGCTTCTTGTGATGAACTGCTGTCTTTTATCTTATTTTGTAAAAATACTGCTAACATTGCAGATGGACTGAATTTTGTTTATGGTCTACATAATTCAAGTGTCTTAACATCCAACTTGTATCGTTACAGGTTGGGACAGTGACCTCTCATCGATTCTACTGCTGTTGCACTTGATCCCACCCTCTGCTCAGGGGCGGAAGAGACCAGGGAAGGTGTCGGCGTCCAACGCGGAGCAGCATCTTGTGATCTTCAAGAAGGTTGGTATTTTCTCCTAATGTACAAATTTATAATTATAATGCTACAATCATGTAATTATTATTATTATTATTTTTTATATTCCCCCCCTCCTTTTTCTCTGTTTTTCTCCCATTCCAATGTTAGTCGTTGTGCCAATTATTAGCCCCTTTCGTGACTGCTGCGCCACCCAGCCGCCACAATCATGTAATTCTAATTGTTTCTCCATGTGTGTTTGTCTTATCAGACTGGAACAAGCATCCAAGAGCATCTTGATGCCATCACTACCAGCAATCAACCCTATCTCCTGGCTGTTGGAGTGAAGAAGAATGCGATCCACCGGTTCTACATCATTCTTGACAAGAAGGCCATACCTTGCAAGTCAATCTCTTCTCTTGGTGCTTTAGATGAACTCTTTAAGGCACATTATGTGTTTGGCACAGCATACAACACCATGCTGCGCAACATGTACACGTTCCTCCAGACCACTGTGTATAGTATTGATGTTGGGAAAGTCAAGGAGAGTCCTCGTGTTGCTGAAGTTAGGGCGAGGTTGCTTCATTAGTGCATGAGGCTTCTCCTCCGCCATGAAGTGTTTTGATTGTCGGAAGGAGTTAGGTTGTACAAATAGGCTTGTTAGGCATTTGCGAATAGTTCACGGTTACGTTCAAGGAAAAAAGCTTCGCCTTAAATGTGCTCAGACTGGATGTGGCTATAGGTTTGGTACGTTTTCAGGTTTTAGGAAACATTTAGACAACAAACACACTGAGTATATTGACCAAGAGGTTGACACTGATGTTAATGTAAACAGTGTAGGAGAGGCGGTGATCGCTAATGTAGATGAGACCGCCACAACATCTGATGTCGATGCGACGGCCACATGTGGACTGTTCAGAAACTCTAATAGGAGCACTCTCGATATGTGTGCAACTGCTGTTGCACAACTCAAGGCTGCTGGAACCAGTCAGTCTACTGTAAAAAGTTTTGTCTCAACCATGGAAGAAGTGATTTCTGAGATTCATAGTCACGCTAAAGATGCAGCTCTACAGTGCTTATCTCCACAGGACACAGAAAATAAGAACAGCTTAGAACAGTCATTCCAAAAGTTGGAAAACCCATTCACACACTTAAATTCTGAGGCAAAAATAAACAAACACTTCAAAGAGAAATGGGGAAAAGTTGAACCCGTTGAAAAGGTGCTTGGCACAAGATTTGACAGCAGAAGAAACAAAACTACTGGGACATATGACCAGGTCATTGTAACTGATAAGTTTGCATATGTTCCCATTTTGGAAACGCTGAAGAGCATTTTTCAAAACCCAGAACTTGCAGACATGTTAAAGCCCAGGCACATGACTAAGGAAGGTGTGTATGCAGACTTGAGAGATGCCACCTATTTGAAAGAAAGTCCCCTGTTTTCAGTAGAAAAAGATTCCTTTCAAATTCAACTTTTTTATGATGACTTTGAAACTGCAAATCCATTGGGCTCTAAAAAGGGTATACATAAATTAGGTGGTGTATACTTTACATTAAGACATTTCCCCCCAATCTATAATTCCTCTTTGATTAATATTCATTTGTGTGCTCTTTTCCATGCACAGGACATTAAGCGTTATGATTTCAATTTGATACTTGAGCCACTTGTCAATGATCTGAAAGTACTGGAGACAGAGGGACTTAAAATTCCCATGTTTAGACACGTAATTCGTGGTACCATAGTTCAGGTCACTGGGGATAACCTTGGCTTGCATGATCTGTTTGGGTTTGTGGAGTCATTTGGGGCTCGGTATTGCTGTGGTTTCTGTCTCCTTGAGAAAGCTCGTTTTCAGACGGTATTCTGTGAAGATGATCCGGCTGTTGTACTAAGAACTGTTGAGATGCACGCACAACACTGTCAAACTATACAGACAGATCCAACGCTACCTCATATATATGGCGTGAAACGCAGTTGTCTGTTGAATTCACTTGAGTATTTCAACACAGCCACAAACTTCTCTGTAGATATCATGCATGATATTTTAGAGGGGGTTGCTCAGTTTGAGGTGAAACTTATTCTCAAGTACATTCTTCAGGAGAAACTTCTAAATGCTGAACAACTGGCTGGCAGAATACATGCTTTTGACTATGGTTACAATCAGCAGCGAAACCGTCCGCCAAGAGTCAAGTTGTTGGATGAAAGTAAGGATTTGGGGTTGAATGCCACACAGTCTTGGTGCTTGTTGCGCAATATGCCTCTGATATTTGGTGATTTAATACAGACTGATGATAAGTACTGGCATCTTCTGCTTTTGCTTCTACAGATTGTTAACATTGTATTTTCACCAGTCCTGTCATATGGCATGACCATTTATCTCAAACATGTAATCACTGATCATCATCGGCTCTTCAAGCAGTTATTTCCTAGAAGCAACCTATTGCCAAAGCATCACTTCATGATACATTACCCTCGTAATATAAGGAACATTGGCCCAATTCTGCACATGTGGTGCATGCGTTATGAAGCTAAACATAACTTCTTTAAGAGACAATTAAAAAGCTTTAAAAACATTACAAAGACATTAGCCCAAAAGCACCAAAGTTGTATGGCAATGTATCGGGAGTCCTTTACCAAAGAAAGATTAACCATAGGTCCAGGAAAGATGGTGGCACTTGTTGAGCTCAAAGAAGGTCCAGAGATTGCTTCCTTATTTGGATATGTAACCAGTGTTTTTTCTGCCAAGTGGATAAAACATCATGGTACAGAGTACCGCTGTGACTTGATTATCTGTACTGAGGTAGCATTTGAGATGCCTGTGTTTTGTAAGATCAAGACTATTGCTGTGAAAGATGACAGTGTATTGCTCTGTGGAAAACTGATGGAAACCATGTGTTTTGATGACCATTACCATGCCTTTAAGGTCAGACTGCATCCAGACGGAGTTGTAAAGGTCTTGGATATAAATCAGCTGTGTTACTTCAAACCATTTGATATTCAAATGAATTATCGAACGACAGATTGCTCAAAGTATATTGTTCCATATTGCCACTTTATGCAGACCTGCTAATGTGATTGTTTTATTACTGCATCCAGACGGAGTTGTAAATAGGGTTGGGTACTGAAAACCGGTTCTAATAGCAACCGGTTCCTAACATCCGGTTCTGGAACCGGAAGTAACATATTTGCATTTCGATTCTTAATTTTTTATTTTTTTTACTTTGTTAATTAATACCATAGTTACAGTACAGCAACCAAATTAAACTGTATCAAGTCAACTGAAAATGTGAATAGTATGAAAAAATGTACACATTTTCAAAAAAAATCTGAACCGGAATCGTTCAAATCCAAACGATGCCCAACCCTATATAGTTGTAAAGGTGTTGTATAAATCAGCTGTGAAGTATTGTTCCATATTGCACTTTATGCAGACCTGCTGAGGTCAATGTATATTTATGTTTTATTTTTTTATAAGCCTGCCTGACCCTGCCTGACCAACAATAAAATTGTTGAAATCATTTTGTGGTAACTTGTGATTTTTTAATGTATATTGTATGTAAATGCAATTTCACACTATACAAGAGTAAATTAAGTGTAAAATTAACACCAGTGAGGTTTATTTTCACCAATATAGTGTCCGGTTTCATTGACACTGTGCAGTGTTAATGGGTGTTATTTGCAGAGCTGTTTTTTCACTACTAGTGAGTAAATTATCAACACAGTACTGTGTAATGTCAACACTTCAGCAGAGTTATTTGACCTCAGTGTTAACTTTTAATAACTCAATGCAGTGTTAATGAGCATTGGAATTCAACTCAATCAGAGTTAATTTGTTATCACATAAGAGTAAATTATCAACACTTCCGAGAATAATAATTACACTCTCAAGTGTTATTAAACCTATAGTGTTAAGTTTAAATAACACCATACAGTGTAAGCGAGTGTTAAATTTGTACTCTATTTAGAGTTAATTTAACTCAAAAAATGTAACACAGGAGCAAGAGTCGATTTAACACTATTCGTAGTTGGAGTCATATACACTCTGGAATAGTGTTAAATTCGACTCTTTAAGTGTTAATTTGACACTGCGAATTTTACTGTGTACAACCGGCCAGTGGGGGGCACATGCGAGCAACGTTCAAGACAGGGGAGGGGAGAATTGGCACGGCTAAATTGGGATGGGAGAAAAATAGAAAAAGAGGAGAAAAAAAGTGGATAAAAAAAATTTAAATACCACATTAAGACACCAAGACCACGAGGAACACCATAGCAAAACGCATGCTGTGGATACCTGTAAGAATTGCCTTTTTCGGCAATTGGATGGCAAGCTTTTGTTCTGGAAATCGCTCAAAAACCTCCCTTATGGTCAATACATATAGGGAAGCCATGCATACTATTAATGCCAATTTATGCAAGGCTGTTTAGGGACCTCAGTATGCATAAATGGTCAAATATGCCATTTTTATTTGAGGTGAAAATAACACAATTGTACTGCATGCAAATAACTGCATGGTCCTTACTCAAAACAGCAATATATTTGTATAAACTGGGCATGTCTGTAAAGGGGAATCTCGCGGCTACCCATAGAACCCATTCCCATTCTGATGTCCTGAGGTGAAAGGTCAAGGGGCCCCTTTCAAAATTGACATAAAGTATTTCCCTCGCCTCGATTTTGCCTAACCTTTGGATTATTTCCATTATTACCATTAGATACATTAGGTTGTTTATAGCTTCATGTGATACCACTACCTTTGAAAGACAGTAATGTTGCCCAATATTATTATATGATATCGTGGGTCTCAGAGGATACAAGTAACATTTGGAACCATATGGGAAATAACTGCATGTCTGTAACCTACTGTTGTGGAAAATGTGTATATGGAGTGAACTAGTTTAATATAGGTCAACTAGCAGTACTGAAAGACGGTCCGGCTGATGTTCTTAAAACAACTTTGAGATAGACAGATAGACATTTCAGTACATCACGTCGTGTGCTTTTAATCTTGTAACATCTTGCTCTCTCTTTCACACACACACATATACACACACACATCTCACTCAATCATACACACACTCATTTTAATCTTGCACACACATCTCACTCAATCATACACACACTCATTTTAATCTTGACTCTCTCTTTCACACACACACACATATACACACACACATCTCACTCAATCACATCTCTCTTCGATGTTAAATCTATGTTCTTCTTAATGTCTTTATCTCTCTTCGATGTTCTTAATGTTTTTATCTCTCTTCGATGTTAAATCTATGTTCTTCTTAATGTCTTTATCTCTCTTCAATGTTAAATCTACGTGTCATCTTAATGTACGTCATGTCATATCTGATATAATATGTCACGTCATCATATCTGTCATGTGGGGGCAGGGCTGAGAAGGGGTTTATCTGACAAGCACAGGGGTTGAGGAGTTAGAGTGTTTTTTTTGTTCAAGCCGTGGTGACCGTCTGCTTGATCCATAGCTCTGCTGTTAAAACTTTCTTTCATTAAACAAATTGCCTGTTGAAATTGGAACTATCGTCTCCTGCTGTGTTAACAACCATCAGCCACAACACTACCAACCAAGACATCAACATAATCAGATAGCATTTTAACTTCAATAACAAGGTAAATGTATGTATGCCTGAGTGCGTGTGTGTGTGTGTGTGCGTGCGTGCGTGCGTGCGTGCGTGCGTGCGTGCGTGCGTGCGTGTGTGTGTGTGTGTGTGTGTGTGTGTGTGTGTGTGTGTGTGTGTGTGTGTGTGTGTGTGTGTGTGTGTGTGTGTGTGTGTGTGTGTGTGTGTGTGTGTGTGTGTGTGTGTGTGTGTGTGTGTGTGTGTGTGTGTGTGTGTGTGTGTGTGTGTGTGTGTGTGTGTGTGTGTGTGTGTGTGTGTGTGTGGGGAGCTGGGGACACATGAGACCCAACTTGATGAGGCCTTTTGCTGAACAAAGTTATCAAGGTTTACTAGACTAAAGACAACATAACTATTGTCTTTTCTGTCTCTAACCATCAAATTAAATGAGATCATAATTAGGCTTGCTCTGGATGGTCATCAACACTGGTATATGTTGCAATTGAATGACGTTTATTCTGTGGTTACGTTCCCCGTTAAAGCTGTAACACATTGACCCAGTCGTTGGCAAGTGACTGTGGGGAGATGAGAGCCTCAGCTGGCCTGCGTCACCTAAATGGTAAATCGACTGCATTTATATAACAGCTTTATATTTAAAGCGCTTCACAGCTTATGCCTCACATTCACCCATCCACTCACCAATTCACACACCGATGGCAGAGGTGACCATGCAAGGTGCCAACCTGCTTATGTGTCTTGCTCAAGGTCACTTCGATATGCTGGCAGGAGGAGCTGGTATTGAACCAGGAACCTTCTGATTACCAGATGACCTCCTAAGCCACCCCCCCCCCCCAGCTGCATCACCTAGAATCCTTATCTTCAGCCAATCAGTACTGTTTTCACATATCGACATGAGGTGGAGATCTCGCCAAGTATGTCCCATGAGAGAACATCAGAATGGGTTAGCCTGCAACTATCCTACATTGTGTTTGTAAATGTGTTTAAAACGTCTTGTAACCTAGAGGCAAATCTTTCCTGTGACAAAATGGCATCCAATGTAATCAAAAAAGTCAACCAACAAACTAGATTCTTGTACCGGATACCCTGAAGACTCTGGCAGGAGCACTCATTCAAGGGTACTATGACTATGCTTGCACCTCATGGTACCAAAGCACCTCAAAGGCGCTAAAAACAAAATTACAAACATCACAAAACAAACTGGTCAGACTACTGCTTGACCTTACTCCTAGAACCCACCTCACCCACAGTGATGTACCTGAACGCGTTCAATGAACGATCGTTCATGAACGCGTTCGTATTTTGGGCGAACGTGAACTGAACGTACTGATTATCCGCTAAATTAACGTTATTGAGAACGCCTTCATTATCAGCGCTATTATAACGGCGTTCAAAGGTGTGCCAGATTTCATATGCATTTCAGCCGAAAACCCAGTTAAAACACACCGTAAACAGGCTACCAAAGTATGCGGAAAACTACCCGATCTGGCAACCAGACCCGGCGCCATGGGCGGGCATTAGGCCCGCCCACTGAGTCAGCTGTGCCCACCCTGGCAATTATTTTTTTTTCCTTTTTTTTTTTTTTTGTCAATCAAAGTCAACTATCCAAATTCTTAGTCGGGGACAGCCCTAGTGGGCACTGATGTCAACAACAACACTACTGAAGCTAGCACGGCACTCTGTGAGAATTCGTTTTCTACCCTCAAGAACGTCTTTACAGAACATCGCCTTAGTATGCTTCATCGACGCAAGGCCAATTTAATCAGTTGGCATTTGGGAAGGACTTAACAAAAAAGTTCAGGAATGAGTGGAGTGGCAGTGTTTTAAGAAGATTTCACTATGTCCCCAAACGCCGCTTGCCGCTCTACTAATGTTGATGCCTGTGGAGGAATTTTGTTTGCTTTTTTATGCACCTTATTTTTGTCAGTTCAGTTCAGTTTGTCAGTGAATTCAGAAGTGTTGAATAAATGGAGACTTTTCAAAGATATAGAATAGAATAGAATAGAAATGTATTATCCTGAGGGAAATTTGACACTGCAAATCACTCAACATTAAACATTTAGACAGAACAAGTCACGAATAAGAATATCAAAACAAATGGCCTAAGAATAGAATAAAATGAAATAGAATAAAAATAGAATAAAAGATACAGTAAATAAATACAGTAAAAATATACTGAAGTCTACAGTAGGTGTAATATTGCCCAGTGCTGTTTAAAAAGTAAGAGTCCAGGAAGATGGTAACTGTCACTCTGTGCTCAGTGATGCAGTGAGGCACAGTGATGCATTGTATAGTCTGATGGCTGTCGGGATGAAGGACTTCCTGTGCCGTTCAGTGCTGCATTTAGGTAGTGTGAGCCTATAACATGCTCCTCCTGTCAGCCAAGTCTGTGTATAGTGGGTGGGAGGGGTTTTCCCTGATGGCCTGGAGCTTAGCAAGGTTCCTCCTCTCCGCCACCCTCGCTAGAGTCCAGCTCCACCCCAACCACGCTACTGGCCTTCCTGACCATCTTATCCAGCCTGTTTGTGTCCCCTGTTCTCAGTCCGCTGCCCCAGCAGGTCTGTTATATATATCCGTTCAGTCTGTTTTTGTATAAGTGAATGTTCTTAAGATAGAGAGAAATTAGATTTTTCAATTGCTTCTCTGCTGTTTAGTTCAGCACCGTGGGCAGCGCCAAGCAAGCCACAGCGCCGTTGTCCCAGCTGAAACGTATAAAAGGGAACCTGTGTTGAAAAACCATTGTGCCCCCCCGAGAACAGTTTATGCCCCCCCACTAATTTGTTTCTGCAGCCTGGTCTGATGGCAACGCGCCTGTCACCCCCTGGCTACGTCATCAGACTCATCACAACAAACAGATCAGACCGGAACAGCGGAATCTGCGAGCAGAAGCCGAGAGCTACAGCAGCAGGTCGAGAGCAGCACTCGCTCAGAGTCAGACCCTACCTCTACGACATCGCCGTATGAGCATTTAAAAGAGTTTAACGTTAAAGTCAGTACTGACTCAGACGGAAAAAATCTAAAGTTTGTCCACCCGGTTTGAAGAAGCAAGTCCGTACATCGACGACGTCGACAGCAAACCTTAAAGTTTAAACGGCACATTGAGAATAAGCAAACGTCCTGTTTTTGTTTTCATAATAAAGACAATTCAAGTTTTTCCTCATGTTTTTGAAAATATACTGTAGAGATGAAAGCTGCAGCTGCTACTAGTGTGGACTGAATGGGCTACAGCAAAGCGTTATGGAAATGCATTGATTGATTGATTGATTGATTGATTGATTGATTGATTGATTGATTGATTGATTGATTGATTGAAAACTTGATTGCAGAATGGGTACAATATACAGTACAGCTCAATACACACAATTGTTAAGAGGATGCAGACCAGAGAAAGACTTTCGTCTTGTTTACATCAGGGTCCCCCATTTTCAATTCATCAGGACATATATGACAAATGAAAAATGCAAATGCCAGTATATCGATTGCTGTCTGTGGTTCAATAATTTTTACAAATAATAGCTCGCAGCCAGCAACGTATTGAAAAAAAAACTATACAAAAAAAAAAAAAAAAAAAACTATAAACTATAAATTAGTTCTTTTTTGAAACCATGAACTTTAGTTCAATTTTTTTTATTATGAACAATGAACTGAACTAGTTCATTTAAAAAATTATGAACTGTGAACTGAACTAGTTCGTGTAGAAAGTGAACTTTCCCAATACTGCTTACCCCTGCCTATTTTGACAACCTATAGACAGGTAGATCGCGGGCTGATTTCAAGTAGATCTCGATTAATAAAATTCGATTATAAAAAAAAAACAAAAAAAAACATATATATATTTTTTTTTTGGCCAAATCAACTCTGCCTCTCTTTGTTAACTACAACAAGCAATGCTGTTTGTTATTTAAGATGAGCTCGGACTCGGCACTGACAGATTTGTGTTCATTATGCTGCTTTTATAAAGCCTCAAATGACGGCTTACAATATTTCATGAAAGCAAAGTGTTTTGTTTGTCTAAGATTTAAAAAGGTTTAAACTTTACAGCACTGACAAAGTTGCAAATATCATATTATATTATATAACCTACCCATTCAATATGCACATGACATAACATATTATATGCCATATAATATGTTCTGTCATGTGCATATTGAATGGGTATTACTAATACTATTAATACTAATACTAGCCGAGAGTAGGTCACATTTTGGCTGGTAGCTCTCGGCTAGGTGGTAAATTAAAAAGTAGATCTTGGTTCAAAAAAGGTTGGGCACCCCTAGGTCCTATAGGATGGCTTAGAGTAAAACGACAGAGTACAGCAACTTGCAATGGGCCTGGTCTACAAGATACACTACACCACTAAGGTACCCATGTACATGTCAAAATACTTCCCAAAGGTCAGTGAATACCATGAACACAACACCAGAGGGAGCTCCACAAATCATGTTAAACCCAGATTTGGCTCAAACAAGGGACTAAACACGTTTAGCAATTATGCAACAACAATGTGGAATGCCCTACCCACAGCTGTAAAGGAATGTGAATCACTACCCACTTTCAAAACCTCTCTAAAAGAGCACCTATGGGAGACTGCAATCCAAACTGGCCCCTGTAAATGTCCAAACTCAACCCCTTCCAATGTACAATTCCCCCCACCATAGTTATATGAGTATAGCGAGCGCTCTGCTCGTAGTGGAACTGTCCTTTTATCCAGTATAATAATGAATAATTTTCTCCACATGCACACTGTTACGACCCTGGCTCATGGGCACGCAACCTATGTGCAAACCAACACCAAACCCGTGCTCTAACTCAAAGTGCTACTATCTCAAGGAACTATTAATGTAACTGTAAACTAAAGTACCAATATAAACCCAACGGACAAGGACTGGAAGAACCTGACAGCTCTTCCCCTAAGCACAGACACTGCATGTGTGTTACTAGGTCTGCCTTTAAAGCTCCCAGCAGGTAACCAATCAGCACTAATTGGCTAATTGGCAGCCCTCACCTGCATGCACAGTGACACAGAAGTGATCAGCTCCTGGTACGTAACACCTCCCCCACCAAACTGGTTGCCCCAGAGGCAACCACCACACAACAACCCATAAACAAAAAAAAAAAAAAAAAAACACTGTGACCCATTAGTTGTCAGGGCCACTACCACAACAGCGATAGCGGGTCGGCCCCTGTCGAACACGACCACCGATCTGTCAAAATTAGACTGCAAACCAAAATCAACCTGAGAACTGCGCTCAACAGAACAGAACACAGCACAACAAAAACCATAGATCACTGATACCACCACCGCACCCATATCCATCCCACCTGGCACTGGCAGTTCAGGATACTGCAAACCGTGAACATCCAGAGTAGGATGTACCGCCTCAGGTACAGCCCCAGTGTACCGGGAACATGGCAGTACGACAGTCACAATAACGTCTGGAACACCATCTAAAATGGCGTCACCCAAAATAACATTGTCCTGATCAAAATCAAAATGGCTGCCACTCAACAGACCAGGTCGCGAAGGCGGCTCCTGCTCCACAGGACACAGTTAACTAGGTTGACCATCACACCTAGTGCATGGCAGAGAATCAGTGTGGACATGTGGATCAATGTCAGAATCATCAACTGACATATTGGGACCATCCCTGCCCACAAGTGAAACATTAGGGACAATAGAGCTACTGTGGGAAGGCTGGCAGCCTAAGTCAGGCTTAGTAGCCTCTCCAACTAGAACGGTGTCACATGAAACAACAGCACCTCTCATAGCATCCTTCCCACACTCATCCTCCAATTTGTTCGTGGCCTCAGCCACCGTACAGGCTGGGAAGACCTTGAGACACTGCGCTGCCATATCATCTCCTGTCACATGCTTCTCCGGCACGCATGTCAACTCTGGTTTCACCACCGGGCCTAACACAAAGCCACAATCAAGAGAATCATTATGCAGAGGTACATCCACAGTGTGCTTTCCAAAATTCTCAACAGGTACACATTTTAATTCAACAAAGAATGTGTCACTAAGTGTAATGTCCCAAGTCGAAGTATCAACAACATCACTTTTGTCCTTTGACATTTCTCGTGCCACAGCACACACAGGAAACACTCCTGGATGTTTCTGTGCCAGCTCATTAGAGACCTCAGAAACCACAGGAATGGGAGTTTCAACCGGAGTAGCCAGCACTTTGTCACCAGCCAAATCATTCCCTAGAATGAAGGACACCCCCTTTATGGGAATGTGAGAACATACCCCCACAACAACATTGCCTGATACTAAGGGAGAATTGAGCGTGACCTCATGCAAAGGTGCATCCACAAATCCACCCCCAAAGCCCCGAACAACGACACCGGAATGCAAAGAAGAGTTTTCTGAAAACGGCAAAACCCCCTCCAGAATGAGGGACTGAAAAGCACCGGTATCTCTCCAAATGGTTATAGCCTGTTTGGACTCTAGTGCATTAGTCAGGGAAACAATTCCATTCATCATAAACCTTGAGGAACCCTCGAGCTCTTTGTCCACACGTTTGATACTTCCCCCATCCCCATCTAACGTTGGCATAGGCGTTCTGCATATGGTTTCTACCAGAGCCACGGTTCTGAAATTTTTCTGTTCAAGCACCGGGCACCCAGCAACAATATGACCAGGTTCTTTACAATAGAAACAGATAATCCCTTCTGGGAATGCACCAGCAGAACCACCCTGCCTAGGAGGTGAAGTTAACTGACCAGCAGACACAGGTTTTGGGAAACGCCCCCCCCTGAACAGGACGCCTATCCCCGGACTCAACACGGTAGTCCTCCAAAAACACGGACTTGTGTGTCAACACAAACTCATCAGCGAAGACAGCGGCGTCGCCTATCTTCGATTCCTTACGCTCATTTAGATGTGTGGAAACGGTATCAGGAACACATCTTTTAAATTCCTCTAGGAGAATCAACTGCCTAAGCTGCTCTCTTGACTCTGCCTTCTGAGAAGTGCACCACCTGTTAAACAGGTTCTCCTTCTCCCTTCCAAATTCAACATAAGACTGCCCCTCCGACCTGCGATAACCTCTAAAACGCTGACGATAGGCCTCGGGGACCAACTCATAAGCCCTCAAAAAGGAAGCTTTAACCAGCTCATAATCAGCGCTTTGTTCAAGGGACAGAGCAGTGTAGGCTTCTTGTGCCCTACCAACTAAAACACATTGCAGCAGCAGTGTCCAGGCGGTATCAGGCCACTTCAATGTGGTTGCCACCTGTAACTGAGGGGTACAATTCCCTGACTGTATTACTAGATATGATACTTACTACCACTACCTTTGTACTTAATATTCGGCCACCCAGTACTCGGCATAAATATATTATGATGAACACTGTCACGTAGATGAAACGGATCCAACACAAATGTACGAATTAGAAATAGGTCTTTATTTCTACACAGCGATGGTGTGTAGAGCAAGCACTTAATCAAATCAATCACATTTATGAATGGGAATTAGTATGCACTTTTATGGCAAGAGTATTCGTCGGTATATCAATAGAGAATGTCCAATCTCTGAAGGCGCAGGTGGTACATATACGACCTGGAATAGTTTAAGGAATAAAAGCAATGATACTTTAATGATTATAGACTGGATACACTAGGGGGGGTTAATCCGGTCGCTTGTAAGCCGACAGGAGTAGGAAGGGGGGGGGGGGTAGAATCCGGCTGCCTCATCCGGCCAAGGGTATCCCAGGTGAACCCACTGTAGTGCCGTTCAATGCGCCGGCGATCCTTGGACCACAGATGAAAGCAGGTGGACTCTTTGTGGGCCGGCGTCCTCCGGTCCACGGAGGAGAGACGTGAAGCGACCTCGTCTTGCAGAGCGTCTCCTCACCTTGCGTCCTCTCCAGGGGGGGGGGGTTCCAACACACGGCAGTGTCGGGGGTCTTTATCCATGGAATAATCAACGTATACAAAGCATAATCCGTGCCGGGGAAGGCGGGCTGTCGTCGGTAGAATAATCCGGTATACAGGTCCACTCGCTCGTCGGCTCTGGGGCTCCTCGGGTGCAGCTTCACGTGGGGTCAACCACCCTGGATAAGCAGCCAGTTCTCTGCCCGAAACGATGGGGTACTGACCACGGTAGTATTCTCACCGCACGAAGCACTATATATTAACAGACTATTATTAGCTTAATAGACTACGTCCAACTCGACGATATAGTGCCAAATATGACTATTCAAATATTAATATACACGATGTCTCAATACCGATGGTAGGCGAACTTGGCCTTACTCCCACACGTGGCGTCGCGGGGAGGCTTTACGTCTGTGACTCTATTGGAGGGTAAGAAACTGGACTGAAAAGGAAGTCCTACTTTAGTAGCGCAGTATATATACGCACTATGAACAAATAGTCCCATTAGTGGTGCGGTAGCCAGATTCCTACGCGGAACTAGGACTTGTTCGTACATGTTGAGCGGTACGTTTGAACTGGGTCTGAGGGGTATGGCAGCCTGGCACCAAGGTCTCGACCAATAGTAGAATGGAGACTATTATGGGATGTTCAGTAGGCTAGAATGGATATTCAATGCATATTGTACAAGGAATATACAAGGGATATCAGGGAATATTAGAGAATATACAAATACAATTAAATATATATATATAAATAAATATATATATTCGGTTTAATCTGGCCCTTCACAACACCACCCGTTCAAAAAGGGGAAAATATCTTTCCACGTCTTTCTCAAAAAATGGTGGCACCATCCTAATATTCCTGCCTACATCAAACCCGGAACGTGACTCTGGATGCAGAGCACCCGCCTGCAAGGCAGCATGTTTATATTCAAGCTCCTTCTGTGCACGCTCGTGCTCCAACAACATTTGTTTCTCCTTAAACTCACGCTCCTCATGCCTCTCTCTCTCCTTAAGCTCACGCTCCTCTCTCCTCTCCTCACGCTCTCGCTCTAGCTGCCTTTCCTTAAACTCCAACTCCCTTATCCTCCAGTCACCCTCTACACCAGGTAATATCGGAGATGCGCCAGACGAAGGAGGCTCCTCCACCCTCTCCTCAAGCACCTGCTCCCTAACGAGTAACACCCTTAACGCACTCAAGGCAGACGGCTTCAAACGTTTCTCCCCTGCAGAAAGCTCTACCCTGTAGTGTACAGCAAGTTCTAGCAGTTGTTCTTTCGAAAACTTCTCTAACAAGTCATGAGACGGGCGATCAACAAAGTCCCTGATGGAAGCCATCGTCACTGTACCAGCCACCACAAGCTATACACTTTACCTCACAGTCACGAAGAACCACTAACGAACCACGAAGAACCACTGACAAACCACGAAGAACCACAAAAGAACCACTCAAAAACCACCAAAGAACCACTGAAGAACCACGAAGAACCACTGAAGAACCATGAAGAATGCTAATGCCAACAATAACAACCATAAAGGGACGCGGTGGAAATGTGTGCTCTACTGAGTGCACCTTTCTAAATTGCAAAAAAAAAAAAAAAAAAAAACACACCCACCCCCTAATAGACGTGTCACGCAGGGTGTTAGGTGCTACCAGGTATGCTCACCAAACACTCAAACAAACAAAATAAATCCAACAAACAAATCCAAACAGGTGCGCCTTCTAACCTGATATGACTAATGCTTCTACGTCTAAACTGCAGAAAAAACCGGCCCACCACATGTCTACCCTAAGAAACACTAAGTCAAGCCCTACCACACTACCTGTGTTTTCTGGCCGCCCTAATCTACCTACCCTTAAACTAATGCCCTGTAGACCTAACTTTCTTCAACCACACCTGCTACCAGTCAAAGATCATATACCAATCACTTCAAAGACCGCCCCAGGAGTACGTGGTGCACAGGACGCTAACCAACAACCAGAAAATAATGTCCCTATCTACATGTGGTGCCCACTAAACTATATATTTTAACAGCATAAGTAGTCACATCAAATTACAAACAAATACGGCATACTCATCTGTTTGACGAAATGGCTCGAACCCCCACGTTACACCATATGTAACGAACACCACCCAAACCATAATACCATGACACCACCAAACAAAGTTCTAGGGGTAAAAGATCCCGGACGAGCGCCCAACTGTTACGACCCTGGCTCATGGGCACGCAACCTATGTGCAAACCAACACCAAACCCTGTGCTCTAACTCAAAGTGCTACTATCTCAAGGAACTATTAATGTAACTGTAAACTAAAGTACCAATATAAACCCAACGGACAAGGACTGGAAGAACCTGACAGCTCGTCCCCTAAGCACAGACACTGCATGTGTGTTACTAGGTCTGCCTTTAAAGCTCCCAGCAGGTAACCAATCAGCACTAATTGGCTAATTGGCAGCCCTCACCTGCATGCACAGTGACACAGAAGTGATCAGCTCCTGGTACGTAACACACACACCCATCCGCCTGGCCACACCCACATCCACTCCTCTACATAAGCGGGGTCGTGGCCACACCATCAGCTCCTTCCCAAGTATTTCACCACCGAAGGCGAAGACCACAGGGCCCTCAGTGAGTCCGAGCAGAGTGCTAGCTATACTCATATAACTATGGTTATAGAATAAACGTATGTTATATATCGTAATAGCTTACGCTCTGCTCGTAGTGGAACACAGGACCTGCGCAGAGCGGAAGCTCGACAGATGTAGGCCCCCCACAACCATCAGAACCGGGGAGGACCGAGCCCCCAGGACCCGCCTAGAGGAGGACGGGAGGGAATCGGATCCAACTGTGCGAAGAGGGTTTAGCACCTCAAAACGCACAGGGTGAGCAGACCGTGGGACTTACCTTCGTTCAGAAGGACCCGCGACCCCTCAGGCGCGCATCCCACATCCCACCAGGGAACGGACGGGAAGCAAAACACCCCCGTCACAGCCCCCAACATCACAGGGTCGAAGGTCAAGAACCCAACCCTGTGGCAAGGCCGTAGCAGTGGAGCGCGGAGGAGGACCCAGCCCCAGGAACAACCTGAGGGCCAGGACCCCCCGAAAAAGGGGGCCCGGTGAGGCCAACGATGCCGTAGCATCGGGACTCCACCAGACGGTCACACCACCCCCCACAACACCAGCGTATCGGACAGGGCCCAAACCAAGAGCAGGCCCTTCCCCCCTTTGTCACGCCGCCCTGAAGCACTCCACAAGAGGCTACACCCCCACAACACTGTGGGGCCAGTCGGCGCGCCGGGGAGACAACCCTCCAAGAGGTTGATCCCTCAATCCAGGCAACAGGCCCCAAGAGCATAACTCGACCTGTGCCCAGAGCACTGTGGACTAGACAGGCACCTAAGGGGTCTACTGCAAGAATAGTACCCCGGTGGAAGGGGTGTTCGGTATGCTGTGCACCATGTCGCAACCCCCACAAACCCGACCCCTCCAGCGGGGTCGAGGTTCAAGAGAAGGCTGACACGATTGGCAGACGTCATGAAAGGTGCGGGGGCACACTCGTGGGCAGATGGGGTCGAGCCCGGCCTCAACCCGAGAGTCGACTCTGCTACCAACACACCGGTGAACCAACCACCCCCCCATGTTTAGTTTAACAGGAGGCGGTTGTTCTTTTAACCCACCAAGAAAAAACTCGGAAACATAACTGCGCGTATACACCGGCTATACAGGCAGTACAAGTGTTCCAGTTTTTAAAGGGTTAACCCAGGCCAACAGGTCGACAAGAACGAGTTCGGACCTGGGCCCAGCGGACCGGGACCTACACACAGATGCCAGAGGGGTTCAATAGAAAACACTCCTCGACAGCCCTCTCCCATCCCTGCCCAGCAGGGGGAGGGAGTGGTGAAAACAAATGGAGAACGACCAGGCCCCTTAACACAGCGCAAGGTACAACACAGTATGGACCAAGCACATCACTGTGAAGGGCAACTCATAGTGGCATACATATGACACACACATCCATGATATCAATACCCGCAACGCCCGGGCCGACCCGGCATTTCCCCCCCGGAAAAGCACAAAGTCCTTCGGGGTACCAGAACAGCAGATCTGCGGCCCGGCGGACAACGGGTTAACTGACCTGGTCCGGCGCGACCAGAACCAGTCCCGTGTCCTAGTCATGCCACCATCCCCAGTCCTAAGAGGGGGGTAGGTACGCGTGTCGATCCAAAACATCACAGAGGGCGCCACCAAGATGTCAGTACGTGAATGCACTGCACCTGGTGGCCCACCCCACGGGCGTGAGACCCCTCCGCCAATGTTTTGATTTACTCCGTCATCTCCCCCCGGAGATGAAAGTGAGTCGTCAAGTCTAACCTAGTACACTGGCGCTCGGTAAAGATAAAAAATCTCCTTCCCAGTCGCTTGCATAAAAAACGCTGTTTCTATGAATTGGGCAACCAAGGCGCGCCAGCCCATGACGTGGTTCCACACCGAAAGCACCCAGGGCCAGCGCTATGTACACGTCGAGACCCAAAAAACACATCAATGGTAAATTCTAATAAGAAAACCAGACAACGTTCCCTCCATGCTGTCTGGGATGAGCAGCAGGAAGCCGGTCAAATAAGACACAGATATGGGTCCCATATGACGCGTCTGAGGGAAGAAACCCTGTCAACACCGCTCTATACACAAGAGGGAAGACAGAGAATCCCCCAGAGAAACCTTCCACGTGAGTAACAATTGAAAAGATATATGTAAACATTGAGCCACGTGACCAAAGGCCCAATACATATTCCAATAGAGAGTAGAGCAGAAAACAGCCAGTTTCCAACGCATCGCATCACCCAACCTTGACAATGACAGTGGTCCGTAGTATGGAGCCTGAAAGAACTCACGGAAGTCTCATAGCCAATAGAAACGCGCCCAGTGACGTATTCCATGGCCGGGGAAATCCTGTGACCCACCTATCCTAATATGGCGTGGGACCAGGGAACTCCCCCCCCTTTCCCCCACTGTGACACGCTGATCCCACAGCTCGACAGGAAGACCAACGAACAGGAGGTCCAACCCCCTGGCCAATCAGTAAATGGGGGGAGGGGTTTATCAGTTCACCCCCTATGACCCCACACCCCGGGTACGATGAAAATAACAAGCAGCGCATGACACCAGTTGTCTAGCATGCTACATGAAAAAGCTTATATACCTCTAGGATAAAGCTTAACAGTTTGCACGCCAGCCACAGACGATAAACTTGTTTGTGTAAAAAACATGCTTTTATACAAGGCTTTAGGCTCATGTGCGAAACTCGCGACCCGCATTTTTATACCTTTACCAAGTAAAGAAAAAACAACAGACGTTAAAGAGAGGGTCCAAAGACCTCGGTACAATAGCTACATATGTGATTACTTCTGTAGGCTAATACTCAACCTAGTTGTGGACTCGATGCCACGTGTCCCAAACGTAACAGAATACACACAACCCCCTCAGTTAAAAAAGGTAAAGTTCACTCTTACTACTGAAGAAGAATGCCGTCTTTTATGATGAGAGAAGACTTTCGACTAAGCACACATATATATAGCGACCAGAAAACAATTTTCAAGAAAACTGCCCCACCCTCTAAGCAAGCACACGACCCCACAGCTAGGTGAGGGTTATACATCGTATCCCCAATATATAGTGAATAAACACACGTTTTATAACAAAAAATAGCTCCTCACCAGGAGGGACTTTTTATTTAATAACAAAATTATATGTTGGGGGGGGGGGGGGGTAAACAGGGCAGTCACTAGCGCCGCCTGCCATGTGCAGAGCCCCGTTTGCCCCCACGGGGAGCTGGCCCGGTGCGACGGTGCTGGGGAGGCTCCTGGTCACGTCAATCCCTACCGTACCCTCCGGGTGTGGGATGACTGGCTGCAGCGGTCGCGGCACTCCCTCCACTCCTGGCCTTCTTGGCGGAAGGCCCAGCAGTGGCGGCGGTGATGGAGGCAACGGCTGCAGGCCTCTGCCGGCGTTGCTTCTTCCGGACATCACCGGTGGCATCGGGTCAGGGGAAATAAGGCTGGAGCACGGAGTGCTCCTCCTCCATCTCCCTGCAGGCTGCCGTCATCTGCTGCATGGCCGACCTGAATAGTCCAGCATCGGAAAAGGGGGCCGTGAGCAGCGGAATCCTCCTCTGGTCCGGCACCCGCGCCTGCTCCAGCCAAAGGTGGCGCTGGATGAGAGTGGCCAGGGCGCGCTCCTTCCCGGCGGCTATCGCCTGCAGCTGGGTTAGGTGCAGGATGGCTCCAGCCGCCTGGGCGTGAAGGTACCGTTGATGGTCATCTAGTACCGACCCGCCCACCATCAGCCCAACATGTAGCGCGCCAGCTGCCCGATGTTGAAGGTGGCAGCTTTTGACAATAAAATCCCATAATTAAACGCAATGGTTTGAAAGCTCTGCGTTGCTAATAAACATTTTAAATATTATTTTATAAACTGCTGGTCAACACTGCTCAAAACGGCTTTAGCTGACTGATGCGCCTTGTATGACGAGCGTTTCGCCAGTTCTTCAGAGTTAATTATGGGATTTTATTGTCAAAAGACAGAATTTGTGAGGATTGGTTCTTTCCCCACCACAGGCTTCTTAAAGTACTGTGATGATTGGTCCGTTCCCGGCCACACGCTCCGTTCCTTTAAGGTACTTTGTTGATTAATTGCATTACCCGCCACGCTCTGTTCCTTTAGGGTACTGTGAGGATTCTGTGGTGATTGGTCCGTGGCCGAACGCACACTTCTAAGTCAAGTATCAATTACCATCACGCACCTGATGTGTGTTCTAATCAGCGCCCCAGAGGCTTTATATACTCTGATTCCCCTACTATCGAGGTGGGATCGTTTTGAATATTCTCCTGCATTTGCCTGTCTTTCCCGTCGCTGTTCCCTGTCTGTTGCTCCCCAGGACTTTCGTGAAGTAATCCCTGTGGAGAACCTGATTCCCCGTACGAAGCTGCGCCTCGTTTATCTGCCCGCTGTACGCGTTGCGCTCTGGTGAGTTTTTGGAAACAGTTCTTTTTGGATCACCAGTTTTTTGTGTGTTTGTGAAACACCGAAGAGATCCCGTTTTTGTTTATACTGTTCTCACCTATTTTTTGTGTTGGATTTACACTTTGGATTACCGTATTGTTTTTTATCTGGACTCTGCTAACTGTGTGTGTAACACCGAAGATCAAGTCACTTGGATATTCATTTGGATCAGTCACCTCTCTGTTTCTGTTGTGCGCTGGGCTAACTCAGATTTCTCTCTCTCTCCGTTTCCACCTGGAGTGAAAGCTGGGAGGATCTGCAGAGCGGCTTCAGACGTCACAAGCTAATTCCTCACCACCACCTACTGGGAGAATCTGCAGAGCCGCAACAATCTTCACATGCCAGATTCCCCGTTTGTTCTGTTGCTCAACTTAATTCAACCTTGTGACTCTGAGAATAAATACGCCCTTGCTTTGGCTAACTCTGAAACAACTCTCTCTGTGCCGTTGCGCTTGAGGTCGGTTACAAACCCTAACAGAATTATTACAAAGAATTATATTACAAAGAATGATATTCTTATTCTTGAAATGGTAAATGGCTGTTTTCTTTTTTACAATTTGTGCACATTTGACCCATAGGAAAATCCCATATTAACTCTGAAGAACTGGTCCTCTGCGAAACGCTTGTTGTACAAGTATCGCAGAGAAAATCCAAAGGTACACACTACACAGTTGCACGAGAGTTTCGAACAGAGAAATGCAATGGTTTGAAAGCTCGGCGTTGCTAATAAACATTTTAAATATTATTTTATAAACTGCTGGTCAACACTGCTCAAAACGGCAAAACTAAAACAAAGTAATCATATTCGTAAGTAAAATGGTAAATGGCTGCTTTTTTTTCTTCTTTTTTTACATATTTGTGCACATTTTACCCATAGGAAAATCCCATATTAACTGTGAAGAACTGGTCCTCTGCGAAACGCTTGTTGTACAAGTATCGCAGAGAAAATTCAAAGGTACTCACAGTTGCATGAGGGTTTCGGACAGAGAAACGCAATGGTTTGAAAGCTCTGCGTTGCTAATAAACATTTTAAATATTATTTTATAAACTGCTGGTCAACACTGCTCAAAACGGCTTTAGCTGACTGATGCGCCTTGTACGACGAGCGTTTCGCCAGTTCTTCAGAGTTAATTATGGGATTTTATTGTCAAAAGACAGAATTATAACAAAGAATTATATTCTTATTCTTGAAATGGTAAATGGCTGTTTTCTTTTTTACAATTTGTGCACATTTTACCCATAGGAAAATCCTGCTCGTTGTACAAGTATCGCAGAGAAAATTCAAAGGTACACAGTTGCACGAGAGTTTTGGACAGAGAAACGCAATGGTTTGAAAGCTCGGCGTTGCTAATAAACATTTTAAATATTATTTTATAAACTGCTGGTCAACACTGCTCAAAACGGCAAAACTAAGACAAAGTAATAATATTCGTAAGTAAAATGGTAAATGGCTGTTTTTTTTTTTACAATTTGTGCACATTTTACCCATTCACACACCGACAGGAGCATGTCGGGGTTAAGTGTCTTGCTCAAGGACACATCGACACGCTGCCCGGGGAGGAGCGGGAATCTCCGGATTGCCAGACGACTGCTCTACCTCCCGAGCCACTGTCGCCATGAAACTAGTACTTCCAGGTCTTACCCGAAAATGGAACTAATGAATACACTTTATGCACTCACTCAAAAGAACAAAAGAGGCACTCAAAATAACAAAAGAGGCGCAGGGACGACAGGAGCATGACAATAGACCTGTCTCAAACCCTGCCCCTTTTCTTGATCCTCTGGAGGATCAAGAAAAGAGGGCAGGGTTTTGAGACAGGTCCATTGTCTTTGCAAACCATTCAAAGTCTATGAGCTTCCGAAGAAGGGTGTTCACGTCAGGGGACGACAGGAGAAGGACGATTGTCTATGCAGATGCAGACCATTCAAAGTCTATGAGCTTCCGAAGAAGGGTGTTCACGTCAGGGGACGACAGGAGAAGGACAATTGTCTTTGCAAACCATTCAAAGTCTATGAGCTTCCGAAGAAGGGTGTTCACGTCAGGGGACGACAGGAGAAGGACAATTGTCTTTGCAGACCAAAGTTTATGAGCTTACTTACGAAGAAGGGTGTTCACGTCAGGGGACGACAGGAGAAGGACGATTGTCTATGCAGATGCAGACCATTCAAAGTCTATGAGCTTACGAATAAGGGTGGTCACTTGAGGGTTGATGGCGCTTTCGCTTCTTTGCCCTGGAGCCTTTCTCCGGGTTGATGCCCAAGAAGCACCTGTTAATAAGAAAAGATACGTTTCAGTTTTAAATAGACTCAGCATTTATCAAGGTGCTCACCTGTGTTTTTTGAAGCCATACTATAATGTGAATTAAACCATTATGTCAATTTCTTAACAAGATAGCAGCAACATCAAGTGATGGTGTGGTCCCAATTCACATATTTGGTTCCAGGCTTCATACTCAAAGCATTTAATCTACTTTATGGCCTCTGTAGAAAGGCATGGACTTAATAGCCAGATAGTCTTTGCATGATAAGTCTTACTGATGACATTGATCATGTGTTCAGAGTGTTAAAATACCTTTGGATGAACTCAAGTGTGGATGATCCAACGGAAGGATACTCCAGGTTGAAGACATAGTAGCTGGTGAATAAAGCAGCTACCCCATGCAAAAATAATGGGTGTGGGCCCATCACAACTTCTCCCTCGATGGATAGCATCCATCCAGAAGGCTGCATTGTGTCACCTGAAATGATACCCCGTCATGCGTTGTTGTGGATAGGTATACATTCCTGCAAGGACATGACACAGAACTAAGGCTGTCTTAAATACTTCAAAGCTTTGTTCGATGGGCATGGGATTCGAATATGAAAATAAAATTTGATTATTAAAAAAGAGAAAAAAATGCATATATATATTTTTGCCAAATCAACTCTGCCTCTCTTTGTTAATAACAACAAGCAATGCTGTCTCTTATTTAAGATGAGGTCGCACTGACAGATTTGTGTTCATTGTGCTGCTTTTATAAAGCCTCAAATGACGGCTTACAATATTTCATGAAAGCAAAGTGTTTTGTTTGTCTAAGATTTAAAAAGGTTTCGACTTTACAGCACTGACAAAGTTGAACATGAGACATGCCAGCTCAGGATATTATTTATAAGCGTCATATGTGTGCCATATCACAAACTGCCTTCTGTCAGATTTTCCCCCTCAATGCAAAGGAACACAAGCTCATCCCTGAACATTATTACCTTGAATTATCAAACAGGGGGTGCTTGGGAGTGCTGCAGTATTCACATCAGCAGCAGTGGCACAGGTCTGCAACAAAGTAACACACAATAGCAGATTTAACATTATGAAAGGATGAAGATAAGCTAATCCAAGCACTACAGCTCACCACACATCAGCTCGGCCAATTTGGAGCAACTTGGGGGTTAAGTGTCTTGCTCAAGGACACTTCCGACATGCGGACAGTCAGAGCCAGGATTCGAACCACCAACCCTACGGTCGATGAACGACCATATTTACCAACTGAGCTTCAGTCGCCCCTAATGTAATCACTCGCATTTCAAATATTTTAATATTTAAATAAACTTACATCAACTTTGAGCAGTAGTTTCTCCGTAGGCTCCTTGAAGTACACCATAAGGAGCAAGACGATGCAGGCACTGATCTCCGAAACCTCTGGATGATATCTGGCCAGAACATCCCTGATCTTCGTGTTGTCCAGTTTCTGGCAGAACTGCAGGATGGTCCGTCCTCGATGACACAGGGCATCTTTGATCTTTTGAAGGACATTGGTGTCTGTCAGGAGGCCAAAGTGGGAGAAAAGCCCCGTCTGAGAGAAGAGAAAAGGCCATTCTTATTTGACCGCCACCATCGTTGGTGGAGGCATTTTATTCAAGTAACGCCGCAGGATGACGTAGGTCCTCTCCATCAGAAGTTCTGCTCTCGCTGTCCCACCCATCCCTTCCTCTGTGTACTGTACAGACATACAAACCAAGTAACAACAATTAGATTTGATGTTGCCACATCTGGGAAATTGAGTGGCAAACCTTTAATTGTATGCTCTCTCATCATTACTGTTACGAAGGATCAGATTAAACCGAATATATATATTTATTGATTGATATATATTGCATAATATTTGTATATCGTTTGATATCCCTTGTATATTCCTTGTACATATACACGGAATATCCCTTTAGCCTAGTACAGACCATAATATTTCATTCTCCTATTGGACAGCGGTCCACCAGGCGCCATGGCCATACCTTCAAGGTCTGGTTCAAAGTCACCGCCGGGGACTTGCCTGGACATGAACGGTTCTGCGCAAGGATATGAGACAGGAATAAAGCTGGTACTAGTTTGTTCACGTAGCGCATAAATACGGCGCAGGTGAATACAGAAGCACTTAGTAACTAAAAGTTGAAGCCTCACCCACGATACATCGTGCGGTGAAGTATGGCCTGTTTGGCCCCAAATAGAGCATTGAGACCGCGTGCAAATTAATAACTGAAGTGTCAGAGTTTAACACTGTACCGTCGAGTTCGACCTATTCTATTAAGTCAGTAATAGTCTATTTGTGTATAGTGTATCGTGCGGCTACCGTTCTACAGTGACCAGCATCACCAACGTTTCCTCGTACCAGCTAGAGTGCTTATCCAGGCTGGGCTGCTTACCATGGCGCTTTCACCCGAGGGGCCCTAGACGAGGACCGTGTGGATTATGTACACTGGATAACCTACCGACGACTGCATAGCCCTTTTCGGCTGGATTATATTTGCTTTTGGTCCTGTAATTAATGGAGCGGAGAATCGCCGACACCCACAATTGTGTGGGATTTACCCTGTGAGGAGCCACGTCGAGTCCGCCTCTCAGAAGCCTGAGGCCGGCTAGCTTTCTTCCATGTGGAGCTGCATGCTACGGATAACAGCTGTATTCGTCTGCGGATCAAGATCTTATTGCACCGTCTCCTGTACTTGGAGTCTCCTTATCATCGTTGACCCAGACTCTACTACCGACAAATCCTCTACCCTTGCTGGCTTACAACCGGGGGGACCCTACCAGTATCTCCCGCTATATTACTAGTGTACCATAGATATAATTCCTAAGATTCAGGTTGTATTATTATCTCCTGCGTAATATGAGAATGGACATTCGTTATTGATTTGCCTACGCACATTCCTTTGCCTTATAAGCGCATCCAAAGTAAAGTAAAGTAAAGTATATTATGTACCATTTGCTGCTAATAAATACTTAAATCCAGTTTTGTGTGGAACCGAGTCATTGTGGGAAGTGTTCATCATTAGATACCTGTGTACTGTATGGCCAGTAGGAATGTACATAAGACGGTAGTGGTTTAATGATACCATACTTATCAATACAGTCAGGGAATTGTACCCCTCAGTTACAATTGGTCCTTCGAGCCGGAGGGTAATTAGCGTAATATTAATATAGTGGTATTAATATTGACATGGCCAATGATGAACACTCCACAAAACGGTTCTCCTAAAATAGATCGCCCGCAGCGTAGACGGCAGACACCTCAGTACTTAGAGGATTACGTTGCCAGTATACTACCTAGCTTTTTACAGACGGTAAACGCGGAAAAAGTAGATAGTAAAATTATGTCCGACCCTACCGACCAGGCTACCCCGCCAGTAGAGACCCTAGTGGGTTCTAACGTAACTGACCAAGCTCACGGTGGGAACCAGGAGGGACCTGACATGACTTTACCCCCCGCCAAGACCGAAGAAGTAGTCCCTGGAGAGCTCCAGGATAAAGAAAGCCCTCCAGGGATGGAACTCGACCCACTACAAGAAGGGACGAGCACCCCGGAGATGGATCTCCTCGATTCGCCACAGGAGAACGGATCTCCAACGAGTACTACCAGGAGTGGATCACCTCAACCAGCGTCTTCCCCCAGCGAGGCGGACAAGATGCTGGCGCAGGCCTTCCTCGCCAGCCTGGCAGCCTCAACCGAGCGCGATCGACTCCAAGCACAGACGCTTAGTGAGCGCGAACATTCTTCCATGGAAAGAGAACGCCTTCAAGCGCAGCAACGGAGTGACGAAGACCGTATACGTCTAGAGATTAGAAGCCTCCAGACGGAAGAGAATATGGGAAGAGACCGCGCCGAAGCCCAGCGCGCCGCCGCCGAAGCCCAGCGCGCCGCTGCCGGTGCCCAAAGAGAAGCAGAGCGTGACCTCGCTCTCACCAAGCGCGAAGCCGAGCGCGACCGATTACAAGCGCAGATAATGGAGCAGCTGATTACCAGGGCAACACCCCCTCCCTCCGCACGGGGCTCCAGGGCCTCGTCAAGACAAGGGTCAAGGGCACCCTCCCCTACCCGATCAAGCGACCCTGAGCCCGACCACCAGAGAGAGCCTATACCCCTCTCCGAACCCCTTCCCCGACCAGTCCAAGCGAGACCCAGCTACAGGGAAGAACCGGTCTATACCGCGGAGAGGCTAAATAGACGACTACAGGATCTAGATGACCTGCCAGAGGAAGAAGAAGAGGGAGAGGAGGAGAGTCAAGCCCAACAGCAGCACAGTACTCCACAGGACCAGGAGGTCCAGTACAGCCCAGGCTTTACCCCCGTGGCTCTGCGCTACGGACCCCCGACTCAATTCACGGGTGAGCTTGACGCACGACCAGCCCCGAGGAACAGCACCTGGGTACACGGGCCATGGTACCCAGCAGGTACCAGCCCACCACGACACGTAAGAGGAGACTCGCCTAGGAGGCCTCTCCTCCAACGCTCACCGATGTGCCAGCCATCCATGGCATCGTACCTTGGCACACCGACGTTCCCGGACTTCACACACGAGAACAGAGCACAGTACACAGAGCTACGAATGTGCCTAGAGACAATGATGTCCGATGTAACTGATGAACCGTACAAGTATGCTATCCTACTCAAGCACCTCAAGGTGCCCCGAGCGCACAATATAGCGCTGGCATATTCCACCTCTACTACCCCATACACCGCGGCTCTAGCAGCACTCGACCAAAGATATGGACGCATATGGGACTACGTAATACAAGAGATAAGGAATATTGACCGTCTACCCCCAGCCACAGACAATCGCTCACTAGATGACCTGTCTATCAAGGTACAATCCCTGGTAGGGATGCTGGGGGCGCAAAAGGAAAAGGGTATGCACGAACTGTACGCAAACTCTAATGTCGAGAGGATTTTAGAGAAGCTCCCGCCCGGCCGACAAGAGCGCTTCAGGCGGCAAAGAGACCACCGTGATCCTAACGGTCCCGAGCCATCCCTCCTAGACCTAGCCGACTTCCTGGGCGAGAGAAGTCAACAGCCTACGGTTGGATACGTTCGTGCGGAGCACACCAAGCTCCAGAGAGGGACCTAGGAGAGAAAACGATGGCCGCAGATTAGTGACCGTCATGCACCAATCAGAATCAGTACCGAGCAACAAGAACCACAGTACCCCCTCGATGAAAGAGAAGTGGAAGATGGTGTGCCCGTACTGCGAAAAGGAACACTGGCTGTCACACTGTGACACATTCAAGAAGATGACCACCGACGAGGTGAGTCAATGGATAAAGTCCAACCGACGCTGTTACCGATGTGCGCGCAGTCACATGGCAGCCGATTGCCGCTTAAAGAAGAGGTGTAGTCGGTGTGACGGAGCCCACTTAGACGTCCTACATGACAGTAACAGAAGAAAGCCTGCACCCTCTAGCAGCACAAAGGCAAGTGTTATGTACATTGACCCCGCCAGCAGCGGGGGCGCCCGGGTGCTCTTAAAGGTGGTCCGCGTAACATTGAGTTACCAAGACAAGGTCATGGACACCTACGCCGTCCTTGACGACGGGTCAGAGAAGACCCTTCTCCTCGCGTCCGCTGCGGCCCAGCTGGGGCTGCGGGGGAGCGAAGACCAGATGACGATTCGGACAATAAGAAGAGACCTAAAGACGATAAAGGGCGAGAATGTCTCCTTCACTATCGCAGCAAGCGGGCAGCCAGAGAGACGATATAGGATCACTAACGCTTTCACCAGCCAAGACATAGGCCTGTCGCAGTACACCTACCCCATCGCCAAGCTGATGGACAAATATGTGCACCTGCGTCAACTACCTATACCGCTCATAGACGGTGCCACCCCGACCCTGCTGATAGGCTCCGACCATGCAGACCTCATCGTCCCGATGGACCGGGTCCACACAGGGCCCAGAGGCTGTCCTGCAGCAGTCGAGACCCGCCTAGGATGGACACTACAAGGCCCCCTCGCTAGGTCTCTTAACCGAACAGCAGCCACTAGCTGCCTCCACTCCAGAGTGACAAAAGAAGACACCACCCTCCTACAGCATGTCGAGAGGCTATGGACACTAGAGACAATGCCCTTTAAGAACGAAAGGAAAGACATTCGTTCCAAGGAAGACATTTATGCTATAGCCCTCCTCGAGCGGGGGACAAAGAGAGTCAAAGTCAACGGAGTGATGAGATACGCAACTCCACTCCTGAGGCGAGAGGGTATGCCTACCTTCCACGCCCCAAAGGAAGCGACGGAGCGGTATCTATTGAACACAGAGCGGCGCCTAGCCAGAGACCCCGCTCAAGAGACTGTGTACCGCGCTGAGATTGACAAGCTAATCACAGCGGGACACATAAAGAAAATTGACATTAAAGAGGCCGATCAGACGACCGAATCATGGTACGTGCCGCACCACAAAGTCCACCACAACGGCAAGGATCGTATTGTGTTCAACTGCAGCTACCAGATCGGATCACAAAATCTGAATAAAGAGCTCTTGCCCGGCCCAACACTCGGCCCCTCTCTACTAGGCGTGTTACTACGTTTCCGCCAAGACAAGGTGGCCATCAGCGGCGACATCAAAGGGATGTTCCTGCAGGTGCGACTAGTGGAGGAGGACAAGCCCCTGCTGCGGTTCCTATGGAGAGAGAGGATCGGGGACGAGCAACCAGCCATCTATCAATGGGAAGTCCTCCCTTTCGGAACCACATGCAGCCCATGCTGTGCTACGTTTGGACTGCAAAAACACGTCGCAGAGGACCCAGCAGCTGATGAAGAGGTCCGACAAAGTGTAGGAAATAGTTTCTACGTGGACAACTGTCTGCAAAGCGTCTCGACGCCAGAAGAAGCCGAGGCCCTCCTACTCAAGCTCCGCGCCTCCGTGATCAAAGGCGGCTTTGATCTCCGGCAGTGGGCTAGCAGCGACCCTCAAGTATTGCACAGCCTCTCCCCAGAGGACAAGGCAGCAAGCAGCGAGACCTGGATGGCGACCATCCCAGGAGAAGCCCAAGAAATGACATTAGGACTAGTCTGGCGCTTCAAAACAGACTCGCTCCATTATAAACACACACCCCTGACCAAGGAGCAGGGAAGGTCGACTGCACTACCGACCACAAGACGGAGTGTATACAGAACACTCGCCAGACAATATGACCCGTTGGGATGTATTCTACCTTACACCACCAGGGCAAAGATGATTGTAAGAGCGTTATGGGACAAGGACTAGGGCTGGGACGACCCCATACCCGAACACCTTGCCTCCACATGGAGAGAGTGGGAGACAGAACTCAGCTCACTCCCAGGTGTCAACATACGCCGCAGCTACTTCCCACCCACAGTGAGGCCGGAGACGTGCCAGATGGACCTGCACGTCTTCAGCGACGCCTCCGAAGTAGCCTACGGTTCGGTGGCCTACTTGCGTGCCCGAGAGGAGGGAGGAGAAATACATACTGCTTTCATCCTGGCTCGCTCAAGAATAGCCCCACGCAAGCAACAATCTATCCCGCGTCTAGAGCTCTGCGCAGCCCTAGCAGGAGCGCAACTCGCCACGTTAATCCAACGTGAACTCACCATCCTGGTGCAAAGAACAATCTTGTGGTCAGACTCCACGACCGTACTCACATGGATCCGGTCTGATTCGTGTAGATACAAGGTCTTCGTGGGAGTCAGAATCACAGAGATCCAAGATTTAACAGAAGCAGCAAGCTGGAGGTATGTGGACACAAAACACAACCCAGCTGACGTCATCACCCGGGGAATGTCCCTGGATGACCTCACCCGTCACAATCTATACAGTGACGGGCCAGAGTTCCTCAAGCTCCCGGAAGAAGAGTGGCCTACACCCACCCCACGGGAGGCGAGTAAAGAGGAGGCAGAGAACAAGAAATCTATGTTCTGTGGGTTGACACACACACTCGTCCCCACAGACCCCGACATAGACGACTGCCTCACCCTTGAGAGTGCGCAGCTAAAGACATTCCTGTGGCATCACCCAGAGGTTCAGCCCCCTACTGACATTACTGCAGCTAACTACGAAGAAGCAGAACTTCTTCTCCTACAGCGAGCCCAGAGAGACTCGTTCCCCGATGAGCTAGACTGTCTACAGGGAGCAAAGCCCGTCCCGTCAGACAGCAGATTGCTCCACCTAGCCCCCGAGAGCTACGCCCATAATCTCATCAGAGTGGGTGGTCGTCTGAGGAGAGCTCCAGACTTACCGGATGACATCAAGTACCCGATAGTCTTAAACAGCCGACACAAGGTCACATAGCTTATCATAAAGAAATACGACAAGGACGTGCATCACGCCGGGGCAGAGAGAGTCTTCGCGGAGATCAGACGTCGTTATTGGATACTGCAAGGAAGAGAAGCAGTACGACGTTTCCAGCGGACTTGTCTAGACTGTCGTAAATGGCGAGCACAGCCCAGTATACCCCGGATGGCTGACCTACCTCCCTGTCGCCTCCGACTCGGCGACAAGCCTTTTCACTCCACCGGTATGGACTGTTTCGGCCCGCTGTATGTAAAGAAAGGAAGAGGGACCGAGAAGCGGTGGGGTATTGTATTCAAATGCATGACCACCCGAGCGATGCACATAGAACTCCTTCCAACCATGAGCACAGACTCATTCCTTATGGCCTTCCGAAGATTCACATTGCGGAAAGGGAAACCGTCTATAGTATTGTCTGATCACGGGACAAACTTCAAAGGCGGAGAAAGAGAGCTGAGAGAGAGCTTCCAAGCTATGGGCCCAGAACTTAAGACCCACCTCGCTCCATACCAGATTGATTTCCAATTTAATCCCCCGAATGCACCTCACTTCGGTGGAACTTGGGAACGAGAAGTACGTTCAATAAAGACAGCCCTGTACGCCGTGCTTGGGGCCCAGACCGTGGCGGAAGAAGTCCTAATGACAGTCCTCACGGAGATCGAGGGAGTATTGAACTCAAAGCCCCTCGGTTACGTCTCAAGTGATGTAGCAGATGTCGACCCAGTCACCCCCAACACTCTCTTGATGGAGCGGCTGGACCCCGCGCTACCACAGACCGTGTACAGGCCTGAAGAAGCGAACGGCCGAAGAATGTGGAGGTACAGTCAAGTATTGGCTGACAAGTTTTGGAACAGTTTCCTACTCCACTATCTACCGTCTCTACAGACTCGCCAGAAATGGGTGAAAGAGAGAGACAATTTGACAGAAGGAACAGTCGTCATGATTATCGACCAGTCACTACCCCGAGCTATGTGGCCGGCCGGCCGCGTAAGCAAAGTGATCACCGGTGCCGACGGAAAGGTCAGAGCGGCCGAAGTGCTCGTCCAAGGGCGGATCTACACCCGACCCGTGGCGAGGCTAATAGAGTTGCCAAGGCTCCCCGATACTATTGATGACGACCATGACCCCCTGACTTTGTGAACTGCCCTACCCTCCCAACAGACATTGAGTAGTGGACAGTGCGGTTAATCTGTCTCTGCTTATCTAATTAGGTGGGACTAATTAGGAGGCGGCTGTTATGAAGGATCAGATTAAACCGAATATATATATTTATTGATTGATATATATTGCATAATATTTGTATATCGTTTGATATCCCTTGTATATTCCTTGTACATATACACGGAATATCCCTTTAGCCTAGTACAGACCATAATATTTCATTCTCCTATTGGACAGCGGTCCACCAGGCGCCATGGCCATACCTTCAAGGTCTGGTTCAAAGTCACCGCCGGGGACTTGCCTGGACATGAACGGTTCTGCGCAAGGATATGAGACAGGAATAAAGCTGGTACTAGTTTGTTCACGTAACGTATAAATACGGCGCAGGTGAATACAGAAGCACTTAGTAACTAAAAGTTGAAGCCTCACCCACGATACATCGTGCGGTGAAGTATGGCCTGTTTGGCCCCAAATAGAGCATTGAGACCGCGTGCGAATTAATAACTGAAGTGTCAGAGTTTAACGCTGTACCGTCGAGTTCGACCTATTCTATTAAGTCAGTAATAGTCTATTTGTGTATAGTGTATCGTGCGGCTACCGTTCTACAGTGACCAGCATCACCAACGTTTCCTCGTACCAGCTAGAGTGCTTATCCAGGCTGGGCTGCTTACCATGGCGCTTTCACCCGAGGGGCCCTAGACGAGGACCGTGTGGATTATGTACACTGGATAACCTACCGACGACTGCATAGCCCTTTTCGGCTGGATTATATTTGCTTTTGGTCCTGTAATTAATGGAGCGGAGAATCGCCGACACCCACAATTGTGTGGGATTTACCCTGTGAGGAGCCACGTCGAGTCCGCCTCTCAGAAGCCTGAGGCCGGCTAGCTTTCTTCCATGTGGAGCTGCATGCTACGGAGAACAGCTGTATTCGTCTGCGGATCAAGATCTTATTGCACCGTCTCCTGTACTTGGAGTCTCCTTATCATCGTTGACCCAGACTCTACTACCGACAAATCCTCTACCCTTGCTGGCTTACAACCGGGGGGACCCTACCAGTATCTCCCGCTATATTACTAGTGTACCATAGATATAATTCCTAAGATTCAGGTTGTATTATTATCTCCTGCGTAATATGAGAATGGACATTCGTTATTGATTTGCCTACGCACATTCCTTTGCCTTATAAGCGCATCCAAAGTAAAGTAAAGTAAAGTATATTATGTACCATTTGCTGCTAATAAATACTTAAATCCAGTTTTGTGTGGAACCGAGTCATTGTGGGAAGTGTTCATCATTAGATACCTGTGTACTGTATGGCCAGTAGGAATGTACATAAGACGGTAGTGGTTTAATGATACCATACTTATCAATACAGTCAGGGAATTGTACCCCTCAGTTACAATTGGTCCTTCGAGCCGGAGGGTAATTAGCGTAATATTAATATAGTGGTATTAATATTGACATGGCCAATGATGAACACTCCACAAAACGGTTCTCCTAAAATAGATCGCCCGCAGCGTAGACGGCAGACACCTCAGTACTTAGAGGATTACGTTGCCAGTATACTACCTAGCTTTTTACAGACGGTAAACGCGGAAAAAGTAGATAGTAAAATTATGTCCGACCCTACCGACCAGGCTACCCCGCCAGTAGAGACCCTAGTGGGTTCTAACGTAACTGACCAAGCTCACGGTGGGAACCAGGAGGGACCTGACATGACTTTACCCCCCGCCAAGACCGAAGAAGTAGTCCCTGGAGAGCTCCAGGATAAAGAAAGCCCTCCAGGGATGGAACTCGACCCACTACAAGAAGGGACGAGCACCCCGGAGATGGATCTCCTCGATTCGCCACAGGAGAACGGATCTCCAACGAGTACTACCAGGAGTGGATCACCTCAACCAGCGTCTTCCCCCAGCGAGGCGGACAAGATGCTGGCGCAGGCCTTCCTCGCCAGCCTGGCAGCCTCAACCGAGCGCGATCGACTCCAAGCACAGACGCTTAGTGAGCGCGAACATTCTTCCATGGAAAGAGAACGCCTTCAAGCGCAGCAACGGAGTGACGAAGACCGTATACGTCTAGAGATTAGAAGCCTCCAGACGGAAGAGAATATGGGAAGAGACCGCGCCGAAGCCCAGCGCGCCGCCGCCGAAGCCCAGCGCGCCGCTGCCGGTGCCCAAAGAGAAGCAGAGCGTGACCTCGCTCTCACCAAGCGCGAAGCCGAGCGCGACCGATTACAAGCGCAGATAATGGAGCAGCTGATTACCAGGGCAACACCCCCTCCCTCCGCACGGGGCTCCAGGGCCTCGTCAAGACAAGGGTCAAGGGCACCCTCCCCTACCCGATCAAGCGACCCTGAGCCCGACCACCAGAGAGAGCCTATACCCCTCTCCGAACCCCTTCCCCGACCAGTCCAAGCGAGACCCAGCTACAGGGAAGAACCGGTCTATACCGCGGAGAGGCTAAATAGACGACTACAGGATCTAGATGACCTGCCAGAGGAAGAAGAAGAGGGAGAGGAGGAGAGTCAAGCCCAACAGCAGCACAGTACTCCACAGGACCAGGAGGTCCAGTACAGCCCAGGCTTTACCCCCGTGGCTCTGCGCTACGGACCCCCGACTCAATTCACGGGTGAGCTTGACGCACGACCAGCCCCGAGGAACAGCACCTGGGTACACGGGCCATGGTACCCAGCAGGTACCAGCCCACCACGACACGTAAGAGGAGACTCGCCTAGGAGGCCTCTCCTCCAACGCTCACCGATGTGCCAGCCATCCATGGCATCGTACCTTGGCACACCGACGTTCCCGGACTTCACACACGAGAACAGAGCACAGTACACAGAGCTACGAATGTGCCTAGAGACAATGATGTCCGATGTAACTGATGAACCGTACAAGTATGCTATCCTACTCAAGCACCTCAAGGTGCCCCGAGCGCACAATATAGCGCTGGCATATTCCACCTCTACTACCCCATACACCGCGGCTCTAGCAGCACTCGACCAAAGATATGGACGCATATGGGACTACGTAATACAAGAGATAAGGAATATTGACCGTCTACCCCCAGCCACAGACAATCGCTCACTAGATGACCTGTCTATCAAGGTACAATCCCTGGTAGGGATGCTGGGGGCGCAAAAGGAAAAGGGTATGCACGAACTGTACGCAAACTCTAATGTCGAGAGGATTTTAGAGAAGCTCCCGCCCGGCCGACAAGAGCGCTTCAGGCGGCAAAGAGACCACCGTGATCCTAACGGTCCCGAGCCATCCCTCCTAGACCTAGCCGACTTCCTGGGCGAGAGAAGTCAACAGCCTACGGTTGGATACGTTCGTGCGGAGCACACCAAGCTCCAGAGAGGGACCTAGGAGAGAAAACGATGGCCGCAGATTAGTGACCGTCATGCACCAATCAGAATCAGTACCGAGCAACAAGAACCACAGTACCCCCTCGATGAAAGAGAAGTGGAAGATGGTGTGCCCGTACTGCGAAAAGGAACACTGGCTGTCACACTGTGACACATTCAAGAAGATGACCACCGACGAGGTGAGTCAATGGATAAAGTCCAACCGACGCTGTTACCGATGTGCGCGCAGTCACATGGCAGCCGATTGCCGCTTAAAGAAGAGGTGTAGTCGGTGTGACGGAGCCCACTTAGACGTCCTACATGACAGTAACAGAAGAAAGCCTGCACCCTCTAGCAGCACAAAGGCAAGTGTTATGTACATTGACCCCGCCAGCAGCGGGGGCGCCCGGGTGCTCTTAAAGGTGGTCCGCGTAACATTGAGTTACCAAGACAAGGTCATGGACACCTACGCCGTCCTTGACGACGGGTCAGAGAAGACCCTTCTCCTCGCGTCCGCTGCGGCCCAGCTGGGGCTGCGGGGGAGCGAAGACCAGATGACGATTCGGACAATAAGAAGAGACCTAAAGACGATAAAGGGCGAGAATGTCTCCTTCACTATCGCAGCAAGCGGGCAGCCAGAGAGACGGTATAGGATCACTAACGCTTTCACCAGCCAAGACATAGGCCTGTCGCAGTACACCTACCCCATCGCCAAGCTGATGGACAAATATGTGCACCTGCGTCAACTACCTATACCGCTCATAGACGGTGCCACCCCGACCCTGCTGATAGGCTCCGACCATGCAGACCTCATCGTCCCGATGGACCGGGTCCACACAGGGCCCAGAGGCTGTCCTGCAGCAGTCGAGACCCGCCTAGGATGGACACTACAAGGCCCCCTCGCTAGGTCTCTTAACCGAACAGCAGCCACTAGCTGCCTCCACTCCAGAGTGACAAAAGAAGACACCACCCTCCTACAGCATGTCGAGAGGCTATGGACACTAGAGACAATGCCCTTTAAGAACGAAAGGAAAGACATTCGTTCCAAGGAAGACATTTATGCTATAGCCCTCCTCGAGCGGGGGACAAAGAGAGTCAAAGTCAACGGAGTGATGAGATACGCAACTCCACTCCTGAGGCGAGAGGGTATGCCTACCTTCCACGCCCCAAAGGAAGCGACGGAGCGGTATCTATTGAACACAGAGCGGCGCCTAGCCAGAGACCCCGCTCAAGAGACTGTGTACCGCGCTGAGATTGACAAGCTAATCACAGCGGGACACATAAAGAAAATTGACATTAAAGAGGCCGATCAGACGACCGAATCATGGTACGTGCCGCACCACAAAGTCCACCACAACGGCAAGGATCGTATTGTGTTCAACTGCAGCTACCAGATCGGATCACAAAATCTGAATAAAGAGCTCTTGCCCGGCCCAACACTCGGCCCCTCTCTACTAGGCGTGTTACTACGTTTCCGCCAAGACAAGGTGGCCATCAGCGGCGACATCAAAGGGATGTTCCTGCAGGTGCGACTAGTGGAGGAGGACAAGCCCCTGCTGCGGTTCCTATGGAGAGAGAGGATCGGGGACGAGCAACCAGCCATCTATCAATGGGAAGTCCTCCCTTTCGGAACCACATGCAGCCCATGCTGTGCTACGTTTGGACTGCAAAAACACGTCGCAGAGGACCCAGCAGCTGATGAAGAGGTCCGACAAAGTGTAGGAAATAGTTTCTACGTGGACAACTGTCTGCAAAGCGTCTCGACGCCAGAAGAAGCCGAGGCCCTCCTACTCAAGCTCCGCGCCTCCGTGATCAAAGGCGGCTTTGATCTCCGGCAGTGGGCTAGCAGCGACCCTCAAGTATTGCACAGCCTCTCCCCAGAGGACAAGGCAGCAAGCAGCGAGACCTGGATGGCGACCATCCCAGGAGAAGCCCAAGAAATGACATTAGGACTAGTCTGGCGCTTCAAAACAGACTCGCTCCATTATAAACACACACCCCTGACCAAGGAGCAGGGAAGGTCGACTGCACTACCGACCACAAGACGGAGTGTATACAGAACACTCGCCAGACAATATGACCCGTTGGGATGTATTCTACCTTACACCACCAGGGCAAAGATGATTGTAAGAGCGTTATGGGACAAGGACTAGGGCTGGGACGACCCCATACCCGAACACCTTGCCTCCACATGGAGAGAGTGGGAGACAGAACTCAGCTCACTCCCAGGTGTCAACATACGCCGCAGCTACTTCCCACCCACAGTGAGGCCGGAGACGTGCCAGATGGACCTGCACGTCTTCAGCGACGCCTCCGAAGTAGCCTACGGTTCGGTGGCCTACTTGCGTGCCCGAGAGGAGGGAGGAGAAATACATACTGCTTTCATCCTGGCTCGCTCAAGAATAGCCCCACGCAAGCAACAATCTATCCCGCGTCTAGAGCTCTGCGCAGCCCTAGCAGGAGCGCAACTCGCCACGTTAATCCAACGTGAACTCACCATCCTGGTGCAAAGAACAATCTTGTGGTCAGACTCCACGACCGTACTCACATGGATCCGGTCTGATTCGTGTAGATACAAGGTCTTCGTGGGAGTCAGAATCACAGAGATCCAAGATTTAACAGAAGCAGCAAGCTGGAGGTATGTGGACACAAAACACAACCCAGCTGACGTCATCACCCGGGGAATGTCCCTGGATGACCTCACCCGTCACAATCTATACAGTGACGGGCCAGAGTTCCTCAAGCTCCCGGAAGAAGAGTGGCCTACACCCACCCCACGGGAGGCGAGTAAAGAGGAGGCAGAGAACAAGAAATCTATGTTCTGTGGGTTGACACACACACTCGTCCCCACAGACCCCGACATAGACGACTGCCTCACCCTTGAGAGTGCGCAGCTAAAGACATTCCTGTGGCATCACCCAGAGGTTCAGCCCCCTACTGACATTACTGCAGCTAACTACGAAGAAGCAGAACTTCTTCTCCTACAGCGAGCCCAGAGAGACTCGTTCCCCGATGAGCTAGACTGTCTACAGGGAGCAAAGCCCGTCCCGTCAGACAGCAGATTGCTCCACCTAGCCCCCGAGAGCTACGCCCATAATCTCATCAGAGTGGGTGGTCGTCTGAGGAGAGCTCCAGACTTACCGGATGACATCAAGTACCCGATAGTCTTAAACAGCCGACACAAGGTCACATAGCTTATCATAAAGAAATACGACAAGGACGTGCATCACGCCGGGGCAGAGAGAGTCTTCGCGGAGATCAGACGTCGTTATTGGATACTGCAAGGAAGAGAAGCAGTACGACGTTTCCAGCGGACTTGTCTAGACTGTCGTAAATGGCGAGCACAGCCCAGTATACCCCGGATGGCTGACCTACCTCCCTGTCGCCTCCGACTCGGCGACAAGCCTTTTCACTCCACCGGTATGGACTGTTTCGGCCCGCTGTATGTAAAGAAAGGAAGAGGGACCGAGAAGCGGTGGGGTATTGTATTCAAATGCATGACCACCCGAGCGATGCACATAGAACTCCTTCCAACCATGAGCACAGACTCATTCCTTATGGCCTTCCGAAGATTCACATTGCGGAAAGGGAAACCGTCTATAGTATTGTCTGATCACGGGACAAACTTCAAAGGCGGAGAAAGAGAGCTGAGAGAGAGCTTCCAAGCTATGGGCCCAGAACTTAAGACCCACCTCGCTCCATACCAGATTGATTTCCAATTTAATCCCCCGAATGCACCTCACTTCGGTGGAACTTGGGAACGAGAAGTACGTTCAATAAAGACAGCCCTGTACGCCGTGCTTGGGGCCCAGACCGTGGCGGAAGAAGTCCTAATGACAGTCCTCACGGAGATCGAGGGAGTATTGAACTCAAAGCCCCTCGGTTACGTCTCAAGTGATGTAGCAGATGTCGACCCAGTCACCCCCAACACTCTCTTGATGGAGCGGCTGGACCCCGCGCTACCACAGACCGTGTACAGGCCTGAAGAAGCGAACGGCCGAAGAATGTGGAGGTACAGTCAAGTATTGGCTGACAAGTTTTGGAACAGTTTCCTACTCCACTATCTACCGTCTCTACAGACTCGCCAGAAATGGGTGAAAGAGAGAGACAATTTGACAGAAGGAACAGTCGTCATGATTATCGACCAGTCACTACCCCGAGCTATGTGGCCGGCCGGCCGCGTAAGCAAAGTGATCACCGGTGCCGACGGAAAGGTCAGAGCGGCCGAAGTGCTCGTCCAAGGGCGGATCTACACCCGACCCGTGGCGAGGCTAATAGAGTTGCCAAGGCTCCCCGATACTATTGATGACGACCATGACCCCCTGACTTTGTGAACTGCCCTACCCTCCCAACAGACATTGAGTAGTGGACAGTGCGGTTAATCTGTCTCTGCTTATCTAATTAGGTGGGACTAATTAGGAGGCGGCTGTTATGAAGGATCAGATTAAACCGAATATATATATTTATTGATTGATATATATTGCATAATATTTGTATATCGTTTGATATCCCTTGTATATTCCTTGTACATATACACGGAATATCCCTTTAGCCTAGTACAGACCATAATATTTCATTCTCCTATTGGACAGCGGTCCACCAGGCGCCATGGCCATACCTTCAAGGTCTGGTTCAAAGTCACCGCCGGGGACTTGCCTGGACATGAACGGTTCTGCGCAAGGATATGAGACAGGAATAAAGCTGGTACTAGTTTGTTCACGTAACGTATAAATACGGCGCAGGTGAATACAGAAGCACTTAGTAACTAAAAGTTGAAGCCTCACCCACGATACATCGTGCGGTGAAGTATGGCCTGTTTGGCCCCAAATAGAGCATTGAGACCGCGTGCGAATTAATAACTGAAGTGTCAGAGTTTAACGCTGTACCGTCGAGTTCGACCTATTCTATTAAGTCAGTAATAGTCTATTTGTGTATAGTGTATCGTGCGGCTACCGTTCTACAGTGACCAGCATCACCAACGTTTCCTCGTACCAGCTAGAGTGCTTATCCAGGCTGGGCTGCTTACCATGGCGCTTTCACCCGAGGGGCCCTAGACGAGGACCGTGTGGATTATGTACACTGGATAACCTACCGACGACTGCATAGCCCTTTTCGGCTGGATTATATTTGCTTTTGGTCCTGTAATTAATGGAGCGGAGAATCGCCGACACCCACAATTGTGTGGGATTTACCCTGTGAGGAGCCACGTCGAGTCCGCCTCTCAGAAGCCTGAGGCCGGCTAGCTTTCTTCCATGTGGAGCTGCATGCTACGGAGAACAGCTGTATTCGTCTGCGGATCAAGATCTTATTGCACCGTCTCCTGTACTTGGAGTCTCCTTATCATCGTTGACCCAGACTCTACTACCGACAAATCCTCTACCCTTGCTGGCTTACAACCGGGGGGACCCTACCAGTATCTCCCGCTATATTACTAGTGTACCATAGATATAATTCCTAAGATTCAGGTTGTATTATTATCTCCTGCGTAATATGAGAATGGACATTCGTTATTGATTTGCCTACGCACATTCCTTTGCCTTATAAGCGCATCCAAAGTAAAGTAAAGTAAAGTATATTATGTACCATTTGCTGCTAATAAATACTTAAATCCAGTTTTGTGTGGAACCGAGTCATTGTGGGAAGTGTTCATCATTAGATACCTGTGTACTGTATGGCCAGTAGGAATGTACATAAGACGGTAGTGGTTTAATGATACCATACTTATCAATACAGTCAGGGAATTGTACCCCTCAGTTACAATTACTCATTCTGAATATTAAGGTGGCCTTTTTGCTTAATGTGGGATATTTATTCAGGTGTCAATTCACCAAAAGTAAAGTAGATTGCATGCCTGAGTAGATGTTCCGCAGATCCCTTTTCAAAGCCACCAAGGTTTCCTCTGTCTCCCCGTCCGGTAAGCTTGCTGGGCCCCACCTCACACACCTAGGGATAGGAAGGAATCATAGGCAACCTCTTAGTGGAATACATACAACAACAAAAAATTATAATATATATATTTTTTTATCATTCTTTACAAAAGAAAAAAGGCCTCTAACGCTAATGGCACGCATACCAGAGGCTAACTGCCTACGAAAACAGGCACAGAACCACTGAAAGAGGATTTCACCCATCTAATGAACACACTAGACTAGACAAATATCAAGATGTATCCATCAGTGGACCAATTGCATGCTTTTGCAGAGGACAAGAAGCCTTCAGACATTAAGCACCCCCCACAGCCCAAATGGAATGATAAAAAAAAAACTATATATAAATATATATATATATATATATTCTACTTTTTATTTTATTTTTGTCGACTAACTGCACATTTTGGCCAATCATAGTCGACTATCCTTAGTCAGGGACAGCCCTAGAAATTATATTAAAAAAAAATCTACACATAATTTAAACAATCAATCCAAATAACCTAAGTTAGTCTAGCATTGGCAGTGCCACTTTAACCCCTAATTGCTGCGAGCATGAATGGAGAGGACACTGGCGCCGTTTGTTTTGCCACCCCTACCCGTATTGGTCAACAGGACCTCTCGTCAGCCTGGACTCTCCTGCCACACCAGTGGGCCGTCTTTCCTCTCTGCCTCTGCGGCATCTAGCCAGAGTGTTGTTCCTGCTTTTATACTCCACTCTTGTTTTTACTTGTTGGAGAAGAGAGTGGCATCCGTCTCCAATAACTTCACCTCGCCTGCTAATGTCAGCAAAGGTGTCAGGATGGCTCCTGACAATTGTTCGGACGATACTGAGGCACGTGGTTCTGGTTGGGTTGTGCTCGTGCTCCATCATCTGATCCACCAAAGCGTTCACAAAGGCCCTTCTCTCATCTGGCTTTGGTCTCTGTTCTTTTTCCACTGAACGTTGAATGGCTGTTGACATCCGGTTCCAGGTGACACAAAAGTCTACATGCCATGCGCTGCCAGGCTGTGAAGAGTTTGAAGTGCTTGGGGGGCTGCACATCAGAGAGTGCGGGAATGATTGCATAGAGGTGTTCGGAGAGGACAGAGTGTTCACAGAGCTTGGTGTTGGGGAACTTGAAGCAATTGGATGGGGAGGGAGCACCTCCATATTAAGGGTTACTAACCCTAGAAGGGACAAAAACAGTTATGCCAATGTTCCAAGGGCATACTTCCAAGTGTCACGCAAGTCTAAATATGAATTTACCTTTCTTAAGACCATCCATCAGCTTCCGACACTGGATTGGTTTGAGTTGTCGGACCAGATCCACCCTCTCCATTAAGGCCAGATCTTCGACACTCTCCACTCCAAGATCCTCAAGTAGGGTGGTCAGTAAGTCATCAGGGAGGCCCGTAAATATGACCAAACTGCTTCCTTTATAGCTTCCATTATCTAGTCTCATTGATTAGGGTCAATCATGAATCAGTTTGTGCATATTTCCTACTTGTCTGTTTGCAGTGCACTATATGCGGTTAACTGCCAACATGTGCTCGCTATACAATCAACAATACAAATTTAAATACAAAATCAACTATCTTAAGGTTACTTGATATCCTGCTCCACTTACGTCTGTCCTCACGTCTGTCATATCCTCCCTTTCCTGTTTAAACTGCTCCTGGAAAAGAATGGTGGAGCGCAATAAGCATCTGATCGTGCACGTTGTATGCTGGAAGAGGATAGTAGTCCAGTACATCTTTGTGCTTAATGCACACGTAATCCTCTTGGGCCACTCCTAAGTCACAGTACACACCCATGTCAATCAACTTCACACAAATGTGTTTCTCCGAGACAAAGTGGACAGAGTTTTGGGCAACAATGACCAGCATAATCTTCCCCATGTGAAGTCCTTCATCACTGTTCCCAAACAAGATGAACATCCCCTTTCTGTAGTCTGTGCCTTTGACTGTAACATTGTTACAAGCCACTGCAGACTGAGACTCAAATTGACAACTGGCTACAGATGCCCTGATCTTGTTGTTGTAATCATCAAAATAAAAGGCAGTCCCCTTCTCTACCTGTATAACAGGAGGAAACAAGTTTCCCGCACTCAGGTAGGCCTGGAGGAGTTGGTGTCTCTCTGCTAGTGTTTTGCACAGATTTTTGAAATTGTGCAATTTTCTGGCACACTGTTTGAAAAAAGTGTTTGCTTTCAAACCGCAGAGTCCACAGGCGAATAAGTGGGCCAAAGTGGATGATTAGATCTGGATAATGGCCAATATAGTGATGCTTTGGCCTCAGGGGGGCATTGGGGAAGAGCCTTTTCCTGTTGCATATGTACTCCTCTGTGATGACTTTCAGATATGCTACCTGGCCTTCTGTAATGACTGGTGCACAGATAAGCTCAACCATCTCTCTCAGCTGCAAAATGAGCTGCCACACCTCATTGTCACAGGGATCTTTAATCCTGCCACCCACCAAGAGAGGGAGTAATCTAAGGAAACACCAGTTTTGAACTGCATGCCCACTTAGTTTGTCACTGCTGGGAGAGAGGTCTGCTGGTTTGTCCCTACCATCGTTCCCTTCATATCGGAACTTGTTTTTGCACCGATTTAACTGCAGGTAAGTAAAATGATTCTCCTGGACTAAATGGGGAAATATATAAAGGAAGGTCATAAGCCATGACTCCCTCAAATAAATCATGGCCTAGACATGGTGGGAGGCCAGGCTGGCAAACATGGAAATGAGAAAGCTGGTTGAAAGGAGAGTCAAACTTGATACCGCATACAGAGTCTGTGGCACTAGTTTCCAGGTCTTGCAAATTACTTGTGTATGATTGGACCGTTCTTGTGGCACCACACAACACTGGATTCTTCACAAAATCCTCTCTCTGTACCTGACAGTAGCGACAAAAATATTTAGATCCTAGTAGCAAAGTAGCCAGTAGCCTAATAGTCTAGTAGCCTAGTAGCAAAGTAGCCAGTAGCCTAGTAGCCTCTTAGCCTACTATTAGCCTAGTATCCTAGTAGCAAAGTAGCCAGTAGCCTAGTAGCCTATTAGCCTACTATTAGCCTAGTATCCTAGTAGCCTAGTAGCAAAGTAGCCAGTAGCCTAGTAGCCTCCTAGCCTGCTATTAGCCTAGTATCCTAGTAGCAAAGTAGCCAGTAGCCTAATAGTCTAGTAGCCTAGTAGCAAAGTAGCCAGTAGCCTAGCAGCCTCTTAGCCTACTATTAGCCTAGTATCCTAGTATCAAAGTAACCAGTAGCCTTGGCCTATCCTGTATAGGGGACTGGCCGGTGAAATGAATCATGTCTTCTAAACTCCCTTTAAACTATCAGTCTGATATCATTATCTGTCATCCCGAGAGAGAGAGACAGAGAGAGACAGAGAGAGATAGAGACAGAGAGACAGACAGTCAATATAACAGTCTGATATCATTATCTGTCATCCCGAGAGAGAGAGAGAGAGAGAGAGAGTCAATATAACAGTCTGATATCATTCTCTGTCATCCCGAGAGAGAGAGAGAGAGAGACAGTCAATATAACAGTCTGATATCATTATCTGTCATCCCGAGAGAGAGAGAGAGAGAGAGAGTCAATATAACAGTCTGATATCATTCTCTGTCATCCCGAGAGAGACAGAGCGTCAAATGACATGATACAACGAAACCCCACTAAGCCATGAACCCTAGCTCGTTCTGTAGAGGACCCCTGGCGTGGTGGCTCCCTGACCTCTGTCTCTCTCTCTCTCTCTCTCTCTCTCTCTCTCTCTCTCTCTCTCTCTCTCTCTCTCTCTCTCTCTCTCCTCTCTCTCTCTCGTGTGTGTGTGTGTGTATTTGCAGATAGAGTATATAGGAGGCCCCTCCGGCAGGACACCGGACTCTGGCCTTAGGGCCGGAGTCCGGTGACCTGCCGGATGGGCCCTTCCCGGGGGCTGGCGGCCGGCCACGGCCACCGGCACCGGAGATGCCCCCCTATGTGTGTGAGCGCGAGTGTGTGTGTGTACGGAGGATCTGCAAATACACACACACACACACACAAGAGAGAGAGAGAGAGAGAGAGAGAGAGAGAGAGAGAGAGAGAGAGAGAGAGAGAGAGAGAGAGAGAGCGAGAGAGAGAGAGAGAGAGAGAGAGAGAGAGAGAGAGAGACAGAGGTCAGGGAGCCACCACGCCAGGGGTCCTCTACAGAACGAGCTAGGGTTCATGGCTTAGTGGGGTTTCGTTGTATCGTGTCATTTGACGCTCTCTCTCTCTGTCTCTCTCTGTTTCTCTCTCTCTCTCGATGACAGAGAATGATATCTGTCTGTAGTGACTCTGATTTATAGATTGTGTCTGACGTGATGCTTAGTTCATGACATTAAATAGGTACGATTATCTTACATGGATATACATGGGCTATTTACACATCATAATAGCACATGATAGATGTTGTGGCTGTGTGTTCACTTAACGGTAGAGGACTCTTAGTGGGAATAACATATATACAGATACCTTTGATTTAATAATTCTTTATTAAATGGCAATATTTATATGGTATACATGGGCTATCTACAGATCATAGTAGCACATGATAGATGTGCAGATAGCTCAGTAGCCTAGTAGCAAAGTAGCCAGTAGCCTAGTAGCCTATTAGCCTACT
>NC_140169.1:4531819-4597641 GCF_963971535.1 Notolepis coatsorum | reverse complement strand
AGCCTACTATTAGCCTAGTAGCCTAGTAGCAAAGTAGCCAGTAGCCTAGTAGCCTCTTAGCCTGCTATTAGCCTAGTGTCTTAGTAGCAAAGTAGCCAGTAGCCTAGTAGCCTCTTAGCCTGCTATTAGCCTAGTAGCCTAGTAGCAAAGTAGCCAGTAGCCTAGTAGCCTAGTAGCAAAGTAGCCAGTAGCCTAGTAGCCTCTTAGCCTGCTATTAGCCTAGTGTCTTAGTAGCAAAGTAGCCAGTAGCCTAGTAGCCTCTTAGCCTGCTATTAGCCTAGTGTCTTAGTAGCAAAGTAGCCAGTAGCCTAGTAGCCTCTTAGCCTGCTATTAGCCTAGTGTCTTAGTATCAAAGTAGCCAGTAGCCTAGTAGCCTCTTAGCCTGCTATTAGCCTAGCGTCCTAGTAGCAAAGTAGCCAGTAGCCTAGTAGCCTATTAGCCTACTATTAGCCTAGTATCCTAGTAGCCTAGTAGCAAAATAGCCAGTAGCCTAGTAGCCTCTTAGCCTGCTATTAGCCTAGTGTCCTAGTAGCAAAGTAGCCAGTAGCCTAGTAGTCTATTAGCCTACTATTAGCCTAGTAGCAAAGTAGCCAGTAGCCTAGTAGCCTATTAGCCTACTAGTAGCCTAGTATCCTAGTAGCCAGTAGCCTAGTAGCCTATTAGCCTACTATTAGCCTAGTAGCCTAGTAGCCTAGTAGCAAAGTAGCCAGTAGCATAGTAGCCTCTTAGCCTGCTATTAGCCTAGTGTCTTAGTAGCAAAGTAGCCAGTAGCCTAGTAGCCTCTTAACCTGCTATTAGCCTAGTGTCTTAGTAGCAAAGTAGCCAGTAGCCTAGTAGTCTATTAGCCTACTATTAGCCTAGTAGCCTAGTAGCAAAGTAGCCAGTAGCCTAGTATCCTAGTAGTCTACTATTAGCCTAGTATCCTAGTAGCAAAGTAGCCAGTAGCCTAGTAGCCTATTAGTCTACTATTAGCCTAGTATCCTAGTAGCCTAGTAGCAAAGTAGCCAGTAGCCTAGTAGCCTCCTAGCCTGCTATTAGCCTAGTATCCTAGTAGCAAAGTAGCCAGTAGCCTAATAGTCTAGTAGCCTACTATTAGCCTAGTATCCTAGTAGCCTAGTAGCAAAGTAGCCAGTAGCCTAGTAGCCTCCTAGCCTGCTATTAGCCTAGTATCTTAGTAGCAAAGTAGCCAGTAGCCTAATAGTCTAGTAGCCTAGTAGCAAAGTAGCCAGTAGCCTAGTAGCCTCTTAGCCTACTATTAGCCTAGTGTCTTAGTAGCAAAGTAGCCAGTAGCCTAGTAGCCTCTTAGCCTACTATTAGCCTAGTATCCTAGTAGCAAAGTAGCCAGTAGCCTAATAGTCTAGTAGCCTAGTAGCAAAGTAGCCAGTAGCCTAGTAGCCTCTTAGCCTACTATTAGCCTAGTATCCTAGTAGCAAATGACACGATACAACGAAACCCCACTAAGCCATGAACCCTAGCTCGTTCTGTAGAGGACCCCTGGCGTGGTGGCTCCCTGACCTCTGTCTCTCTCTCTCTCTCTCTCTCTCTCTCTCTCTCTCTCTCTCTCTCTCTCTCTCTCTCTCTCTCTCTCTCTCTCTCTCTCTCTCGTGTGTGTGTGTGTGTATTTGCAGATCCTCCGTACACACACACACTCGCGCTCACACACATAGGGGGGCATCTCCGGTGCCGGTGGCCGGTGGCAGGCCGCCAGCCCCCGGGAGGAGGCCCCTCCGGCAGGACACCGGACTCCGGCCTTAGGGCCCTTAGGCCGGCCACGGCCACCGGCACCGGAGATGCCCCCCTATGTGTGTGAGCGCGAGTGTGTGTGTGTACGGAGGATCTGCAAATACACACACACACACACGAGAGAGAGAGAGAGAGAGAGAGAGAGAGAGAGAGAGAGAGAGAGAGAGAGAGAGAGAGAGAGAGAGAGAGAGAGAGAGAGAGAGAGAGAGAGAGAGAGAGGGACAGAAGTCAGGGAGCCACCACGCCAGGGGTCCTCTACAGAACGAGCTAGGGTTCATGGCTTAGTGGGGTTTCGTTGTATCGTGTCATTTGACGCTCTCTCTCTCTGTCTCTGTCTCTCTCTCTCGCTCTCGCTGTGTGTTATGGGTGGGTCATGCGTCCGTCTCTCTCGACTGTGTGTTATGGGTGGGTCCTGTCTTCTTCACAAAATCCTCTCTCCGTACCTGACAGTAGCGACAAAAAGATTTAGATGTACTGAAGTTTTCTAAAAATCCCTGTGTAGAATGGGATCCTAAGTTGTCTCCTGCAATGGCAACCAAAGAGCCCTTTAGTACAGTGCCATCAGATATGACTACACCTCTCTCATCCAGGATTTTGAGGTCCTCAATCAGAGGTGCAAAAACCTTTTTTAGCCCAAAATACTTAAAGTCCTGCTCCCTACATAAGAGAACAAGTTGCATCTGATCTATAGAAGATCTATTGTGAGGCAAGATGTCAGTCAGGGTTAGGTAAACAGCTAAGACCTTGTGCTTTTTCTTCCCTGAGCCCATGGATTAACAACCTCGAAGGCATCTTGGTACAGTATCAAACCAAGTGAGGAAGGGTCAGCTTTCAACATTGGATTACTTTGAAATCCTTCTCCATCCTTGACATCCTGATAGACAGCATCAGTAGATTGCTGCAAACGTGTCATGTTATACTGTTCTCGTAGAGACTCGTTTTTGAACAGTGTCACCAATGTCTCATGTATAGGTACATACTGAGCAAAGCATTCTTTGTCATTTTCATCATTGCCCAAGAGCAAAGGCACGGGATGAACATGGTTGAAACACTCTTTAAAAGCAGACTTCCTCTTTGTATCTGTACTGAGTCTTCCCTTGTTAAAAAGTGTGAGTAGATCATCTCTGTTCACTTCATCAACCATGCTGCTTATAGTGGCCTGAGGGATTCCAAGTTTCTTCAATTTCTCACTCAGAACGTTAAGTGAATGAGACAGGCCAAGTTCATGAGCAATTTGAAAGTCCTCAATAATGGTTTGTATGGTGCTTGCCGGTAAGAGTAGCTTAGATTGCAATTTCAAATAGAAAAGTGTAAGGTTATGTAAAAAAAGGGTTTCGTCCACAGCTAATGGCACTTCTGGTTCATCATGTTCACCAGCAGCTTCTGAATACGTCTGACTGGGTTCTGGCAATGACTCTGAATCCTTGTGTTTCCTGGAAATATGTGAAGCAAAAGTCATTACGTTTGTGAACCTGCAATCACAACCTCTAAATGGACATGGCGATTCCATTCCTCCCTTTATGTGTGTCTTCAAATGCTTGATAAGAGAGGCTAAAGTGTCACACTTAAATGCACAAGCCTCAAGCACACATTTCAAGGATATGTCAGGTGGTAGAGCTGATCTAGGTCTAGGCGGCTGACCAGCTTGCAGGTAGCACCTATGCAGCCTATATATATGAGATCTCAGTGCTGCGTGTTTTCTGAACCTCTGTGAGCAGTCAGCTACCCCGCACTGATAATGATAATTGGGGGCGTTACTGTGGAGCTGCACGTGCTGGACAAAGGTATGCACACTCTCAGACACATGCTGACATCGAATATATTTACAGTGGAACATTGTTGTGCGTGCTATAGTTACCTACCCAATCATTACATCTGCCTCACACTGAACACTGGTTAGCCTGGCTGCCTCACTGAACAAGATGCCACTGAACAGGATACTGTATGTTAAAGACCTCTCTGATGACCTAGAAAAAAGGAAACCAGAGAAAGGAGAGATTACAGTTTGCATGCAGATTATGAACGTATACTATAGGCTAATCTCAGGTGTACTGCACAGGAAACAAATATAGTCTATAAACTACGATCTGTGTTGCATATAGGCCTACCTATACAACCAGGAAGCAATCCGTGCATGGATCTGGGGAGAGGGTGAACCCGTTGTCCTGTACGCCTTGTCGGCCGGAAGATTCAGGCAGGCAGTCAGTAGGCAGGCCCTAGGACAAGGGAGGGAGGCAAGGCAGTAAGAAAAAAAACACAGGGAACAACGCATAAATGCATGTCAAACAGTACTGGATGAGGTGATTAATCTCAGGTGAACTGCACAGGAAACAAATAGTCTATAAACTACGATCTGTGTTGCATATAGGCCTACCTATACAACCAGGAAGCAATCCGTGCATGGATCTGGGGAGAGGTTGAACCCGTCAGTGCAGATTACTGTCCTGTACGCCTTGTCGGCCGGAAGATTCAGGCAGGCAATCAGTAGGCAGGCCCTAGGACAAGGGAGGGAGGCAAGGCAGTAAGAAAAAAAACACAGGGAACGACGCATAAATTCATGTCAAACAGTACTGGATGAGGTGATTAATCTCAGGTGTACTGCACAGGAAACAAATATAGTCTATAAACTACGATCTGTGTTGCATATAGGCCTACCTATACAACCAGGAAGCAATCCGTGCATGGATCTGGGGAGAGGTTGAACCCGTCAGTGCAGATTACTGTCCTGTACGCCTTGTCGGCCGGAAGATTCAGGCAGGCAATCAGTAGGCAGGCCCTAGGACAAGGGAGGGAGGCAAGGCAGTAAGAAAAAAAACACAGGGAACGACGCATAAATTCATGTCAAACAGTACTGGATGAGGTGATTCATCTCAGGTGTACTGCACAGGAAACAAATATAGTCTATAAACTACGATCTGTGTTGCATATAGGCCTACCTATACAACCAGGAAGCAATCCGTGCATGGATCTGGGGAGAGGTTGAACCCGTCAGTGCAGATTACTGTCCTGTACGCCTTGTCGGCCGGAAGATTCAGGCAGGCAATCAGTAGGCAGGCCCTAGGACAAGGGAGGGAGGCAAGGCAGTAAGAAAAAAAACACAGGGAACGACGCATAAATTCATGTCAAACAGTACTGGATGAGGTGATTAATCTCAGGTGTACTGCACAGGAAACAAATATAGTCTATAAACTACGATCTGTGTTGCATATAGGCCTACCTATACAACCAGGAAGCAATCCGTGCATGGATCTGGGGAGAGGTTGAACCCGTCAGTGCAGATTACTGTCCTGTATGCCTTGTCGGCCGGAAGATTCAGGCAGGCAATCAGTAGGCAGGCCCTAGGACAAGGGAGGGAGGCAAGGCAGTAAGAAAAAAAACACAGGGAACAACAAATAAATTCATGTCAAACAGTACTGGATGAGGTGATTAATCTCAGGTGTACTGCACAGGAAACAAATATAGTCTATAAACTACGATCTGTGTTGCATATAGGCCTACCTATACAACCAGGAAGCAATCCGTGCATGGATCTGGGGAGAGGTTGAACCCGTCAGTGCAGATTACTGTCCTGTACGCCTTGTCGGCCGGAAGATTCAGGCAGGCAATCAGTAGGCAGGCCCTAGGACAAGGGAGGGAGGCAAGGCAGTAAGAAAAAAAACACAGGGAACGACGCATAAATTCATGTCAAACAGTACTGGATGAGGTGATTAATCTCAGGTGTACTGCACAGGAAACAAATATAGTCTATAAACTACGATCTGTGTTGCATATAGGCCTACCTATACAACCAGGAAGCAATCCGTGCATGGATCTGGGGAGAGGTTGAACCCGTCAGTGCAGATTACTGTCCTGTACGCCTTGTCGGCCGGAAGATTCAGGCAGGCAATCAGTAGGCAGGCCCTAGGACAAGGGAGGGAGGCAAGGCAGTAAGAAAAAAAACACAGGGAACGACGCATAAATTCATGTCAAACAGTACTGGATGAGGTGATTCATCTCAGGTGTACTGCACAGGAAACAAATATAGTCTATAAACTACGATCTGTGTTGCATATAGGCCTACCTATACAACCAGGAAGCAATCCGTGCATGGATCTGGGGAGAGGTTGAACCCGTCAGTGCAGATTACTGTCCTGTACGCCTTGTCGGCCGGAAGATTCAGGCAGGCAATCAGTAGGCAGGCCCTAGAACAAGGGAGGGAGGCAAGGCAGTAAGAAAAAAAACACAGGGAACGACGTATAAATTCATGTCAAACAGTACTGGATGAGGTGATTAATCTCAGGTGTACTGCACAGGAAACAAATATAGTCTATAAACTACGATCTGTGTTGCATATAGGCCTACCTATACAACCAGGAAGCAATCCGTGCATGGATCTGGGGAGAGGTTGAACCCGTCAGTGCAGATTACTGTCCTGTATGCCTTGTCGGCTGGAAGATTCAGGCAGGCAATCAGTAGGCAGGCCCTAGGACAAGGGAGGGAGGCAAGGCAGTAAGAAAAAAAACACAGGGAACAACGCATAAATTCATGTCAAACAGTACTGGATGAGGTGATTAATCTCAGGTGTACTGCACAGGAAACAAATATAGTCTATAAACTACGATCTGTGTTGCATATAGGCCTACCTATACAACCAGGAAGCAATCCGTGCATGGATCTGGGGAGAGGTTGAACCCGTCAGTGCAGATTACTGTCCTGTACGCCTTGTCGGCCGGAAGATTCAGGCAGGCAATCAGTAGGCAGGCCCTAGGACAAGGGAGGGAGGCAAGGCAGTAAGAAAAAAAACACAGGGAACGACGCATAAATTCATGTCAAACAGTACTGGATGAGGTGATTAATCTCAGGTGTACTGCACAGGAAACAAATATAGTCTATAAATTAGTATTGTTTGTCTAGCAGTGTCGAGCTTGAGTGTTATACTCTGAGTACATACTGTAGTATCGACAGCATAGTTGGTGGTAGTATAGACATGGTAGCATAATAGTATAATTCAGTAAGACAGTTATTATTAGTTAAAATTCTGATACTGAAGAAGTTTTGGTTGATAAAGTGGGCAGTTTATCCTGTGCTGAAAAGTCTCCATTCCAATAGAGAGAGTATATATTTTAGTGTTTATTTGATTGATTTGGCCTTTTATTTATTACGTTTCCACAGTTATTTCCTCATACTTTATTAACATTTTGTACATAATACAAGTTCATGTTAAAATGATGACACAAAAAGCTAGACCGAGGGCTTGTTTCATAAACAATCAAACTGAACTTTTTTTTGCCTGCCTACTGTATTTGTTTGGTGGAAACCTGATCATAAAGTAAAGTAAAAAAAAAAGAAAAAGTAGTGTGCTATTTTTGTAGTGTAGCTTGCTACATTTATCTGGGGATAGCTTCCATTGTAGTTGAGCTATATTTAATCGAGAGTAACTAGTGTAGCTTACTACATTTTCCAAGTAGCTTGCCCATCACTGGCTAAATGCTGCATGTAGCTAGTTAGCTGAACTGAAGCTATATTAGGTAGCCAGGTAGCTAAATGGCTGGCTACCTATTTAGCTCCAGTTCAGAACAACACTTTTTCACTGGTAGTTTGTGGAAATGAACCAACTTTCCTCTCTTTCACACGGTAAAATTAGTTTGAACAGCCAGGAGCAATACAAAAAAAAACACAGTGGTCCCGTTGTTTGGTAGGCAACGTTGCATTACCCAGCAGAGGCCAGACATAGCTAACAGCTAACATAGCTAAATTAGCAGCAGGCACGCATAACGTGTAAAAACGCATAACCATGTAAAAAACGAACACAGCACTACTCCGCTGGCGTTTGCAATCGAAATCATAGATACAACATAATATCCACCATCGACTTTATCATGCACTACTCACGTTTTATTGTCGTTTAACGATGCAGAGACACGGCACACGCTGATACAACAATGGAGGAAGGTTGCAGGTACATTCTGGGAGGTGGGGTACAGGTGTAGTGCATTCTGGGAGGCGCCCGCCCAGGAAGCTGGTGTGTGTGCAGGCAGCCTAGACAAGTCTCAACATGTCTCCTAATCATGCATTATATAGTGGCCCCCAATACGCAGGTGCAGAACGGGTACTGATTGATTGATTGATTGATTGAAAACTTTATTAACAGATTGCAGAATGGGTACAATACAGTACAGCTCAATACACACAATTGTTAAGGGGATGCAGACCAGAGAAAGACTTTCGTATTGTTTACATCAGGGTCCCCCATTTTCAATTCATCAGGACATACATCGTCATCATCATTTATTTATTTATTCGTACATGGAATTACCACAGTCCAACAGTACATATTCATATAATTCACCAAATACCATGGCCGAAAGGAACAGGAAGAAGAACAAATCTTATATATACCTGCCCCTACACACAAACAACACACCAATAGACTTATTGTGTAAAACCAAACAGAATATGCATTTTGCAAAAATGGAAACATCAACACAACCAAATTAAATCAACATAAATAAACCCATTTTGTGTATCTATCAGCAAACTACATATTTCTGTTCATTCATTTACACACACACACACACACACACACACACACACACACACACACACACACACACACACACACACACACACACACACACACACACACACACACACACACACACACACACACACACACACACACACACACTCACACACATACATGACATACAGATAGACAGTACTGGACAAAGTATACATTTATGAAACCGTACATTAGGTGGGGTGGGGTGGGGGGGGCTGTACATTGGAGGTGGTTGGGTGGGTGGGGTGGGGGGGTTGGGTAGGTTGGGTATAGGAGGGGTGGGTGGACACTGTACAACTGTATACAAGCACATTGGAATATTGACAAAACCATGTTTGGTAATTTACTGTACATTGGAGGGGGTTGGGTTAGGACATTTACAGGGGCCAGTTTTGAATTGCAGTCTCCCGTATAGGTGTTCTTTGAGAGTGGTTTTGAAAGTGGGTAGTGATTCACATTCCTTTACAGCTTTGGGTAGGGCGTTCCACATTGATGTGGCATAATTGCGAAACGTGTTTAGTCCCTGATTGAGCCGAATCTGGGTACCAGGCCCATTGCATGTTGCTGTACTCTGTCGTCTCTAAGCCATCCTAGGTTGTCAAAGTGGGCAGGGGTGAGGTGGGTTCTAGGAGCAAGGTCAAGCATGTAGTCTGACCAGTTTGTTTTGAGATGTTTGTGTAGCAGGGTGGATTATCCCTACTTTATGAGAGTAGATGTACACTTTCACCAGGTAGGGGGAACACAGCATGCAGATCTGAGTCCAACTGAATCCCTGACTTTAGTGCAGGAGTAGAGTGGAGCTTTGGAGTAGAGTGGTGGATGGGGCCTATAGGATTTACTAACCTAGGGGTAGTGAGCTGGTCCTTCTTGCCCTCCAGGGCGACTCGCAGTAATTCCCCACACACCCACACTTCTCCTAATATTACCCGCACCCTCCCACACCCGGTGGCAGTAGTGATAGATGATGTACTTTCTCCCCAAAGCAGTACCTTTCCTTGCTGATGAGCAGAGACCTGTCCCAATGATGCCTAGGCTCCCCTGTTAGGGAAGTTTAGGCTGCAGAGGACTATGATGGTCCAGTTCTACACTGCCATCATCCAGTCCATCCTCACCCTCTCCATCATCACCTGGTTCCCTGCAGCCACGGTCAGGGACAAGGCCAAGCTGCAGCGGGTGATACGATCAGCGGAGAGTGTGATCGGCTGCCCCCTTCCCTCCCTCGAGTCCCTACATTCCTCCAGGGCCTTGAGGAGGGCGAGGAAGATCATGGCAGACCCCGCCCACCCGGGTCACGACCTCTTCACCATGCTTTTCACCCTAGCAACCACCTAGAAACACCCTAGCAACTACCTATAACACCCTAGCAACCGCCTAGAAACACCCTAGCAACCACCCATAACACCCTAGCACCACCTAGAAACACCCTAGCAACCACTTATAACACCCTAGCAACCACCTAGAAACACCCTAGCAACCACTTATAACACCCTAGCAACAACCTAGAAACACCAGAGCAACCACATATAACACCCTAGCAACCACCTAGAAACACCCTAGCAACCAGCTATAACACCCTAGCAACCACCTAGAAACACCCTAGCAACCACTTATAACACCCTAGCAACCACCTAGAAACAACCTAGCAACCATATATAACACCCTAGCAAACACCTAGAAACACCCTAGCAACCACTTATAACACCCTAGCAACCACCTAGAAACAACCTAGCAACCATATATAACACCCTAGCAACCACCTAGATACACCCTAGCAACCACTTATAACACCCTAGCAACCACCTAGAAACAACCTAGCAACCATATATAACACCCTAGCAACCACCTAGAAACACCCTAGCAACCACTTATAACACCCTAGCAACCACCTAGAAACAACCTAGCAACCATATATAACACCCTAGCAACCACCTAGATACACCCTAGCAACCACTTATAACACCCTAGCAACCACCTAGAAACACCCTAGCAACCACTTATAACACCCTAACAACCACCTAGAAACACCCTAGCAACCACCCATAACACCCTAGCAACCACCTAGAAACACCCTAGCAACCACCTAGAAACACCCTAGCAACCACTTATAACACCCTAGCAACCACCTAGAAACACCCTAGCAACCACCCATAACACCCTAGCAACCACCTAGAAACACCCTAGCAACCACCTAGAAACACCCTAGCAACCACTTATAACACCCTAGCAACCACCTAGAAACACCCTAGCAACCACCCATAACACCCTAGCAACCACCTAGAAACACCCTAGCAACCACCTAGAAACACCCTAGCAACCACATATAACACCCTAGCAACCACTAATAACACCCTAGCAACCACCTAGAAACAACATAGCAACCATATATAACACCCTAGCAACCACCTAGAAACACCCTAGCAACCACTTATAACACCTTAGCAACCACCTAGAAACAACCTAGCAACCATATATAACACCCTAGCAACCACCTAGAAACACCCTAGCAACCACTTATAACACCCTAGCAACCACCTAGAAACACCCTAGCAACCACTTATAACACCCTAGCAACCACCTAGAAACACCCTAGCAACCACCCATAACACCCTAGCAACCACCTAGAAACACCCTAGCAACCACCTAGAAACACCCTAGCAACCACTTATAACACCCTAGCAACCACCTAGAAACACCCTAGCAACCATCCATAACACCCTAGCAACCACCTAGAAACACCCTAGCAACCACCTAGAAACACCCTAGCAACCACATATAACACCCTAGCAACCACAATTAACACCCTAGCAACCACCTAGAAACACCCTAGCAACCACATATAACACCCTAGCAACCACCTAGGAACACCCTAGCAACCACTTATAACACCCTAGCAACCACCTAGAAACACCATAGCAACCACCCATAACACCCTAGCAACCACCTAGAAATACCCTAGCAACCACCTAGAAACACCCTAGCAACCACATATAACACCCTAGCAACCACCTAGAAACACCCTAGCAACCACTTATAACACCCTAGCAACCACCTAGAAACACCCTAGCAACCACATATAACACCCTAGCAACCGCCTAGAAACACCCTAGCAACCACTTATAACACCCTAGCAACCACCTATAAACACCCTAGCAACCACATATAAAACCCTAGCAACCACCTAGAAACACCCTAGCAACCAGCTATAACACCCTAGCAACCACCTAGAAACACCCTAGCAACCACTTATAACACCTTATTGTGAAATAAGAATAATATAATGTGATATGTTGATATGCTATTGTGAGTTTACAACATCTGATGTGATATTACAGAGAAAGACTTTTGCCTTGTTTTTTTTAATAAAATTACAATATATTATTGTGAAATAATAAATAAATTATGTGAAATATTAATATGCTACTGTGAGATTACAAAATGTGATGTGATATTACAGAGGATTTTGATTGCAATATTTTATTGTGAAATAATAAATAAATTATGTGAAATATTCATATGCTACTGTGAGATTACAACATCTGATGTGATATTACAGAGGATTTTGATTGCGGTATCTTATTGTGAAATAAGAATAATATAATGTGATATGTTGATATGCTATTGTGAGATTACAACATCTGATGTGATATTACAGAGAAAGACTTTCGTCTAGTTTTGTATAAAATTACAATATTTTATTGTGAAATAAGAATAATATAATGTGATATGTTGATATGCTATTGTGAGATTACAACATCTGATGTGATATTACAGAGAACGACTTTCGTCTTGTTTTGTATAAAATTACAATATTTTATTGTGAAATAAGAATAATATAATGTGATATGTTGATATGCTACTGTGAGATTACAACATCTGATGTGATATTACAGAGTATTTTGATTGCAATATTTTATTGTGAAAAAATAAATAAATGATGTGAAATATTCATATGCTACTGTGAGATTACAACATCTGATGTGATATTACAGAGGATTTTGATTGCGGTATCTTATTGTGAAATAAGAATAATATAATGTGATATGTTGATATGCTATTGTGAGATTACAACATCTGATGTGATATTACAGAGAAATACTTTCGTCTTGTTTTGTATAAAATTACAATATTTTATTGTGAAATAAGAATAATATAATGTGATAAATTGATATGCTATTGTGAGATTACAACATCTGATGTGATATTACAGAGAAAGACTTTCGTCTTGTTTTGTATACAATTACAATATTTTATTGTGAAATAAGAATAATATAATGTGATAAATTGATATGCTATTGTGAGATTACAACATCTGATGTGATATTACAGAGAAACACTTTTGTCTTGTTTTGTATAAAATTACAATATTTTATTGTGAAATAAGAATAATATAATGTGATATGTTGATATGCTACTGTGAGATTACAACATCTGATGTGATATTACAGAGGATTTTGATTGCAATATTTTATTGTGAAATAATAAATAAATTATGTGAAATATTCATATGCTACTGTGAAATTACAACATCTGATGTGATATTACAGAGGATTTTGATTGCGGTATCTTATTGTGAAATAAGAATAATATAATGTGACATGTTGATATGCTATTGTGAGATTACAACATCTGATGTGATATTACAGAGGATATTGATTGCGGTATTTTATTGTGAAATAAGAATAATATAATGTGAAATCAAAAGATACTGTCTTTTTTACATGTATTTGTTGGGATATTACAGGAGGCCTTAATTACAATATGTTACTGTAAGATAATACTGTTAAATGTTGTGAAATGCTGGTTAATTTTTACAGTGTATCATCTCATCAGGAACAGGTGCCGGCAGTGGCTGCAGCAACGCCACGCCATTAGCGGCTGCGGCGGCCGCCATGAGCTCGGGGAACGAGGCAAGCAACTCCCCTTGCATACCTTCCTCCACGTCACTCGCGTCCCTCGCGTACGGGAGGCTGCACCGGCCACCAACGTCCGACGCGGCAGATAGCTGGGCATCTCGTCTCAGGGTTGGAGGTTCTAGCCCAGTCCCGGAGTACAAGGAACCCCAAGGAGACTTAGCACCCCCTGCCACTCCCTGAGGGCGAGAGTGATACGTCTCCACTGGGCCTTCGAACAAGAGAGCTCCCACCCCCTCCATGTAATACTCAGTTTCCATCGGACATGGAGAAGAGGCAAGAGAACTCACGCTCGGCTCCAGCACAACACTAAAACCAGGCCGTTCACCCCTGCTGCTCGCCGTCTTACGATGAGAGCGAGCAGAGGCAAAGAGTCTGCGACGCAAAATCTCGGCCACGAGAGGTGCTGTCGGCCGACTGTCCTCTGGCGGGGGATCCAGGGCCGGAACCCGGCCACCTCACAGGAGATGGAGGCTCAACGGCCCCTTGGCGAGGCACACTCTCCACCGGGCGCTGCCCAGGCGCACCTGGCTGCTACGACCGTGGAGCCAGAGACGCCCCACGATGCACGGAGGACGCTGCGATCGTGAAGCGCTGGTGGAGGGTAACATTGTGAGCGTCTAGAGACCCTCCGACGGCGAGGATATTATCTCTTCGTTTTTTCGTAAATTTGCAAGAGACAAAGATACAATGTCAACGTAGCTCCTTTCCAACAACTATTTCGGCACTAAACTTAAACTGGTGTGTTACAGACACTTTTCGGTGGTGAAAATAGGGAAGGAGCTGATGGTGTGGCCACGACCCCACTTATGTAGGGGAGCGGATGTGGGTGTGGCCAGGCGGATCGGTGTGTGCATGTGGATAAAATTATTCATTATTAGACTGGATAAAGGGACAGTTCCACTACGAGCAGAGCGTAAGCTATTACGATATATAACAGATTTTAAAAGATGGCCACCATTGTCCCTATCACATCCTGATTACGTTTTCAATGCTTCCTAAATTCTTCTTTACGTTTCACTTCCTGATTGATTGATTGATTGATTTTATTTAGACATAAACATATACAGATCACATGAGTATTTGCTTTGTCAGGGATAGAAACGAAAAGTCCAGTCCTGCCAGTCTTCATTCCTCAATCAGGAAAAAAAACTACCTAAAACAGAATATTCATTGTGGCTGGAAACCAGAGCATCGAGACTTCAATTTGTGACCAACCTTGTAGGCTGGTAGACATTTGTTTGAGTTATTGCATCCAAATGCGTTTTTATTTAAAGGTAGCTTAGATGTCTGAAAAAAACTAAAATCACCATGGATACTGTCATAGTGTCCTCATATCCAAGTAAAATCACCATGGCTACTGTCATAGTGTCCTCATATCCCAGTAAAATCACCAGGGCTACTGTCATAGTGTCCTCACATCCCAGTAAAATCACCATGGTTACTGTCATAGTGTCCTCACATCCCAGTAAAATCACCAGGGCTACTGTCTTAGTGTCCTCACATCCCAGTAAAATCACCATGGTTACTGTCATAGTGTCCTCACATCCCAGTAAAATCACCAGGGCTACTGTCATAGTGTCCTCATATCCCAGTAAAATCACCATGGTTACTGTCATAGTCTCCTTATATCCCAGTAAAATCACCATGGTTACTGTCATAGTGTCCTCACATCCCAGTAAAATCACCATGGTTACTGTCATAGTGTCCTCACATCCCAGTAAAATCACCATGGTTACTGTCATAGTGTCCTCATATCCCAGTAAAATCACCATGGTTACTGTCATAGTGTCCTCACATCCCAGTAAAATCACCATGGTTACTGTCATAGTGTCCTCACATCCCAGTAAAATCGCCATGGTTACTGTCATAGTGCCCTCACATCCCAGTAAAATCACCATGGTTACTGTCATAGTGCCCTCACATCCCAGTAAAATCACCATGGATACTGTCATAGTGTCCTCACATCCCAGTAAAATCACCATGGTTACTGTCATAGTGTGCTCACATCCCAGTAAAATCACCATGGTTACTGTCATAGTGTCCTCACATCCCAGTAAAATCACCATGGTTACTGTCATAGTGTCCTCATATCCCAGTAAAATCACCATGGTTACTGTCATAGTGTCCTCACATCCCAGTAAAATCACCATGGTTACTGTCATAGTGTCCTCATATCCCAGTAAAATCACCATGGTTACTGTCATAGTGTCCTCACATCCCAGTAAAATCACCATGGTTACTGTCATAGTGTCCTCACATCCCAGTAAAATCACCATGGTTACTGTCATAGTGTCCTCACATCCCAGTAAAATCACCATGGTTACTGTCATAGTGTCCTCATATCCCATTAAAATCACCATGGTTACTGTCATAGTGTCCTCACATCCCAGTAAAATCACCATGGTTACTGTCATAGTGTCCTCATATCCCAGTAAAATCACCAGGGCTACAGTCATGAGTTGTTCCACTATTCACTGTCTATTGAACTGCTCCAGTTTGTCTCTCGGTGACATCATCATTAGAGTCTTGTCTCTCTGATGTTTAGCTGAAGGAGAGACGTGTTTAAATCAAAACTGGATTATAGAAATAACAAAGTATGTGAATTATATTTAAGGGTGGATTTTCCTTTAAAGCTACTGTCTTCTTCTTTTTCTTTCTGCTTTTCCCATCAGGGGTTGCCACAGCGGATCATCCGTTTCCATCTGTTTCTGTCATCTGCGTTGTCCTCCGTCACTCCCGCTGCCCGCATGTGCTCCTTCACTGTGTCCATAAACCTCCTCTTGGGCCTTCCCCTCCTCTTTCCTGGCAGCTCCATCTCCAGCATCCTCCTCCCGATGTACCCCACCTCCCTCCTCTGCACATGTCCAAACCATCTCAGTCTTGCCTCTCTTGCTTTCTGTCCGAACTGCTCAACGTGGGCCGTTCCTCTGATTTTTTTTTGTCCAACCTTGTTACTCCCAGAGAGAACCTTAACATCTTCATCTCTGCCACCTCCAGCTCTGCCACCTGCTTGTTGGTAAGTGCCACCAGGCACGTGCACACATAGAGCCCAAGGGGTGCTTGAGCACCTGCCTTTTTTAACCTCATAAAAAAGTGCCCTTTTTGAGAGAAAAAAATCAATCAAAATATTAGGTAAAGAGAGAGAGATGCCCATATTCCATTTCAGTTTGCACGGCCTCCTCAGCGTGCCTCTTCGCGGACCTATATATTTTATGCATAGCGTGGGTGGTGATGATGATGATGATAGAAACCGCTGTGGCGCATACAGTTGAATGCTGGTATTATACTCACTGAGGGACACGAATAAGTCAAATCCGATAGGATTTGGGAATCTCAAATACAAATCGGGATTGGAATAAAAAATGCATTTTTATTAAACAATACAGAATATACAGCACTTTTGGAATATCAAAAACGCAAGCTGAATATTCGTATAGTCGGTCTGGACGAATCAGTGAGATGTGCAAACCCTGAAGAGTTTGCCACAGAATTACAGAAAATCTTGGGAACAGAGATCCTTCCTAAAATACCAGAGGTGGAACAGTGCTTCAGATTGGGGACCCGCTCCATTGGCAATAACGCTAAGCCCAGAGTGATATTGGTTATCCTGCGCCAAGTCAGAATAAAAGAAATGATTATTCGTGAAACTCGCAGGATGAAAGGCAATCTGAAATACATGGATGTACCAATACACTGCTTTGAAGATTATTGTCGTGATGTAGTGGAACTGCGTGCCAAGTTCAAGACGGTGATGTCTCAACTATACCTGGAGAAATACAGACCCCTACTAATATACCCTGCAATACTTCGCATTGTCGATAAACAAGGAGCAAGGGTTCTCCTCAACTCGCCTGAAGATGCAGCCAAATACTTGTCTGCACAACACGCAGAATAGTGTATAAATGGCCTTTTAATCTCTGTTATGCAAGGTCACCATATAGTACAATCTTTAATGAACCGAGGATTTGGGACAGAGAGACCTACGTGCTCAGAGTTTTTTAATGCTTTCCCCGTCGGGTTTATATTATTGCGGACATATTGGATTCAAGATTGGAACACTCCAGAACATACTGGAACATTCAAACAATGTAAAAATGACATATTGGAATAATCTAGAACATCTAAGCATTCTTTTATATATGGAACATTCTGGAATATCAGCAATACGTGGTCAGTCACTCTACCAGAAGCCCCTCGGGGGAATAATCAACAGCTATCTAGATGCAGAACCACAGAACCATCATAGCCGGCCGGCTGAAAGATCACTCTACACAACGATCATCGCCCACCCCGGTCAGGGGAAATGCTGCATATACGTATTTAAAAACTGTTTTTTATTAATGGGAAATAATTCCACTACTTCTCCAATTTATACTTTAGATGTTTAAGCATAGCAATGCTCTTTTAAGATCTAAGTCAATGTTCTCTTCCTTTTACTTGTTTTTATTTTTTTCATCCGCTCTCTGATTTATTGAGGCTCTCTCTTCAGTTCAATACCTTCATATTATTCATGGGTTACTATAAATTACACAAGTTCATATAAAATGTAAGTGATTAGGGCATGACAATTGAAGCTTATTTTTGGTCTTTATTTTTAGTTTTATCTCATTTAAATTTTTATTTATTTATTTATTTTATTCTTTTTACGGGAAAGTGGCCAAGCCACAGTCGACATTCTACTTATGGTAGAATTTAGAGTGTTAGATCCTATGGTATACATAGGAATGTTAAGGATAATTGGATCATTCTGGGATATCCGGTGGTGCAAGGGAGGGAGTCATACGCAAAGGTTGTGTTCATGGAACACAATCCTGTACGACTCTCGGTGGGAGGGAAGGGTAGGGGATTTTTATTTGTATATATGTATGTTTTTAAGCTCGGCTCTCAACGGGACCTCACTAGTGGGATGTATATCTATTATTGCCTCGCACTCTAGAAGCATTACCAAAAATTACAATGCAACATGTATAGACTATGGCTAGTTTGAATATAATGATATGGAACACCGGGGGAATAAATAACCAACTCAAACGCAAAAGCGTGCTCACACTGATGAAAAAAGAACATGTGGACATTGCTCTGCTAAGCGAAACGCACATTCTAGGGAAAGACATAGATAAATTAGCGGACAACACATACCATAATATCAGTCACTCTTCTATTGGTACGAGAACTCGGGGTGTAGCCATAGTCGTTAAACGTAAGTTGAATATTGTACTAAAGGGAGTATGGTCTGATGTAGAAGGTCGGATAACTATAGCTAAGATTGAACATAAGAATAGGAAAATAGCGTTGATAGCGGTATACGCCCCAAATTTGTACGAAGAAGATTTCTTCACTACACTAACCAATGCAATGTTAGACATTCCCGATTACTCATTTATAATAGGAGCGGATTTTAATGCCATCTGGAACCCAAGGATGGACAAATCTTACCTTGCCTTTTCCAGCGAACAAAATAATTCATCGAAGGCATTAAAGGATTGGTCGAAGATTACAGGTGTAAATGACTTATGGCGGTTACTTAATCCCACGACCCGAAAGTACTCTTGTCGATCTGCGAGACATAATACACTATCCAGAATAGATTATGTCTTTGCATCACAGAGACTATTTGATAATTATGAAGTGGAAATGATACCCAACGCACTATCAGATCACTGTTATTTACTCCTTAAAGGTACATTTGGTATACTATCCTCCCGAGCCCCAAGATGGCGATTTAACTCGTTGCTGCTTAATAACAAGGAATTCATTACACAACTCAAAGAAGCTCTTATAGTATTCCAACGGGAGAATGCAAACTCGGTGCAAGACCCCAGAATAATATGGATGTCGGTAAAGGGAATGATCAAAGATTTCACGGATAGCTTTTCCTCCAAAATGCGCAAGAATCAATGCACAAAACTGGCTGAGCTGGAAACGCTTTACTCAACGTTATTTCATTCTCTAAAATACAACAACTCAACTCGACTAGAAAATCAAGTTAACGTACTAAAAATAGAGATCAATGCCATATACAGACAACAATCGGAAATACAAATACGCAGCACAAGACAACAGCAGTACTCCCATGGTTCCAAACCCAGCCACCTATTAGCCATGCGATTAAGAATTAATGCAACATTTGCAGATATAACTACCATTAGAGCACAACAAGTACTTGTAACAGATCCTGTAAAAATAAACGATACATTCAAAGTATTCTACTCCGACTTATATAAATCAGAAACGACCTTCGATCAAAACAAAATGGACACATTTCTTAATCAAATTATTCTCCCTAAACTTTCAGAGGATGACGCTAAACAGTTAGAAACACCGATCACACTAGAGGAACTCAAGAAGGCCATAACCGCAATGAAAAGTGGTAAGGCTCCTGGAAGAGACGGTTTCCCATCAGAAATGTACCTTTCTTGTTGGGACATAATTGGCCCCTTATTACTAAATATGATCTTATACTCAGTCAAGGAGGGGAACTTCCATAAGAATGACAATATTGCACTCATAACAGTCCTCCTTAAAAAAGACAAAGACCCCAACGAGTGCGGTAGTTATAGACCTTTAAGCCTCCTCGGAACAGATATCAAACTGTACTCTAAGGTATTAGCCATCAGATTACAAAAGCATATGACGTCTTTAGTTCACCCGGACCAAACTGGCTTCATAGGAGGCCGCCTGATCACTGAGAACATAAGACGAATATTGCACGTACTTGATGCCGACAAGGAGGACACCATACCTAAGGTGATGCTGTCCCTGGATGCTATGAAGGCCTTTGACAGGCTGGAATGGTCGTATCTATGGGCAGTGCTAGAAAGGATGGGGTTAGGAAAAGGATTCATCGATATGATTAAAGTATTATACAAAGACCCATCGGCCATGATTGAACAGGCACAATCATCTCCAAAATATTTCCGGTATCACGCTCTGCCAGACAGGGTTGTCCTCTTAGTCCCGGACTGTTCAATCTATCATTTGAGCCTTTAGCACAATATATAAGACAATCCCAATCCATAGAACCAATCGTAATCAAGGGCACACAACAAAAAATTAGTTTATATGCGGACGATGTAATATTGTTCATGCAAAACCCCAACACCACATTGCCTCATCTGCTCAAGTTGATTGAGGACTTTGGTGATTTATCGGGATTTAAGATAAATTGGCCGAAGTCGGCTTTCCTTCCACTTAACACCCCTGCAAAAAAAGATACAACCCTCCCAGGACAGATACCGATGGTAAAACATTTCAGATGCTTGGGAGTGGAAATATTCCCTACCATAAGACAAACGGTGAAGCACAACTACACAAAAATCCAAAACAAAATCAAAGACGACCTTGATAGATGGGCAAAACTTAAAAACACAGTACAAGCACGGATATCAATAGTTAAGATGGATGTACTACCTAAAATCAACTTCTTCAGTTCAATGCTACCGTTACCCCCTCCAGAGGGTTACTGGAAAAGATTACACTCCTCCACATACAAATTTATTTGGAATAACAAACCACCACGTATAAAAAGATCCACCGCACAGTGAAATAAAGCAGATGGTGGCATGGCATTTCCAGATTTTTTCCTATATTTTAAGGCGTACACATTAAGTCCATTGACAACATGGTTTGACTCCCAAGCATTAGCATCCTGGAGAAAAATAGAAGAAAACATAGTAGCCCCACATAGACTGAAGGACATAGCATACACTAAACTACCAATCAAGCACTGTGAACGAAAATTTGGCCCCATAATTACTCATGCGATCCGGATATGGCATGAATCACAAAAAAAAAATCCTAACCCACAAAAATGGCACAATCATACTCCCTTATTCAATAACAATGCACTCTTAATTGGAAAACGACCTATAAGATTCCCTATATGGGAAGAGCAAGGCATACACTCATTAGGGGATGTTTTTAACAAACAGGGTTTTTGTAGTGATAAAGAAATACGCAAACATTTTTATATCACCAAGTCCACATGGCTTTTTCACAAACAGTTAGAGCTATGTTTGAAGTCTCACGGTGTTCCATTAGACAGACCAATTGAACACCACAGATACCACAAATTATTCTACGCAATAGAGACATCGAGAGGTTTTGTTTCAGAATTTTATCATCAATTACTAACGTCCTCGTATGAAACCCTCCAACTAGACTCTGTCTGGAGGAGGGATATACCAGACCTGGAAAATGACTTTGATTGGCAAGGAGCCTGGGCAAATGTCCGACTTACATCAAGGAACCCGGATCATCAACAAATCAATCTTAACTATATTCACAGGACATACTTGACTCCTATAAGACTGTGCCGAATGGGGCTTAAACAAGATTCCAAATGCACCCAATGTACAAATGGGGACGAAGGGACATTTATGCACATGTATTGGGACTGCTCACCAGTTAAGGCATTCTGGAAAGATGTGACCCAACAAATATCAAAACTCGTATCTTGGAATATACCTGTACACCCCTCGGTATTACTATTGAATGATGTTTTTGAGTTTGCACTGAATCCACAGCTAAAGAGATTGGTTTTATCGGGTATCACAGTAGCCAAAAAGCTGATCGCATCACGCTGGTTTCAACCGGAAAAAATGTGCCGTAAAGTTTGGTTTCTTACATATCTCGATGTAATTTACCATGAAATATCTACAGCAAGAATTCTGGGTCTCAATGAATCCAAAATGTCAATGTGGTTAGAAGTGGTGGAGAGAATAAAAGCTAGCTTATAATGGTAGTGTCTGGTTAGGTGCGAGGGATAGTGGAGGTACTTCTCAAGGTGGGGTCCGGGAGGGGGGGGTTCGAGCTGAGCATATGTGTGTAGGTTTTTTAGATAACAGGTATTAGGGGTATATCTTATATAAGACAACTAACTAAAATGTGATCTCATTGGATGTGCCCTGACAATTAATGCTTGTATATCTTATCGTGTGTTGTCATGTTTGTTTATATGTTTGTTTAAAAAATAATAAAAAAATAAAATACAAGAATATACAGCACTTTTTGGGGTCTGTAGGGTAAGCACTTATTCCCTCCCCCCTGAACATTTATGGAGATGTATGGGCCTTTTAAGTCAGTGATGAAAGTGTCTTTCAAGGATAAGTGAGCTCCTGCACTGATTATTATATTTCAATATATTCAATGTTAGTGGCTTGATGTGATGGAAATTAGTCAGAAGGATTACACAGTATGCACCCTCCCAAGTGATGATGTTTGGAGGGCGTGGAGGAGATGTATTATAGGACACTGGTCTCAGCTTCCTCATGGTTGCATTGATCCATTGGTGGACTGTTTCCAACATGGTGGACTTGATCACCTGCAGTGATGTAGACATCCTTGTCATCTGGGAACTGTCCATCTGTTAACAACTTATTTGACAGGAATGAGAAAATGTCTTGTTACACCTGGCGCAACTAACTCCTCGTCAACAGAAATATCTCTACTTGACGTGTATTGTGTCTAGCACAATACAAGCTTTCCCATAGAGCTCTGCATGTTTGAAGTGCTGCATTCTCTGCTTATTTGCTGTCTTCTTCTGTGTTTTCTTCTCATGGAACAACAGTAAGTTATTCCGCTTGATCGGTGCTGTCAGAAGTCTGTCATTTGATTCAAGCACTCTTCCTGAAATTGTTGTACTGCTCTTGTCCCATAGACTCGAGTTGATGGACAGATACGGCAGCAGCCGCAGACTCACACACCTTATTGTCTAATGTAACCAGGTCTTTACTGCCCTCCTCAAAGGGATTCCCATTGCTCAGCAACACCTCCATCAGGTCTTTGGCATGGCATTGGTGCTGAGATGCAGATCCTTTCTTGTGATGAGGACGTTCTTCACAATCATTGTTTGTTCTTCACAATCAACTGTTGTTTACAGTTCTCATATCTAACTCTAGTTATCCACATATTTATTGTCTCATTGTGTGAAATATCATATAAGATATGCTCTGTTAGATATTTTTACCGTGCCTCCAACAAGCACTAACCAAAAGTTAAGAGACAACACAGACAACAGGTTTACTATTACAGGCTGCAGCAGGGAATGTTTCTCAGTAGAGACACCAAAGAACATCTTCCTGCAGCAAGCTTTTATTAAGCAAATGCAGAACAAGGATTGTATCATAGACATGTGACTAAAAGTATTTAATATGCATTTATATATCTAGTGATACAGGTATAAAGACACTATGGCCAGGCACTCTACTACTGGCCCTGGCCCTGAGCAGCTAACACTGGAGTGGTTAAAGCTGAGGTGCCTTGCTCAAGGGCACAGCTAGCAGGCACGTGCACACATAGAGCTCAACAGGTACACAAGCACCTGCCCTTTTGTGCCTCATAAAAAAGTGCCCTTTTTATGCCAATTATTTTTACCATATTTTCTTTTTTACCTCCATATAGAGAGAGTGATCTGCAATCTGCTTGGGTTGGGGTGCAATTCCTAACAGGCTCAACCATATGGATAAAAGTTCCCATATTATGTGCATTACACAAACTAAAAACAGATATTACATTACATTACACAAACTAAAAACAGATATTACATTACATTACACAAACTAAAAACAGATATTACATTACATGACACAAACTAAAAACCGATATTGTCTCAATTACTAGAAGAAAGAAATGCACCACCTTTGGCTGATAGTAATTTATTAATTTCTTAGGATTTCTTTTGGTCTAATAAATGTTTAAGGTTCTTAGATGGATCCCCTGCTGCCTCCTCTTCCTCCTCCTCCTCTTCCTCATCTTCCTCCTCCTCCTACTCTTCCTCATCTTCCTCCTCCTCCTCTTCCTCATCTTCCTCCTCCTCCTAATCCTCCTCTTCCTCCTCCTCCTGCTCCTAATCCTCCTCTTCCTCCTCCTGCTCCTCCTCTTCCTCCTCCTCCTACTCCTCCGCATCCAACTCTTCCTCATCTTCCTCCTCCTCCTCTTCCTCCTCTTCCTCTTCCTCCTCCTCCTAATCCTCCTCTTCCTCCTCCTCCTGCTCCTAATCCTCCTCTTCCTCCTCCTCCTCCTGCTCCTAATCCTCCTCTTCCTAATCCTCCTCTTCCTCTTCCTCCTCCTCCTGCTCCTAATCCTCCTCCTCCTCCTCCTCCTCCTCCACGGGGAGCAGTGTACTGACTCATATTAAATGGCAGGCCATGCATTATGCAGCAGCTTAGGCCTCTGCGCGGGATCTTCATGTCCTCGGATACAGTCCACTTGTTGCTGCTCTGGTCGTAGCGCTCCACGTTGGAGAGGATGGTGAAGCTATTGTAGCCTCCGACCACGAAGAGCAGGTCGTCCAGCACCGCGATGCCAAATAATCTGCGGGGGGTGAGCATGGCGGGCAGGGCACTCCAGGAGTCAGTCAAGGGGCTGTAGGCCTCTGCGCTATGCAGGGTGTGTCCACGGTCCCACCCTCCCACCTGAGGACAGGACACATGAGAGGAATGTTTTAGTGTGTGGTTAAGGCAGGCAGACACTGTATTAATCCATTTAGGGAAATGAGGGCATCACAGAAGCATTGAAAGTCAAATGATACATATCTATAAAATATCTAGTATAAAGCATTTGTCTCCGTGTGCACCTACCGCATAGACTTGTCCTCCGTACGCAGCGACTCCCAGTGCTCTACGCCTGCTGCTCATCGGGGCGATCAGAGTCCACTGGTCGGTGTCTGGGCTGTAGCACTCAGCTGTGAACAGACACCTCGTCCTGTTGTAGCCACCACAGATGTAAACCTGTAATAAGAAAGAATATTCTAATTTAGTTTATATATTCCATTTGATTTCATTCTACTTTAATTGTCTGTTAATGTTGATGCACCAAAAGGACCCAGACACATATTTTGTATGTGCAAGCTTACTTGGCAATAAAGACATTTATGATTTCTGATCTAACGTTCCTTGTGTTCATCTACCACCCTGTGTCCCTCAGTTCCACCCACCTTGCCGTGGAGGGCTGCTGCCCCGGCGTGGCTCCTGCGCTCCAGCATGGGTGAGATCACTGTCCACTGGTTGGTTTCAGGCTCGTAGCGCTCGGCGGTGTTCAGTCGCACATGTCCATCGTACCCTCCCATGGCGTAGATACAGCCACCCAATGCGACCACGCTGAGGATACCGCGGCGTAAGTGCATGGGAGCCACCTGCAGCCAGCTGCGAGTGACAGGGTTGAACCTGTGCACACTGCTGAGATGCTGTACGCCGTCACAGCCACCGACGCAGTAGACCAGACCGTGGAGATAAGCGGTGCCGTGGTGGGCCCGGGGACTCTCCGCCTCACCGCTCACGTCCATCCATCCACCGGCTCGGATATCATAAGCCTCCATGGTCATGCTGCCGTAATTATTAGACTGACTCCAGCCTCCGATGGCCAATAGGACCTCCTGGGGCAGGCGTGGACGGGTCAGGGGGTTTGGGAGCCTGTCGGAGCCAGGGGGGTTCAGGACGCTGAGGATGAGGGGCCTGCAGTCGTGGCTGTCCCTCACCACAGGGCTGTTCTGGAAGTAGTCAGGCCTCATCAAGCCCATGCAAACCTGGGAAGAGACAAGCAGACAGCGGGTACAACTTAGACATCGGTTGTAGACGGTTTCTGTTGCTAGGGAACAGTTTGGACCCACATGTTTGAGAACCACTGTACTAGGGAACCTAGTGTTGTTTTAAGGGGAGACCACCCAACTAAAATACCCTTTTTCCTGATTTTGGGGCAATTTTGACAAACTAGTGACAAGAAAACTTAAAAAAAACACATTTAGTTGCTTATCTTGCTTCATTTTGCATGATTGCATCCATAAATGTGCACATATTGAATGGGGAAGTACATCATTTGCATATATAAACATAAAATTCAGAAAACTTGCAATATATTTTTTCTTAGTTTATATGTACATAACAAACTGGGAAAGTTTCGTAGTGATATCTATTAAAATATTTCTTTTGCCTATTAGGGGGTACAGTAATCGGTTGTGTTGTTTGTTACTAAACTGTTACTACTACTACATCATTATTATGTTATTATGTTATTCAGTTATCAGGCATGTGTTTAGGTTGTCTATTACTAATGGTTTGATTGGGTGTTGTGTTTGTAAATAGCGGTTTCAAAAAAAAGAATTGGCATTTTACAATACAGCACTTTGAAGGCATTTTCCCAAAGGGTAGACATTAGGGGTGTAACGTTACACGAAATCCACGGTTCGGTACGTACCTCGGTTTTGAAGTCACGGTTCGGTATTATTTTCGGTACAGTGGGGGGGGATACAAAAAAATTGCTTTTCATTTATCTATTTATTTAACTGTATTAAACAATATAAAACGAATTGGCCATAATTGACTGAGCAAACTAATGCTTACTGCTGTAACCTACTAATAACACTTAAGTAAATCTGAAGATTATTATATAGCAGATGCCTTGGAGGATAAGTCGTGGACAACTGTAGCGTGTGCTTGTTTATACATAACCCCTTTCATGACTGTGATGCTTGAATACAGGGGCAGCCAGGGCTTGCATCACAGTCATGAAATGGGCTAGTTTATTAGAGCTGGTGGTATGACTTGCTGGCTGAAATACGGACGAGAGGAACTAGGTAGCGGGGCTATATTACTTTTAACATGTGCTTAAACCCAGTGTTCTCGACAACGGAGTATGGTCGCAGATCTGCTGCTATAAAAACACCTATGGCGTTTGTTATTGCTTTGGCCGGGCAACAGGGAGCAGGGTTTGCACTAGGATCTGTTTCTTCTGTGTACCAGAGATATTCACATTCGGGTGATGCCGTTTCAAATGCGTAATAAAATTCGCAATAAAGTTGAACAATGACATGGCTCTGGCTTGTCAGTTAGTATTGACTCGACATACGGGCTAATATGCTATGCTGAATTACAGCTATCGTTCAGTGTAGCTGCGTGCTGCGTGGAATGAACAAACAACACCCGGTTAGTTGTTCACGTTATATTAGGGTCGGGGGGATTTAAGTTCCGCAAAAAAAGGTTCCATACCGTTGCAATCGCGCGGTGCACAGCGCATACTCTACCGGAGGACGACATTGAGACGGTACAGTACGTATCCGCGTACCGTTACACCCCAAGTAGACATGTACCATTTCCCTAGCATCTACACACACCAAACTTTCCACCTTTATTCATATCTATATCCTGCTTCTTTGTGCCAAATGGTTTGTTGATATGTCATACATATCCTGATTTACAGACAATACAAAACTTTAAAGGCGTTTTTCTCAAAACGAGATTTTATGAGTTTGTATTACACATAAAACTAAAAATCTCAATTTCTCTAGTACCTCCACACACCAAACTGGCCACGTTTCCTCCTATCCATATACCACAACTTTCTGCTAGAGGATTTTTTGATATATCACTCATCCCGATTTTTAGAACATTTTATACAAAAAATGTATGCAAAAAAATAATTTTTTATAACTAGGTGGCATATCAAAAAATCCTCTAGCAAAAAGTTCGGTATTTAATGTAGTAACATGAAAAACCATGAGAAAATATCTATATATCATACATTTTTTCTAAATTCTGTTTGGGGTAACATGCAAAAAGGGGCCATTTTGAATAGACCACGCCCCTTTTTGGGTAATACAATTATGCAACAAAAATGTTGACTATTCTAAACAATTAAGATGTTTGCAAATGATTTCATCCTTTATTATTTTTTTTCCCTATCTAGGTGGGTGGTCTCCCCTTAATGTAATTCACAGTAATACAATTAGTTACCTTGGGCAGCAGCAAAGGGATGTGTGTTTTACGCTCCTCACGGGAGTGGTCAATCCAACGGAGGACGGCCTCGAACACCGTCTCCTCGCTCTTCACGTTCAGATCATCCCTCTCGATGATGTCCACCAGTTGCTGCAGGGACAGCTCCACAAACTCCTGTGAGACGTGCAACATCTCCTCAAAGTGGCACACGATGACGAGATGGGCCTTGCGCCTCAGATCAGGGCAGCAGTAGATGTCTGTCAACCTCCAGATGCCGACACAGTTTTCCAGAGACAGCTGGCCTTCTAGGAAGTCAGAGCACGCTCCTACTATGCCAGTGACGCGAAGCTGGTCTGCAGCCACCAGAAGCTCTTCCACATTCTCTGCTGTCACCGGCACAAAGCGTGTGTAGGAGTACTCTATGATGAGCTGCATCATACCCGGGGACACCCCAGGGATAGTGTAGACTGCTTTCTCTGAGTCGCTCCAGCGAGTGAAGAGGGATCTGTGGGATGCAGAGTATAGAGATATCTGATGAGTAAACAGTAAGCAACATTCTGTCCTGTGTAGTAATATATGTTCACTGTAGAAGTATAGCGTCTTAGCACAGTAGAAGTATAGCGTCTTAGCACAGTAGAAGTATAGTATCTGTTTACAGTAGAAGTGCAGTATAGTATATTTTTACAGTAGAAGTACAGTATAGTATATGTTTACAGTAGAAGTACAGTATAGTATCGGTTTACAGTAGACGTACAGTATAGTATTGTTTACAGTAGAAGTACAGTCTAGTATATTTTTACAGTAGACGTACAGTATAGTATCTGTTTACAGTAAAAGTACAGTATGGTATCTGTTTACTAACCAAACTAACCTGAACCAAGCTAACCTGAACCAAGCTAAGCTGAACCAAGCTAACCTGAACCAAGCTAACCTGAACCAAGCTAAACTTACCTGAAATAGTCACTGCAGTCACACAGGATTGCCTTGTGGGCGTTAAACTCAGTGCTGTTGACTTTAATAACCACATCACAGAACCTTCCCTCCAGAGGCAGCTCATTAAGGATTGTACAGGACATTGTTTCCTTTTCCATGTGGGGATTTTAAATTGTATCTACAGAATATATTCAAGCTTACAGACAAATAGCCGGAAATAACAAGTGAGATCTTTACTTGTCATCTGATATCTTCTGCGAGAATTGTTGAATATATATACTCTACACAAATGTTCTAGAATGGTCTATTATGACATCATACTGTGGCATCACAAATGTGACTCCGCCCAGCGTGCGCGCCTACAACTCGGCGACCCAGGTTCCTCACGAGAAGAGAAAGAATTTTTTATATTTCTTTTATTTTTTTCCGTTTTTTTTTTTTTTTTATATATACTTACAGTTCGAGGGTTGAAGAACATATTTAGTATAACAGCGAACATATATAATAACTCTAATTGTGTTTAAATTGTGTTTAAAAATGGCTCCTTGAGACAGACTCTGAGCCTCTCTCACGAAGCTGTGGGGGCTGTCTCATCGGCTGTACCATTTTTGCATGTGAAAGGCTGCTGTTAATGTGAGGTACGCCCCCACACTGTGTGGTGTTTATATTCACAGCACCTGTAGCAGAGAACACTTTTTTGCTGCTTAGATAACATCGACATGGCCGCACAAAAATGATCAGCTGCTCTTAATAGAGGAAGAGATGGAATGAGTATAGACTCCTCGGCGACGATGAGTGACCACATCACGGACTACTTCGGTGACAACAAAGGTGAGCCGCCACCAGCTCTTTTATCCGACGATGAGACCGAAGACGCAGATGAAGACGCAGATGAAATTGTCCCAGATCCAATCGAACCTGCCGACGATGGTGAAACAGAGGAAGACGGAGACCTTTGCGTTGAAACTGTAGCATTGGGCTTTTCAGCTGAATCGACCATGCGATCAGTTGAAAAGATGTCTGGTTTAACGGTGGAGGGCGAAATAGAAGAGGAACTCGGAAAGATAAACTCTTTCCACTGCAAGTGCCAGGCGCGCCGAAAGGAAAATTCAGAACAATCTGCCCTGTCTTGTTCAAAAAAACTGTCGGTTGAGCTAATTTACCAAAACCGATTGGACACCGCGTCGTTGACACCAAGAGAAAGGGACATGTGTCTGTTGTCCATTATTGGAACATGCCAAAATGTTTCAGAGATGACGCAAAGTACAAAGAAAGTCAACGCTGTCCGTGTGGCTTCGAGGACAACATACAGATTTCACGACGTTGTTGTCTGTCGTCCAACGTTCTGTTTCATTTATGGGTAAGTGTTTTTATGCTTGTATATTGTATTGGACGTAGATGTATTGTATTGGACGTATATGTATGTTTAGCAATAGGTTTAAATAGGTTTAAATAGGTGTTAAAGTCTAGATATAGTCGTCGAATCCTATTCTACCCAGCGAGGGCGTCCATTTTGGATATTCTGGGTAGTGTAGTTTTTGTGCGGCCATTTTGTAATGCACATCGCTAGGATAGGGATTCTTAAAAACTACACCTGAATGTAAACAAGAGTGATTGATTGATTGATTGAAAAGTTTATTAACAGATTGCAGAATGGGTACAGTACAGTACAGCTCAATACATACAATTGTTAAGGGGATGCAGACCAGAGAAAGACTTCCATCTTGTTTACATCAGGGTCCCCCATTTTCAATTCATCATAACATAATATATGACATACAGATACAGTGTGTACAATGTGTGTATTTCATTCATTAATTCTCTTCCCTATTGTTAACATTTTTGTTTAGGATCAGCGATGCGCTTCTCAAAAGCCTTTTCAAACACTACAAGACAGATGGCCTCACACCGCGGGAGAGGAAGAAACAGCCGAGAAATCACAAGCGTTTTTTGTCTCTTTTTGACGTAAAAAGGGTTGTGAAATTTCTGATCAACTATGCTGTCCTACACGCGATCGTGTTGCCTGGCCGTCATGCTGGTCACAAGGATTTCACTGCAAAGTTACTGCCAACCAATCTGACCAAAGCTGCCCTGTGGCGCCTTTACAGCGATATAGAAGGTATGTCATAAAACCACCCCTTTCTTTCTCTCTCACACACACACATGGTTCCCACTTTTTCTTATTCTACCAATCTAACAAAAACACTTGTCTTTTCAGGATTTCGTGTTGTTGGTCAGAGATCCTTCCTTCGGTTGTGGAAAGCACTCCTTCCGCAGATAATGATCACAAAACCCAGGACAGATCTGTGTTCTCAATGCTACTCCAACAATAACCAATTACAGCAAGCCGCGGGAAGGCCAGAGAAGTTGCAGGTGGAGAAACTCCAGGTGTGTACAGTCTACTTTCACTACTACACTACAGACTGTTTTTTACCACCATCTATTCCCCTGTACCCCCGTCCATAGTGGCTTGTTTACAGTATTTACCCAAACATAGCAACGTCCGATGACGACATAGAATGGGTACAATACAGTACAGCTCAATACAACAACAGTGGACTGGAGGATGAAGACCAGAAAAAGACTTTCGCCTTTTTTACATAAGGGTCCTCCATTTTCAATTCATCAAAACATTTAGAGACATACAAATATACAGTAGTTTCATAAAAATGCTAAAATGCTATTGATTGATTGATTGATTTAAAACTTTATTAACATATTGCAGAATGGGTACAGTACAGCTCAATACATACAATTGTTAAGGGGATGCAGACCAGAGAAAGACTTTCGTCTTGTTTACATCAGGGTCCCCCATTTTCAATTAATCATATTTCATATCTAAATCATATAATATCTCATTGCTAAATATATGCAATATATAATCTAATAATCCAATAATCTAAATCTAATATATAATATAAAAATGCTAAATGCATGGGTATTTTATTTTGTCTTTAATGTTAGCTTGCAAACTCGAATACTGTCTTGGTAAGCCTCATAATGAATTGTTTGGGGAAAAAAAGAAAAACATCGTGATGTGTATCGTGTATCGCCGAAAGGTCAGAAAATATCGTGATATCATATTTAGGCCATATCGCCCAGCCCTAGCTTCAACACACATGACATTAGGATAACCTGAGGATAACTGAGCACTGCCACCTCATTAGCCGTGTGTGTGTGTGTGTGTATTGAGCCGTACTGTGTTGTACCCATTCTGCAATCTGTTAAATAACGTTTTCTTTCATTCATGCTTTCATCCAGGTGCAGTTAAAACATCTGGCCCTTGTTGACAGAGAACGCGAGCTGTTGCAGGAGATGACTGTCGCCACATTGCGCACATGCGCCGAGAACATGGATCTGTCGCTAGGCCCCTCCCCACCTGCAAGCAGAGATATCACGATGCACTACAGCTTTGATTACGCACAGCAGGTGAATATCCAATATAATGTTGCTTTTTGTTGTTAAAGGAAAACTTACAGGAACGTTTGAGTTGTATTTGGAGTGTATTTAGATAAGATGAGAGTGGGAGGAGAGAGGAGAGAGAAAATAGGAGAAGAGAGGAGAGAATAGGAAAAGAGAGGAGAATCTTTTATGTAAAAATAGTTCCTTATAGTTTTAGCAGTATTTTTTCATGAATCACTCGCCAAACATAAAAAATACTTGCATTTGGCTAGTAAAGTGGCCTAATTTCCTCCCCTGTTCCCTTATTTCAATGTCCCTTATTTCAATGTCCTTTTTTCTTTTTCTTCTTTCTCTGTCCTGCAGGTTCATTTTCCATCTCACCCTTTTCAAGTGGGTCCCATCTTTTTTCAAACACCGCGCAAATGTGGCCTGTTCGGTGTCCACTGTGAAGGGCTGACGAAGCAAGTGAATTACCTAATTGATGAAGGGATGTCAACTGGTAAAGGCAGCAATGCCGTTATCAGCTATGTGGATCATTTCTTCGCCAATTATGGAGTTGGAGAAAAATCAGTGGACCTGCACTGCGACAATTGCTCCGGGCAAAATAAAAACAATTATGTCTTGTGGTATTTTGCGTGGCGTACTATTCACAAACTTCACCTGCAGCTTGCTCTCCACTTCCTAATTGCAGGCCACACTAAATTTGGCCCCGACTGGTGCTTCGGTTTGATCAAGCAGGTCTACAGGAAGACTGCGGTCGACACCCTGGCAGGCATCGCAGACATCGTCAGGAAAAGCTCTGCAGTGAAAGGAGTCAATATCCCCCAACTTGTCGGTCGCGAAGATGGCACAGTTTATGTTCCAAGCCACGACTGGCAGCAACATCTCGGAGGCTTCTTCAAAAGATTCCCACAAATAAAGAAATACCAGCACTTCAGCTTCGATGCCAACAGTCCTGGCATGGTGACGGCGAAATTACACTGTGACGATACAGAGCCATTCACGTTTCAGCTGTTGAAAGACCCAAAACGCTACCCAACCATCTCTGGTTTTCCTGTCCTCACCCCACCTGGTCTAGACAATGACCGACAGGAATATCTTTATAAGGAGATAAGACAATACTGTTCTGATGACGCAAAAGACATTACATGCCCACTCCCAACATCTAGAGCACCTCAGAACAAGAAGACTGTACGATGTTAGACACATGGATGTAGAGCACACACACACACACACACACACACACTGTACTAGCAGTCACTTTAACATGAACACACACACACACTCATGCTGCACACGCTCACAATGTAAGGTCACTTTAAAAAAATTAAACAAGAACAGGAGTGGTTCTTGTAGAGTAAAAGCTTATTACTTGTTCTTATTACTTGTATTATTGCACAATGTCGCATTCTCATCCTATTGGAATCTTATTATTGCATTCTTGACTTGACTTGATAGTATAGTAGTACTAGTATAGCATAGGGACATAGAAGAATTGTATTGTTGTACCGGTACATCATACATGTACATTATATTTGTATTACTATTGTTTTATTGCACAATCGTAGCGGGCATGGCCAACCGCATTTCACTGTATGCCCTGGTATGCAATGAATAAAAAAAAAATTCACTTTAAACTAAATGGAAAGGTCACTTTAAAGGAAAGAACCGATGTGGTTCTTGTATAGTTTAGATTATTGTAGTATAGCATAATGACAGCATGTCTATTTTTATCATGCACATCTTATGCCTTCTTATTACCTGTTTATGTATTTTATTATTAGTATTATTGCACAATCGATGCGGGCATGACCACCCGCATTTCACTGTATGCCCTGGTATGATATGCAATGAATAAAAAAAAAATTCACTTTAAACTAAATGGAAAGGTCACTTTAAAGGAAAGAACCGATGTGGTTCTTGTATAGTTTAGATTATTGTAGTATAGCATAATGACAGAGTTGAAACTGTATTAGCATGTCTATTTTTATCATGCACATCTTATGCCTTCTTATTACCTGTTTATGTATTTTATTATTAGTATTATTGCACAATCGATGCGGGCATGACCACCCGCATTTCACTGTATGCCCTGGTATGTATGTGACGAATAAACCTCTTGAATTGATTTGATATTGTCTGCTGATTTTCGTCCAGTTGTCACATGAAAGGTGGTAACAAAGACTGATAATGATAACAATAATAATGATAATAGGCTACCTGTTTTAGGTCCAATTAATATAATAAGCAATGTGAGAAGATGCAATCTTTATCTGTGTAGGCTACACGACATAACATTTAATGGGGGCAGAGGTAATGCCACACTAGAAGATATTCCATGTTTATCACCTCGTGCTTCCCTCCTTGGAGACCTGTTTCAGAACCACAACCCAAGATGCTTCTATCCACCCTTTGCTGGGTTCAGTGTAAATAAGCAAAGCCGGCAGAATGAGGGGTCTTCTTTAATGCATTATTATTTATTGCATTTCTGTATAAAAAAGGCTTGTGTCTATCACTCCGCTGGCCAGTTCTACCAACTATGCATTAAAATTCCCTGCGGTCAACATAATTTCTTCCTATTTTGGTTGTAATTGTGTAATGATAGATGTATAACCTGAACACTGTACATATCTGTTTTCAGGAAACACTGGGCTATACAAAGAATATGCTGTGATGTCACATGAATGTATAAATATATGGCCATGCATTTAATCTCTCTCTTTTTTATAAAATCATTATAGCCAACATGCAATATATCCCATTGATTGGTACAATGGGACAGACATTTGTTTTATACAGCTATAACCTGCATTCTTTCAAAATATATCATTAATCAATAAAACAGATATTGGAATACACTATGTAGCCTATGTGTCTAATGAATAATGCTGCGAAAGATTGGACACAACACAAGCTGTGTAAACAAATAGGTCAATATAATTTTATTTAATAAATAAAGGTTTTCAATTCAATAACTGAAATATACATTATTCAGACTAGTAGTTATATTACTACTACAATACAAAATGTTTGATTTTGTATCTCATCTGTCAGCATGGCTGTCACAGCACTTAATTATGTTAATACTATTCAGGGGAGAGGTGTGGCTGGGAGGTATTGTTTACGCCCAGCAGAATCCTGGCAAAAGGTGTCAAATCTTTAAGAGCTGTTTTCTCGGCTTAGGTCTCTGGGGAAAAAAGACTGCTACAAGATTTAAAATTAGCACATCACAATAATAACATTCTCAGATTTCAAAGTATGACACATCATTTGAAAGCTTACATTCTGTACTTTCACAATCTGGAAAAATCTGGAAAATGAAAAAATAGACATGTAGGCTATAGCACTGGTCGGGGTCACAAATGTTCTCGAATGTTCTATTATGACATCATACTGTGACATCACAAATGTTCTAGAATGTTTGATTATGACAGCATACTGTGACATCACAAAGGTTCTAGAATGGTCTATTATGACATCATACTGTGACATCACAAATGTTCTAGAATGTTTGATTATGACATCATACTGTGACATCCAGTTATGGGAATAACGGCGTTACTAACGGCGTTCGTTTTTTCAGTAACGAGTAATACTCTTCCAATCTTAATAACGCTTTTACCGTTACTGCCAGAAAATGCGGCGCATTACTATGATTGAAGCTGTTTTTTTTCATCCTACAGATCTCTGCGCTAAGAAGCAATACTTTTTTCCCTTGGTTAGTGGGCAGTGCGCCATTGGCTGAGGTTGAGTAAAATGTCATGGTAAGCCAATCAGAGGTAGAGGTGGGCGGGTGTTCGAAATAATCCAGAGTCTGACACACAGCGACAACACAAGCGACTCAGTCAACGACAGACCGCGGTTCCGTGTACGTTTTGATAGTTTGTTTGGCGAGCCCAAATAATTCAAAACTAATCCAACGAACAACACAAGCGAGCAGTCAACGACAGACCGCAGGTCCATGAGTGTTTTTTGTGTGTTAGTTGTGTTGCAGCGCAGGGCACTGCAGTAGTGGAGGCTCTACTCTGCTGACATAGTACTGCACTTCCTGGTTTAATAGCACAGTCTTCAGGTGCTCAGAGTCAGAGATACATCTGTATGTCATGCATGTCTTAAATGTTATGATTAGATTTGTTTAGATGATTAGATTAGATTCTTATATCTGTATGTTGTGTATGTCATAAATGTCATGAATTGAAAATGGGGGACCCTGATGTAAACAAGACACAAGACTCTCTGGTCTGCATCCCCTTAACAATTGTGTGTATTGAGCTGTACTGCACTGTACCCATTCTGCAATCTGTTAATTAAAATGTTCAATCAATCAGTATATATTCGTTATTTATTTTTGGTATAGTGCTTAACAAGCATAATTTAATGTTGCCCAGTTGTGGCCTGTTGAGGGGCAATACATATCAAAAGTTCCAAAACATCTATTGTGTTTGTATTTGTATGATCCACTATATAAACATAGTAATTATAATATCTACATACATGGCATTTGATTGGAGGCTAGTCTCACTTTGTCCCACAGCAACATTAAAATAGTTTAGATTTGTGTATGTTGTTCATGTAAAAAAATTACTTGAAAGTAACGCAATAGTTACTTTCTGAAGTAACTAGTTACTTTTATAATTTGTAACTGAGTACGTAATTTAGTTACTTTTTGGAAGAAGTAACTAGTAACTGTAACTAGTTACTTTTTAAAACTAACTTGTCCAACACTGGTGACATCACAACGGAACATGTTTGAGTTCTATTTGAATAATTTAAATAATATGTTGACATTAAAAAATAACAAATAAAATTATAAAAAACGACATAAAACAATGATACAAATTATAATAAAATATTAATTAATTAAGTACAATTTATAGAAATAAAGAAAAATAAGACAATGAAATAAAGATAATAATTAATTTAAAAGCTATTGTAAAAAGTTATGTTTTGAGCAGTGCCAACCGAGTCTGCTGTCCTAATAGACTTGGGGTCTGTAGCGTAAGCACTTATTCCCTCCGCCCTGAACCTTTATGGAGATGTATGGGCCTTTTAAGTCAGTGATAAAAGTGTCTTTCAAGGATAAGTGAGCTCCTGCACTGATTATTATAGTTCAATATTCAATATTTGATCACCAAAACCCCCCAAAAATCATAAAAGGGCCCCTCCCCGCCCAAAAAAGGCCCCCAAAAATAGCACAGGCCCAGTGCCCTTTTCAGCCTTTGAGCACCTGCCCCTCTAAAGTCCTGTGCACGTCCCTGAGTGCCACTGTTTCTAGACCATACAGCATAGCTGGTCTCACTACCCTGCTGTAGACCTTTCCCTTTACTCTTGCTGGTACCCTTCTATCGCAGATCACCCCTGTCATCCTTTTCCACCCGCACCACCCGGCCTGCACTCTCTTCTTCACCTCCCTACCACAGTCCCCATTACTTTGGACTGTTGACCCCAAGTACTTAAACTTGTCCACTTTTGGTACCTCTACTCCTTGCATCATCACCACCTCTTCCTTCCCATTCACACACATATACTCGGTCTTGCTTCTGCTCACTTTCATCCCTCTTCTCTCCAGTGCATGCCTCCACTTCTCCAGGTTCTCTTCCACCTGCTCCCTGCTCTCACTACAGATCGCGATGTCATCTGCGAACATCATGGTCCACAGGGACTCATTCCTGACCTCGTCTGTCAGCCTGTCCATCACTACTGCAAATAAGAATGGACTGAGGGCCGACCCTTGGTGCAGTCCTACCCCGACCTTGAACCCCTCAGTCACCCCCACTGCACACCTCACCACAGTCGCACTGCCCTCATACATGTCCTGTACTACCCTCACAAACCTTTCCGCTACTCCTGACTTTCTCATACAGTACCACACCTCCTCTCTTGGTACAGCCATGTGTTTAAAGCTACAGTACAATGTGTAAACCATTTTTGTTCGAAATTTGTTCCCAAAACACATGGTAACGTGGACACAGTGACTCACTATCTTCTGTTAGCAAGTTTCATCAACCAGTTAACGGCAGGGCAGAGATATTCCACTCTGAAGGTTAACAGCAAGGCTCCCCCTTCTAACCAATCAGAGAAGCTCAGATGGAATTATGTTGCAATACGTAGTTTAAACCATTAAATGTGCTTATTGCAACAACCATTTGAGCTTCACTGATTGGTTAGAAGGGAGAGGCTCGCTGTGAAACACTGCACTGATTGCTACACTGATGAATGAAACTCAAAATATATACTAATGGTTTATTGATTACGCTACATGTTTTAAGAGATTTACTCTCAGCAAGAGTGATTAGCTATCAAGTCCTGTTTCTATTTTTTAAGTTTTGTTCCTTGAAACAAAGTCCTTGTGGTGAAACCTTGACCTGTACAGTATGTAACATCTTGAAACCACCTTGACAAGAGCTCCCAGGGCTACGGTGCATGAGGAGGACCATCGCTCACCTATTGGCCACTCGATACCGTCAGCATCCTCCTCCAACAGTCTACAGGGACCACACTCTCATTTATAATTAATAGCCAACGGATAAAAAGGTGAGAGGGAAAAAAAACACCCAGGGGATCCAGCTCAGAAACATGGCTGTGGATCTGTGTTGAAACAGAAGCAGATGGTGAGAGAGAGGTAATGTAGAAACATGAGAGCAGCACATGTTATATTAGAGCAGCACATGGTATATTAGAGCAGCACATGTTATATTAGAGCAGTACATGTTATATTAGAGCAGTACATGTTATATTAGAGCAGTACATGTTATATTAGAGCAGTACATGGTATATTAGAGCAGCACATGTTATATTAGAGCAGCACATGTTATATTAGAGCAGTACATGGTATATTAGAGCAGTACATGGTATATTAGAGCAGTACATGTTATATTAGAGCAGTACATGTTATATTAGAGCAGCACATGTTATATTAGAGCAGTACATGTTATATTAGAGCAGTACATGGTATATTAGAGCAGTACATGTTATATTAGAGCAGCCCATGTTATATTAGAGCAGTACCTGTTATATTAGAGCAGTACATGTTATATTAGAGCAGTACATGTTATATTAGAGCAGCACATGTTATATTAGAGCAGTACATGTTATATTACAGCAGCACATGTTATATTAGAGCAGCACGTGTTATATTAGAGCAGCACATGTTATATTACAGCAGCACGTGTTATATTAGAGCAGCACGTGTTATATTAGAGCAGTACATGTTATATTAGAGCAGTACATGTTATATTAGAGCAGCACATGGTATATTAGAGCAGCACATGTTATATTAGAGCAGTACATGTTATATTAGAGCAGTACATGTTATATTAGAGCAGTACATGTTATATTAGAGCAGCACATGTTATATTAGAGCAGTACATGTTATATTACAGCAGCACATGTTATATTAGAGCAGTACATGTTATATTACAGCAGCACATGTTATATTAGAGCAGTACATGTTATATTACAGCAGCACATGTTATATTAGAGCAGCACATGTTATATTAGAGCAGTACCTGTTATATTAGAGCAGTACATGTTGTATTAGAGCAGCACATGTTATATTAGAGCAGTACATGTTGTATTAGAGCAGCACATGTTATATTAGAGCAGCACATGTTATATTAGAGCAGCACGTGTTATATTAGAGCAGCACATGTTATATTAGAGCAGTACATGTTATATTAGAGCAGCACATGTTATATTAGAGCAGTACCTGTTATATTAGAGCAGTACATGTTATATTAGAGCAGCACATGTTATATTAGAGCAGCACGTGTTATATTAGAGCAGCACATGTTATATTAGAGCAGTACATGTTATATTAGAGCAGTACATGTTATATTATAGTAGTACATGTTATATTAGAGCAGTACATGTTATATTAGAGCAGCACATGTTATATTAGAGCAGTACATGTTATATTAGAGCAGCACATGTTATATTAGAGCAGTACATGTTATATTAGAGCAGCACATGTTATATTAGAGCAGTACCTGTTATATTAGAGCAGTACATGTTATATTAGAGCAGCACATGTTATATTAGAGCAGCACGTGTTATATTAGAGCAGCACATGTTATATTAGAGCAGTACATGTTATATTAGAGCAGTACATGTTATATTATAGTAGTACATGTTATATTAGAGCAGTACATGTTATATTAGAGCAGCACATGTTATATTAGAGCAGTACATGTTATATTAGAGCAGTACATGTTATATTAGAACAGTACATGTTATATTAGAGCAGTACATGTTATATTAGAGCAGTACATGGTATATTAGAGCAGTACATGTTATATTAGAGCAGCACATGGTATATTAGAACAGTACATGTTATATTAGAGCAGTACATGTTATATTAGAGCAGTACCTGTTATATTAGAGCAGCACATGTTATATTAGAGCAGCACATGTTATATTAGAGCAGTACATGTTATATTAGAGCAGTACATGTTATATTAGAGCAGTACATGTTATATTAGAGCAGCACATGTTATATTAGAGCAGTACATGTTATATTAGAGCAGCACATGTTATATTAGAGCAGTACATGTTATATTAGAGCAGTACATGTTATATTAGAGCAGTACATGGTATATTAGAGCAGCACATGTTATATTAGAGCAGCACATGTTATATTAGAGCAGCACATGTTACATGTTATATTAGAGCAGCACATGTTATATTAGAGCAGCACATGTTATATTAGAGCAGCACATGTTATATTAGAGCAGCACATGGTATATTAGAGCAGTACATGTTATATTAGAGCAGTACATGTTATATTAGAGCAGCACATGGTATATTAGAGCAGTACATGTTATATTAGAGCAGTACATGGTGTATTACAACAGCACATGGTATATTAGAGCAGCACATGTTATATTAGAGCAGCACATGGTGTGGACGTCGCAAATGAGAATGTGGCCTTCTTATGGCAATTTAATTGAATGTACTTTTTTTTCTTTCTTTTTTTTTGAATTTCCTTCTGTTTGAAGCGTCTATCTGTCATTCCTTCATTTACTCCATAACAAACCTAGAGGAGCCTTCATAACAAATCATTAAAAAAAAGAAATCGGTCAACGAATTTGTGAGATATGGCTCTACTGGGCATAATGCTCAGAGAGAGAGAGAGAGAGAGAGAGAGAGAGAGAGAGAGAGAGAGGAATCAGGAGATTCTAATTAGCCATCCAACGGGGACATTTACCAGCACACTTCTCTCTTTCTAACACACACACACACACGCACCATCACATACACGTAGCCTTCACTCCCAGACATACTGTATCTATCTACACACACTACACCCCCCATTCTCTCTCTACACATAATCATATCATATCTCTAGGTCATCCATATATCTCTGTACATCATATCTATAATCCATATTATCAATGCGCCACTTAGGTTAGTCTACTCTCCTGTATACATACTTTGTTAGCTCTTCATTCTACAGAGATATGGGCTATAGGGCCCATTGCTGTAACCTACAGTAAGTATCTCTGTGTTGCAATGTGTCATTAATGTCAGTGAACTCTATCCTTAATCAAAGACCCCGCCTACTGTATGTGAATAATATCTGGTCAACTTATTCCACATCACCACCCAATATAGTGGTTCTCAGTTGGTCGAGGTCATAAATACATGTCATTATGCAGATTAGGGAGGTGCAGTCTGACGTCACTTTAGTTTCCCGCACAGTCCACCCGTAATTGGGAAAATATATTATCGGCTATTGTATAATTCTGCCTCATGAACATTGGCAAGCCTTCCATTTTTGCACAACATTTGTTCCCTTCTATCACTAACATTATTGTTTGAGCATTTTTGGTTGAAATAAAGTTAGTTTACTTATAACGTTTTTAATTTGTTGTTAAAAAATAACTACACTTACCAGTAGAACGCCTGTCGCCTAATACAGCCACGAGTCTACGCTGTGGTGACGTTAGTCAGCAGCGTCAAAGTGAGTGTAGTTCCTCAGTGAACCGAAAAATAAACGTTATTATTTAGCTACTTTTACGATTAATTGCGAATTTTTTTATGTTGAGGTATAGATTGTGGATGAATACACACAGAAAGGTACACCATGCCAATGTTCATGCTTTATTTGTTTTAAACAAGACGATTTAGAAATGTGTCCATTGGAAATACATGGCTATTTCAAGGAGGGTGGACCGTGCAGGAAACAGCAATGACGTAACCACTACACCTCCCTATAGCTCTACACAGCCACCTCCCACTGCTCATTTCTGAGCAGAGATCTCTTTGGCCAATTAATCAGTTACGCCTCAATCTGGCAAATTAGTTAAATGTTGCTTTGTGATGGAATTTCCCTTTTAAAAATGAATTCCTGAAGGTATGAACCCACATTAAGTCAGATAACAGTTGAATTAAACGAAGCACCGTGAATGAGGGAGACGTTCATAATATGAGGGATTACCATTTCCTAATCAAACACCATTGTTAGTGTACTCCCCTCAATACAGTGAAGAGACACTTGAGGGGTGATAGTGGGATTTATGCACCTTTTCCTTTTCCTTATGAGGACAATGTTTCAATGTTCAATTATGGGGGGGGGGGGGGGGGGTTGGATAATTATACATGTAAATTAAATGTCCACAGTCGGTCAAAGCTCTGGGGGTGGCGACAAGTCTGCTGAACAATCAAATAAAGCAAGAGGAGGGGCTTCCTGTCATCTCTTCAGAGGGGAGGGGCTTCCTGTCATCTCTTCAGGGGGGAGGGGCTTCCTGTCGCATTTTCAGAGGGGGAGGGGCTTCCTGTCCTCTCTTAAGAGGGGGAGGGGCTTCACTCATCTCTTCAGGGGGTTGGGGCTTCACTCATCTCATCATGGGGGGAGGGGCTTCACTCATCTCTTCAGGGGGGAGGGGCTTCCTGTCATCTCTTCAGGGGGGAGGGGCTTCACTAATCTATTCAGGGGGGAGGGGGCTTCACTCATCTCTTCAGGGGGGAGGGGCTTCCTGTCATCTCTTACGAGGGGGAGGGGCTTCACTAATCTATTCAGGGGGGAGTGGCTTCCTGCAATCTATTCAGGGGGGAGGGGCTTCCTGGCATCTATTCAGGGGGGGAGGGGCTTCACTCATATTTTCAGGGGGGGAGGAGCTTCACTCATCTCTTCAGGGGGGAGGGGCTTCACTCATCTCTTCAGAGGGGAGGGGCTTCCTGTCATATTTTAAGCTTAGGCACTCTTCGAAGTAGGTTAAGGTTAGAGTTTGTCTTAGAGCGTGACGGCAAGTTCTTTCAATGGTTAAGCTTAGGCACTCTTTCGAAGTTGGTGTTCCACTCGACGGGGTCGGTACCGACCCCTTTTGACATTATAATCATATAGGCATATTTTTATGAATGATGAAAATAATTTGTGATTTTAAAATCAACCGTTTTCAAGTATTAACATCACCACTATGTCACAAATGCATGTAGAATGTAAAACGTTAGGTTGGCAATAGTTTAGCAATAGGTTAAAAGTGTACTTATATCGTTTTAAGTTTTCGATATGCAATCGCCTATCTGACCCGGAACCGGAAATGGAAATGTTGAACCATGGGAATTGTAGTTTTGTAGAGGAGATTCATAGCTATCGGCCAGCGTTGAAATTTCTCCGATCTACACTTCCTGTCACATACTATGGTGGTTCAAAGTTCAGCGTTCTGAATGAATCATATCAATAATTGTTATTATTCGCGATAATAAGCTACAAAAGGTAACGTTTTTGACAAATATTGAAACGCAGTCAGTTTCTCCTCACTATTGTTACCATGTAGGAACAGTTAGATCTGAAATTAGTTTCAAAATGGTTACACTGTGGGGGAAATAAAAAAGTACAGTCGATTACAGTAAATATCAGTATCTGTTATTATGCACGCCTGGTGATACTATATCCAAATTGAACTCGGCCATTTGAAACATACTATATATATACATTGGATGAGGGCTCCAGCTAGGGTCCTCAGAGCGTTCCTATTTATGAACGAGGAAATTCTAAATAAAAATTTGGTTTTTTGATTGACCTTAGTAATAACTTTTTGTGCCATTTTTTCGTTAGAAAGTTTGTTATTTAAAATAAAGCCTAGACGAGAACCGTTGGATATGTACACCGGAGAACCTACACCAGCGACTGCAGAACCATTTCTGGTTGGATTATATTGCTTTGGGACCGTGACTGCTGGAGCAGAGAACCGTCGACCCCACTGTCGTTTGGGATCTACCCCCTGTGAGGATCATCACTCGAGCCCGCCTCTAGGAAGAGGCTGGCTAGCTGTCTTCCATGCTGTCGAGCATACTGGATTATAGCTGTTGCTTTGTCTGCTGATCAAGGGAGTACATGCACTGGCTCCTGTATCTGGAACCTCGTTATTCCTCGTTGACCCAGACTTTGTACCCGAACATTCCTCTACCCCTGCCGGCCTTACACCCGGAGGGAACCCCCCAGTGTCTCCAGCTGGTACTAGTGTGCCCGATGTAATTGCTATACCACAGGTGGCATCAGTTTAGACCCATCCTAGTATTCATACTATTCTCATTGACTTACGCTCTTGACTTACTTTACGTGTGTTCTTCGCCATACAAGCGCAAGCTTAATTCTCAATCTGTAACCTAACGTTGCTTAATAATAATAAATACCCTCTAAATAGTACTTTATGTGTCAATGGCGTATTCTTGTGTGGGTGTTCACCATATATATTCATGTACTGTATGGCCAGTAATTAAAGTACATAACTAGTAGTGGTTTAATATATCATACTCTTTAATACAGTCAGGGAATTGTACCCCTCAGTTACAATTGGTCCTTCGAGCCGGATGGTATCAGTGTAATATCTAATATAATATTGATATTAACCATGGCCAGCGGTGAACACTCCCCAAGCGGCTCTCCCAAGCTAGAACGCCCGCAGCGCAAACGTCAGCCACCTCCCTATCTGGAGGAATACGCTGTCGTTCTAATACCTAGCTTTAACCAGACGTTAAATACGGATAAAGCGGATAGTCAAAGCATGTCAAATCCTACCGACCAGGCGACCCTGCCAGTAGAGACCCCAGTGGATTCTAACGAAACTGACCAAGCTCACGGGGGGGACCAGGGGGGACATGACATGACTATACCCCCAGACAACGTCAACGGGATAGTCCCCGGAGAGCTCCAGGATAAAGAAAGCGCTCCAGGGACAGAACCCGACACACCACCAGAAGAGAAGCGCGGCCAGGAGATGGACCTCGGGGCGCGCCAGGAGAACAGATCTCCAACGAGCACTGTCAGAAGCCGATCACCTCCGTCAGTATCATCCCCCAGCGAGGCGGACCAGATACTGGCACAAGCCTTCATCGCCACCCTGACAGCCTCCACCGAACGCGATCGACTTCAGGGTGAACGCGATCGACTTCAAGCACAGACGCTTAGTGAGCGCGAACATTCTTCCATGGAACAAGAGCGCCTCCAGGCGCAACAATTAAGTGAGCGCGAACACTCTACCATGGAAAGAGAGCACCTTTAGGCTCAACAGACGAGCGAGCGCGAACAATCTGCAGACCAACGAGAGCGCCTTCACGCGCAACTCCAAGCGCAAGCCCTTAGTGAACGCGAACACTCTGCAACCGAGCGAGAGCGCTTCCAGGCGCAACAAAGGAGTGAAGACGACCGCATGAGACTGGAGACCAGACGCCTTCAGACGGAAGAGAACATTGAAAGAGGCCGCGCCGATGCACAGCGCGCCGCCGCCAATGCACAGCGCGACGCCGCCAATGCACAGTGCGACGCCGCCCATGCCCAGCGCGAAGCATAGCGCGACGCCGCCCACGCCCAGCGCGAAGCAGAGCGCGACCGGCTGCAGGCGCAGATGATAGAACAATTGATTGCCAGGGCGACACCCCCTCTCTCCGCACGGAGCTCCAGGACATCATCACGACAAGGGTCTAGGGCACCTTCCCCTACCCAACCAAGTGACCCGGAACCCGGCCAACAGAAGGATCCTATCTACGTTTCCGAACCCCCTCCCCGACCGGTCCATACGAGACCCAGCAACCGGGAAGAACCGGCCTACGCCGCCGAGAGACTGAATAGAAGACTTCAAGACCTAGAAGAAGAAGAGGAAGAGGAGGAAAGACAAGCCCACCAGCAGCAATATACTCAGGACCAGGAGGCCCAGTACAGCCCAGACTTCACCCCCGAGTCACTGCGCTACAAACCCCCGACTCAACTCACGGGTGAGTTTGACGCACAGTCAGCACCGAGGAACAGCACCTGGGTACCCGGCCTCTGGTACCCACCAAGTACCAACCCACGACCACACGTACGGGGAGACTCGCCCAGGAGGCCTCTTCCCCTACGCTCACCAATGTGCCAGCCATCCATGGCATCGTACCTTGGCACACCGACGTTCCCAGACTTTACGCACGAGGACAGAGCACAGTACACGGAATTACGGATGTGCTTGGAGACTATGATGTCCGATGTCCCTGATGAGTCGTACAAATATGCCATCCTCCTCAAGCATCTCAAGGTGCCCAGAGCGCATAACATAGTGCTGGCATATTCCAACTCAAGCACCCCATACTCCGCGGCTCTAGTGGCCCTCGACCAGCGTTATGGACGCATATGGGACTACGTGATACAAGAAATAAGAAATATCGATCGTCTCCCCCCAGACAAAGACAATAGAGCATTGGATGACCTCTCTATCAAGGTACAATCCCTGGTAGGGATGCTGGGGTCCCAAAAGGAGAAAGGGAGACATGAACTATATGCTAACTCTAATGTGGAACGAATACTAGAGAAGCTCCCTCCAGCCCGCCAAGAGCGCTTTCGGCGGCAGAGAGACCACCGTGATCCCGACGGTCCCGAGCCATCCCTCCTAGACCTGGCCGCCTTCCTCGCGAGGGAAGTCAGCAGCCTATGACTTGATACGTTCGTGTGGAGTGGACCAAGCCCAAGAGATGGACCTCGGAGATCTAATGATAACCGCCGGTCGGTGACCATTATGCACCAAGCCGAGTCAGTACCGCAGCACAAGAACCACAGAACCCCCCGACGAAAGGGAAGTGGAAGATTGTATGCCAGTACTGTGAACAGGAACATTGGCTGTCTCAATGTGACACTTTCAAGAAGATGACCGCTGACGAGGTGAGTCAGTGGATCAAAGCCAACCGCCGCTGCGCGCGCAGCCATATGGCAGCCGAGTGCCGTTTAAAGAAGAAATGCAGCAAGTGCGACGGCGCCCACTTGGATGTCTTCCATGACAGCAACAAGAAGAAACTCGTACCCCCAAGCAGCTCGAGAGTGAACGTCATGTATATCGACCCCGCCAGCAGCGGGAGCTCCCGAGTGCTCTTGAAAGTGGTCAGAGTGATATTAAGCTACGAGGACAAGGTCATGGACACTTACGCCGTCCTGGACGATGGGTCAGAAAAGACTCTCCTCCTCGCATCCGCCGCAGCCCAGCTGGGTCTGCGGGGGAGCGAAGAAACAATGACAATCCGTACTATAAGAAGAGACCTGAAGACCATAAAGGGTGAAAATGTCTCCTTCACGATAGCAGCAGTCGGGCAGCCCGAGAAGCAGTATAGGATTACTAACGCCTTCACCAGCCAAGACATAGGCCTGTCACAGTACACCTACCCCATCCCCAAGCTGATGGAAAAATACGTGCACCTACGTCAACTACCTATACCGCTCATCGACGGCGCCACCCCGACCCTGCTCATAGGATCCGACCACGCACACCTCATCGTCCCAACGGACCGGGTCCACATCGGGCCCAGAGGCTGTCCAGCAGCGGTCGAGACCCGCCTAGGTTGGACACTACAAGGCCCCCTCTCCGGGTCTTCCAACCGACCAGCAGCCACTCGCTGCCTCCACTCAAGAATAAAAGAAGAAGACACCACCCTCTTACAGCACGTCGAAAGGCTATGGACATTAGACGCGATGCCCTTTAAGAATGAAAAGAAACTTGTTCGCTCAAAGGAAGACACTTATGCCATAACCCTCCTCGAGCAGAGGACGAAGAGAGTCGAGGTCAATGGAGTGATAAGATACGCAACTCCACTCTTGAGGCGAGAGGGTATGCCCACCCTCCACGCCTCAAAAGAAGCGACGGAGCGATATCTACTGAACACCGAGCGTAGTCTAGCCAAAGACCCCACTCAAGCCACTGTGTACCGCGCTGAGATTGACAAGCTAATCACAGCGGGACACATAAAGAAAATTGACATTCAAGAGGCCGACCAGACGACCGAATCATGGTACGTGCCCCACCACAAGGTCCACCACAACGGCAAGGATCGTATTGTGTTCAACTGCAGCTACCAGATCGGACTACAGAATCTGAATAAAGAACTCTTGCCCGGCCCAACACTCGGCCCCTCTCTACTAGGCGTGTTGCTACGTTTCCGCCAAGACAAGGTGGCCATCAGCGGCGACATCAAAGGGATGTTCCTGCAGGTGCGACTAGTGGAAGAGGACAAGCCCTTGCTGCGGTTCTTATGGAGAGAGAGGATCGGGGATGAGCAACCATCCATCTACCAATGGGAGGTCCTCCCTTTCGGAACCACATGCAGCCCATGCTGTGCTACGTTCGCACTGCAAAAACATGTCGCAGAGGACCCAGCAGCTGACGAGGAGGTCAGACAAAGTGTAGAGAGGAGTTTCTACGTGGACAACTGTCTGCAAAGCGTCTCGACGCCAGAAGAAGCCGAAGCCCTCCTACTCAAGCTCCGCGCCTCACTGATCAAAGGCGGCTTTGATCTCCGGCAGTGGGCCAGCAGCGACCCTCAAGTACTTCGCAGCCTCTCCCCAGAGACAAAGGCAGCAAGCAGCGAGACCTGGATGGCGACCATCCCAGGTGAAGCCCAAGAAATGACATTAGGACTAGTCTGGCGCTTCAAAACAGACTCGCTCCATTACAGATACACACCCCTGACCACGGAGCAGGGAAGGTCGACCTCTCTACCGACCACCAGACGGAGTGTCTACAGAACACTCGCAAGGCAATATGATCCGCTGGGGTGTATCCTACCTTACACCACCAGAGCGAAAATGATTGTACGAGAGCTGTGGGACAAGGAACAGGGCTGGGACGACCCCATACCCGACCACCTCGCTTCCACCTGGAGAGAGTGGGAGAAAGAACTCAACTCGCTCCCAAATGTGAACATACGTCGCAGCTACTTCCCACCCACAGTGCGGCTGGAGACGTGCCAGATGGACCTGCACGTCTTCAGCGACGCCTCAGAAGTAGCCTACGGCTCAGTGGCTTACTTGCGGGCCCGAGAGGAGGGAGGAGAAATACACACAGCCTTCATCCTGGCTCGCTCAAGGATAGCCCCCTGCAAGCAACAATCGATCCCGCGTCTAGAGCTCTGCGCAGCCCTGGTAGGCGCGCAACTCGCCACGTTAATCCAACGTGAACTCACCATCCCGGTGCAAAGAACAATCCTGTGGTCAGACTCCATGACCGTACTCACATGGATCCAGTCCGATTCGTGTATATACAAGGTCTTCGTGGGAGTCAGAATCACAGAGATCCAAGACTTAACAGAATCAGCATGCTGGAGGTACGTGGACACGAAACAGAACCAAGCAGATGTCATCACACGGGGGATGTCCCTAGATGACCTCACACGTCACAATATCTACAGTGACGGTCCTGAGTTCCTCAAGCTCCCGGAAGAAGAGTGGCCTAACCCCACCCCACGGGAGGCTAGTCAAGAGGAGGCAGAGATCAAGAAATCTATGTTCTGTGGGTTGACGCACACACCGGTCCCCACCGACCCTAACATAGACGACTGCCCCACCCTTGAGAGTGCGCAGTTAAAGACATTCCTGTGGCACCACCCTGAGGTGCCCTCCACTACTGACATTAATGCAGCTAACTACGAAGAAGCAGAACTCCTTCTGCTACAGCGAGCCCAAAGAGACTCGTTCCCCGACGAGCTAGACTGTCTGCAGGGATCAAAGCCAGTCCCGTCAGACAGCAGACTGCTCCACTTGGCCCCTGAGCGCGACGCCCATGACCTCATCAGAGTGGGTGGTCGTCTGAGACGAGCCCCGGACTTAACAGATGACGTCAAGTTTCCTATAGTCCTCAACAGCCGACACAAGGTCACCGAGCTCATCATAAAGAAATACGACGAGGATGTGCACCACGCTGGGGCAGAGAGAGTCTTCGCTGAGATCCGACATCGCTATTGGATACTGAATGGAAGAGAAGCAGTACGACACTTCCAGCGGACTCGACCAGACCACCAGTGGCGAGCACAGCCCAGTATACCCAGGATAATAGTCTATCATTTATAGTGTATCGTGCGGCTACAGTTCTTCAGTGACCAGCATTACCACCGGTTCGTCGTGTATATAGCTAGTGCACTTATCCAGGCTGGGTGGCCTAAACTCGTGCCCCCACCCGAGGAGTCCTAGACGAGAACCGTTGGATATGTACACCGGAGAACCTACACCGGCGACTGCAGAACCATTTCTGGTTGGATTATATTGCTTTGGGACCGTGACTGCTGGAGCAGAGAACCGTCGACCCCACTGTCGTTTGGGATCTACCCCCCGTGAGGATCATCACTCTAGCCCGCCTCTAGGAAGAGGCTGGCTAGCTGTCTTCCATGCTGTCGAGCATACTGGATTATAGCTGTTGCTTTGTCTACTGATCAAGGGAGTACATGCACTGGCTCCTGTATCTGGAACCTCGTTATTCCTCGTTGACCCAGACTTTGTACCCGAACATTCCTCTACCCCTGCCGGCCTTACACCCAGAGGGAACCCCCCAGTGTCTCCAGCTGGTACTAGTGTGCCCAATGTAATTGCTATACCACAGGTGGCGTGAGTTTAGACCCATCCTAGTATTCATACTATTCTCATTGACTTACGCTCTTGACTTACTTTACGTGTGTTCTTCGCCATACAAGCGCGAGCTTAATTCTCAATCTGTAACCTAACGTTGCTTAATAATAATAAATACCCTCTAAATAGTACTTTATGTGTCAATGCCGTATTCTTGTGTGGGTGTTCACCATATATATTCATGTACTGTATGGCCAGTAATTAAAGTACATAACTAGTAGTGGTTTAATATATCATACTCTTTAATACAGTCATTATTATCATGGTGTTATTCACTGTCAAAGATGAAAAGAAAAATCATAATTCATATTTTCCTTTGTTTCATCACAATTTAAGCAAGCCTAGTAATAGACACAATATTTCTGACACTGGGAATACATTCACTGAGGTCCATAGATATACCTAGATACCAAGAATATGCAAATAGCCCTTGTAGAAGTGGAGCAATATTCCATTTACCTAGGTATACATTTTATGCAGATTTTCACCGGGGTGGAACAGGTCAAGTCAAGTCAAGAGTTTTAATTGTCACGGCATAGGTTAAGGTTAAGGTTAGAGTTTGTCTTAGAGCATGGCGATAGAACGCCAGGTAGTTTGCAGGCTGTTTGACATGGAAATGGGCAAAGACACAGCTCGTCACGCTATTGGGCGCACATGTCACATGACCAGAAACATCTGCCAGAAATGCGGCTACGGAAAGTATAGACGCGGGAGGTGTAGTGGTTACTTACTGGTCTGTAGGGAGGTGTAGTGGTTACTTCCTGGTCTGTAGGGAGATGTTGTGGTTACTTCCTGGTCTGTAGGGAGATGTAGTGGTTACTTCCTGGTCTGTAGGGAGGTGTAGTGGTTACTTCCTGGTCTATAGGGAGGTGTGCGTCTCTACTTTCCGTAGCTGCATTTCTGCAGACCCCTCTCTGATTGGTTGAGCCCATTTCTGCAGACCCCTCTCTGATTGGTTGAGCGAAGCCCCTCTCTGATCGCTATAGTTTCCCAACAGGAGTAAAGTCTGGAACGCACCACAGCCTGTCACAAGCAGTAGAGATGTGTCGTAGCAATCCGAAGTGACATTTACCACCAGACTCTTTCTCTTAAGGCATTAACTGGGTTAATTAATATAAATGTTATATTGTAACTGTCTAGTTACACATTGGTTCCGAAACATGTATGTTCCAGGCTGCAATTAAAACGTTGAATCTGAGAGTGCTGGACCGGTTTCCTGCTTTCTTCTAACTGTCTAGTTAGGCATTAACTGTGTTAATCTAAATGTTACATTGTAACTGTCTAGTTAAGGCATTAACGGTTTTAATCTAAATGTTACATTGTAACTGTCTAGTTAAGGCATTAACTGGGTTAATCTAAATGTATTGTCACACCAGGATCAGTTGGTATGATGAAACACATGTTATTATATGTTTGATTGAAATGTTGTGTCTTACTAATAATAACTAATTCCTTGGTCAATAGAAGTCTCTGTTATACTTTCTGAATATTATTTGGGAACATCAAATGGGCAGGGTTATAATAGAAGAAAGACAGTGTAAACAATATAATTAACTCTGAATATAATAATGAGGAAAAAGAAACAGGCTACACAACAAGGTGCATGAGATGAGGTTATATGTAGAACATGGTACAGTTACAGTAAGTGGGGAGTGCGTCATGGTACAGTTACAGTAAGTGGGGAGTGTAAACACTAAACAGTAGGGATTATCGGCCGATATCGGCAGTAAAATGTGATATCGGAAAATATCGGTATCGGTAAACATTTTTTTTTTTTTTTTTTTTTTTTAACCTTTATTTACCCAGGCAAGCAAGTAAAAACCAATTCTTATTTTATTTATTGTCAAAAGTATGCATTTTGGTTTAATTCAACAACAAGAGATATGTAATGTTAATTTTTACTTTTTTAATTATCATATTTTGCACAGATAATGCTTACATTTAGAAAGCCTTTTGAATGCATCCAGTGAAATTATTAGTTACCTGAAATTATTCCGTTTTTTTGGGGGGAAACCCTGCATATATCGGTATCGGTTGATATCGGTATCGGTATCGGTATCGAAATTAAGAGTTGGACAATATCGGAATATCGGTATCGGTAAAAAAGCCAATATCAAGCATCCCTACTAAACAGTGATTCAAACCCCCACCGCGAAATAACATAACGTTATGTTATATACACGCGAAATGTGCATGACGTTATGAATAAACCACGAAATAACATAACGTTATGTTATATAACGTTACAATGTACAGTTTCTGACAGCTGGCTGTTGTGAGGTTTGGTCCGCTACCCACCCACACGCTCCGTTCCTTTAAGGTATTTTGTTGATTAATTGCATTCCCCGCCACACGCTCCGTTCCTGTATGGTGCCGTGTTGATTGGTGCTCTCCCCACCACACGCTTCTGGAGCAATGATCAATTTCATCCCGCAGCTGTCACAGCTTGTCATCAGTGCCCTGTGGCTTTATATACCCTGATCTCCCTAATATCGATGTTGGATCGTTTTGAATATACTCCTGCATTTGCCTGTCTTTCCCGTCGCTGTTCCCTGTCTGTTGCTCCCCAGGACTTTCGTGAAGTAATCCCTGTGGAGAACCTGATTCCCCGTACGAAGCTGCGCCTCGTTTATCTGCCCGCTTTACGCGTTGCGCTCTGGTGAGTTTTTGGAAACAGTTCTTTTTGGATCACCAGTTTTTTGTGTGTTTGTGAAACACCGAAGAGATCCCGTTTTTGTTATACTGTTCTCACCTATTTTTTGTGTTGGATTTACACTTTGGATTACCGTATTGTTTTTTCTCTGGACTCTGCTAACTGTGTGTGTAACAACGAAGATCAAGTCACTTGGATATTTATTTGGATCAGTCACCTCTCTGTTTCTGTTGTGCGCTGGGCTAACTCAGATTTCTCTCTCTCTCCGTTTCCACCTGGAGTGAAAGCTGGGAGGATCTGCAGAGCGGCTTCAGACGTCACAAGCTAATTCCTCACCACCACCTACTGGGAGAATCTGCAGAGCCGCAACAATCTTCACATGCCAGATTCCCCGTTTGTTCTGTTGCTCAACTTAATTCAACCTTGTGACTCTGAGAATAAATACGCCCTTGCTTTGGCTAACTCTGAAACAACTCTCTCTGTGCCGTTGCGCTTGAGGTCGGTTACAAACTGTAAAGTGTCACAGCCAACTAAGTAACACTGGGTGGTATGACATCCTGATCTTATATATGATTATGGGGAATGTCTGTAGATTCTTCCTGGACAATGGAATAGAAACACGTTATGTGTAAACACATGTTAAAGTGCCACAAGTCAACGAGTGACACTTTGTATAATATTCTTATGTTTATTATATATGATTGGAGCTATGTATATGACCTGTATACTCTTTATACACTTATAAAACTATGTTACAGTTAATGTGCAGTCGGAGTGAAGAGCAGGCCTGAGCTGAGAGCAAGTCGGCACAGTTTAACCCTGTCCGGTCTGCATAGAATATAGCCAGCAGTCTCCCTCGTCTGCATCCCCTTGAGTTGGGGTGAGTGAGAACGAAGGGGGGGGGGGGGGGGGGGCCCTTCGGAATGCAATCTCTGAGCAGGGTGCTTTCCACAGCAGGTTGTCACACTCTGCGTAGAGTAGACAAGGATAGGTACAAGTGTGTGCATATATATGTGTACACTGTATGCTATATATATATGTACTGTATTATACATGTAAGTGTATCTGTATATATCTGTAGTATTTGTTGGGCTATGTACTATGTACTATGTACTCATGCTGGAGGTGTGAGTTGCTTTCACTTCAATACTGCTTGGTCTGTACAGATGCATCTGTCTCCCTCCATCTCTGGCCGGCAGACGCATTAAACTGGTTAACCCTTTGTGGGGTCTGAGTGAGATGGGGAGGGAGGGGACTTTCCACAGCAGAGAACAAAGGGAGTCTGTTCCAGCGAAAACGTTACAATTACTTTTCGAGTTACGGCCTAGTGGAGTAAAATGGGAGTAGAGCCAGTCCCCACGAGCCGTGCATTGACTGGCTGGTGAAATGACATCACGGTGACAGCGCTGTATTTGGACCAATAAGCAGAAGAGATCTGGGGCCCTTTATAAGGGCCAACTGGCGAGATCACAGGCAGATTTTTACACTGAGCTGGAGAGATAGGAAGATGTTGCTTGCGGGCACAAGCCGTGCCAGATCAGACTTTTTAGAGAGATGGAGATCCTGCTGCCAGACACGGGGCACAAGCCGAACCAGATGAGATGTTTTGTTCTGTGCATATTTTAACTGAAATGGACACTTTCCACTTCAGTCTCTTCTTGTAACTAGCTTTTTCTAATTAAAAATACCTCTTTATAAATATCCTTTGTATCCTTTCTTCACTCTCAGACGGCCGGACGGCCGGGTAAGCATGAAATGTGTTTTGCCTTGTAACTTCACCCTTTGCGTTTTGATTAAAAAGACGGGTAAGCATGGAGATGTATTTTTGCATTGTAACTTTACCAGTAATAATAATAATAATAATAATAATAATAATAATAATAATAATAATAATAATAATAATAATGTGCCTGTAATGTGCATGATTTATGATGTAAAAAACCTCCTGAGTAAGGCTTTAGCCAGACGGAGTATTAATGATGTAAAAACTTTAGAAGTGGGGCTTTATCCATACGGAGGCCTAAAGAGAAATATGTCAACCACGCGGTAAAAGGAGACATATGATTATGCATTAAGGCTAAATAGAATAAGTGGCTTTATCCCTAGCTCAGGCCTAAAGAGAGAAATATATATCAAGTAATGCCATATAGTGATAATACGTGTACTGTACCATGGGATTATCAAGTAAAGCCATACAGTGATAATATGTGTAAGTGGCTTTATCCCTAGCTATAATGGGATTATCAAGTAAAGCCATATAGTGATAATACGTGTACTGTATCATGGGATTATCAAGTAAAGCCATACAGTGATAATATGTGTAAGTGGCTTTATCCCTAGCTATAATGGGATTATCAAGTAAAGCCATATAGTGATAATACGTGTACTGTATCATGGGATTATCAAGTAAAGCCATACAGTGATAATATGTGTAAGTGGCTCTATCCCTAGCTATAATGGGATTATCAAGTAAAGCCATATAGTGATAATACGTGTAACGGATAAGGGAAATGGACCTCATCTGAATAAAGAGAGTCCTTCCCAGTGCAAATAAAATAAAAGATTCCGCAACTTCAATCACTCGACCTAAGGTCGATGACTGACGGGGGTCGGAACGGTGCATTCGCTATCTCTTGTCGGTCAGTGGTAACAACAACATTTTGTAGACTCGTTTGGTTCTGCGTGTCAACCACTTCGCAGGACGCTGTTTGATGTCAAGATAAGCAGACCAATGAGTTATGAAGTTATCGATCTGACCTAAGACCTAGCGTGGGCATTCAACATGGCGTCCCTGGCGATGTGCATTTATACTAACCAAAATAGGTGCTAAACGGCCGAAGAAGACAGGACTACTGTCAAAAGCCTCTGGAGTAAAATTTAATTACAGATTTGGCAAAAATTAAAGTAGAAAGCTCTACTGGCGACTCGAGTGGAAGGCTGTACTCGGGGATATCACAAATGAATAGAAAGCTCTATCTTGGTGATTAAAGCAACGTTTACTCACAACTAAAGGGTAACATAATGTTTATAGAGCTCTGGGGGGAGTTACAAGTGCAGCATAATTTCGTGCTTTGCCCACAGGAAGCGAACTGGCCCTACCCAAGACGAGAGCCAACTACCCAGAGACACTGTTTGTAAGGAGGGGAGACTGGATGTGAAGCGAAGTCAAAACGACCGTTCACAGAAAAGCGAGGGCTCCCTAGCCCAGAGACACTGTTTGTAAGGAGGGGAGACTGGATGTGAAGCGAAGTCAAAACGACCGTTCACAGAAAAGCGAGGGCTCCCTAGCCCAGAGACACTGTTTGTAAGGAGGGGAGACTGGATGTGAAGCGAAGTCAAAACGACCGTTCACAGAAAAGCGAGGGCTCCCTAGCCCAGAGACACTGTTTGTAAGGAGGGGAGACTGGATGTGAAGCGAAGTCAAAACGACCGTTCAAGAAAAGCGAGGGCTCCCTAGCCCAGAGACACTGTTTGTAAGGAGGGGAGACTGGATGTGAAGCGAAGTCAAAACGACCGTTCACAGAAAAGCGAGGGCTCCCTAGCCCAGAGACACTGTTTGTAAGGAGGGGAGACTGGATGTGAAGCGAAGTCAAAACGACCGTTCACAGAAAAGCGAGGGCTCCCTAGCCCAGAGACACTGTTTGTAAGGAGGGGAGACTGGATGTGAAGCGAAGTCAAAACGACCGTTCACAGAAAGGCGAGCTGGATAGCTCCTAGCCCAAAGATACGGTTTGTAAGGAGGGGAGACTGGATGTGAAGCGAAGTCAAAACGACCGTTCACAGAAAAGCGAGGGCTCCCTAGCCCAGAGACACTGTTTGTAAGGAGGGGAGACTGGATGTGAAGCGAAGTCAAAACGACCGTTCACAGAAAGGCGAGCTGGATGGCTCCTAGCCCAAAGATACGGTTTGTAAGGAGGGGAGACTGGATGTGAAGCGAAGTCAAAACGACCGTTCACAGAAAAGCGAGGGCTCCCTAGCCCAGAGACACTGTTTGTAAGGAGGGGAGACTGGATGTGAAGCGAAGTCAAAACGACCGTTCACAGAAAAGCGAGGGCTCCCTAGCCCAGAGACACTGTTTGTAAGGAGGGGAGACTGGATGTGAAGCGAAGTCAAAACGACCGTTCACAGAAAAGTGAGGGCTCCCTAGCCCAGAGACACTGTTTGTAAGGAGGGGAGACTGGATGTGAAGCGAAGTCAAAACGACCGTTCACAGAAAAGCGAGGGCTCCCTAGCCCAGAGACACTGTTTGTAAGGAGGGGAGACTGGATGTGAAGCGAAGTCAAAACGACCGTTCACAGAAAGGCGAGCTGGATGGCTCCTAGCCCAAAGATACTGTTTGTGAGGAGGGGAGACTGGATGTGAAGCGAAGTCAAGACGACCGTTCACAGAACTGCAAGCTAACTAGCTCAACATCGGCTAACAAGCCAGTGCTAACACCCATGAGCTGGCCCTAGCCAGACGGAAGCTAACTAGCACGACATCGGCTAACAAGCCAGTGCTAACACCCATGAGCTGGCCCTAGCCAGACGGAAGCTAACTAGCTCGCCATCGGCTAACAAACCAGTGCTAACACGATGTCTCACAATCATTCCCACATCATAGAGGAGGAATTACCCTCGGATGAGGGATTGGGAGTGTCTATACCCGACCTGGGTCTGGACTACCTAGGAGAACGGGAGGAACACCCAGAGTCCCCTGAAACGTTTGCGGGAAGTGAGGAATTCACAGAACCAAGCAAATCACAATACCCAGAGCTGCCGGCTGAACAGCAGGCAGTAAATGGCACAGAAAATAAACCTTACGGTTGTGACCAGTGTGGAAAGAGCTTCAAGACGAAGCGTCACCTTAAACTACACCACGTGGTACACACGGGAGAGAAACCTTACTGCTGTGACCAGTGTGGAAAGAGCTTCAAGACGAAGCGTCACCTTAAAGGTCACCACTTGGTGCACACACAAGAGAAACCTTACTGCTGTGACCAGTGTGGAAAGAGCTTCAAAACGAAGCGTCACCTTAAACTACACCACGTGGTACACACAGGAGAGAGACCTTACTGCTGTGACCAGTGTGGGAAGACCTTCAAGATGAAGAGAGAGCTTAAAAGTCACCACTTGGTACACACAGGAGAGAAACCTTACTGGTGTGACCAGTGTGGGAAGACCTTCAAGACAAAGAAAGAGCGTAAAGGTCACCACTTGGTGCACACACAAGAGAAACCTTACTGCTGTGACCAGTGTGGAAAGAGCTTCAAGACGAAGCGTCACCTTAAACTACACCACGTGGTACACACAGGAGAGAAACCTTACTGCTGTGACCAGTGTGGAAAGAGCTTCAAAACGAAGCGTCACCTTAAAGGTCACCACTTGGTGCACACACACGAGAAACCTTACTGCTGTGACCAGTGTGGAAAGAGCTTCAAGACGAAGCGTCACCTTAAACTACACCACGTGGTACACACAGGAGAGAAACCTTACTGCTGTGACCAGTGTGGGAAGACCTTCAAGACTAAGGCAGAGCTTAAACCCCACAGACAGCGGAGACAGCCATGCAGGGTGCCAACCTGCAAAACTGGAACAGTTAAAAGTTATGTGTCTTGCTCAGGGACATTTCGACACACTACATGGGACAAGCTGGAATCGGACCAGAAACCCTCTGATTTCCAGACGACCGCTCTGCCTCCTGAGACACTGCTTATGCAGGCTGAGAATGCGGTCAAGACGGAAGCGTCAATTAAAGAGCAAGGGTTGAATCATGAAGATTCTCAACGTGAACAATCCATAGATCTAGACCACAGGGAACTGACGGTGGAGGAATCACCACAAAATGAGGAGAGTGATGACGACTGGATGGTTATGTGTGTGGTTATGTCGGACCTGACATTTGAACCCATAAATGGAGACCCTGTTCTGCCACAGGATATTGGAAATGGACAGAACCAAGAAGACGATGTAGTCATTTTTCCTCTTTATGAGGCGCAAGGCTCCACCTCAAAACGAGTATCTCCCTCCACTGACATAGAGGCGTTCAACTCTCTAGACGAGTACCTAAAGGCCAAAAACATCAATTATGAGCACTGTTCCATTTTCTATGGCCCAGAAGAGGAGGATGGTGACATTCAGATGAAGGATCAGAACCCGAGGCCACAGATGACACCTTCAGGTGAAACTGAGTCTGAGCCTGAACAGGATGGGGAGCTAAATACCTCTGAAACTGAACACAGTTCTGATTACTCAACATATTGAGTAATAGCTCAAGAGAAGCTAGCACAAGGAAACGCTAGCTCACCAAAGGGGCTTCAAAGGCCCAAATGATGGAAAGAGAAGCAAGGACCCCCGGTCAAGATCCAGGGGAAAACATGGGGGAGAAACTAACCCCAGAGCAGCAAGCAGAGATGAGGGCAACAAAGGGAGAAATTACCTTCTGGGGCCCTGACACAAGTGACTCAAGCAAGTGCAAACTGCACTTGACATACAGCTCATCTGTCAAGAGGAATAATATAAAGTGTTATTGTCATTTAGGAAGAAACATGACATAGAATACTACATGCATTTTGTATATATTCTAAGTATAATATGTAAAGATGTCCGTCCTTGCTCTAAACCCAGAGTAAAGTAAAGTGAATTTGTAATCTATTTCATTCAGAAGGGATTTCCTGACAGCAACCATTTGGTGGGTTAGCACCCTACCAGCCATATCAGCTGCATGAGATGTACACTCACCAGCGCCTATGGGTAAAAAATTGAGACTCTGCAAACTCTCATCAAGCTTAGCACCTTGACGCGGGGGGACAGAGCGAGCATCAGGGTCTCTGTATCCGACGGGCCTATCAGATTTGTGGGGACTTGGAAGCCTCGGCACACAGGACGCTGTGGTGCTTGGGCGGCCAAGTCACTGGTTTATAGGTCTGTCAAAACGGATTGGAGGTTCCGGGGCTAAGAACATGAGTTCAAGTGAGTTGGGCTTTATACTATTTAAATAGGTATCAAAAGCCGAAAGAATATGAACCGAAATGACTGCTGTCAGGTGCCTCTGGGGTAGAATCAATTACAGATTTGAAAAAACCAAACGTAGAAGGTTCTACTCAAAGAAAGAATCACACTTAAAGTATATTTTTGTGATTGCAGTGAAAGATCACTCATGACTAAAAAGTTACGTAATGTTTTCTTACAGTCAAAAACGTAGAAGGTTCTACTCAAAGAAAGAATAACACTTAAAGTATATTTTTGTGATTGCAGTGAAAGATCACTCATGACTAAAAAGTTACGTAATGTTTTCTTACAGTCAAAAACGTAGAAGGTTCTACTCAAAGAAAGAATCACACTTAAAGTATATTTTTGTGATTGCAGTGAAAGATCACTCATGACTAAAAAGTTACGTAATGTTTTCTTACAGTCAAAAACGTAGAAGGTTCTACTCAAAGAAAGAATCACACTTAAAGTATATTTTTGTGATTGCAGTGAAAGATCACTCATGACTAAAAAGTTACGTAATGTTTTCTTACAGTCAAAAACGTAGAAGGTTCTACTCAAAGAAAGAATCACACTTAAAGTATATTTTTGTGATTGCAGTGAAAGATCACTCATGACTAAAAAGTTACGTAATGTTTTCTTACAGTCAAAAACGTAGAAGGTTCTACTCAAAGAAAGAATCACACTTAAAGTATATTTTTGTGATTGCAGTGAAAGATCACTCATGACTAAAAAGTTACGTAATGTTTACTTACAGTCGAAACCTAAGTAGAAAAATAGGTACCAGGTCACCTGAACTAGAAATAACCTAATGTTTACTTAAAATCAGAATAAGTCCTGCATAAGTCCTGCTACTGTGACGGAAGTGGAACCGGCGTAATAATACAGGCTGGTGTTATCAGCAGGAGCTGAGTCTATAAAAGGCTACATAGCCTGAATCTACAAGCTGGCTAACTAGCCGGAGCTAATACCAGACATAAACAGTAACTAACTACCCAGTCTGGACCGAGACAAGCACAACACAGGGTAGACCCCCTGTGCAAGAAGGAAGTGGACGGAAACAACAGTCCGAAAGGTCTGTGAACAATGTGCGCTGGTAAAGGTGCGCTGGTAAAGGGACAAAACCTGAACCAGCGCCACACTCTTAGACGGGGGGGGGGGGGGGGGGCTGTCCCCAGGAGTCAGCGGAAGACGCAGCGAATGGCAAAAAGGAATATACTGACTCAGGTCAGAAATCGGAAATGGAGGAAGACCGGGATAGGTCAAGCTCCAGAGCATCCTCAAGGTCCTCATCTAGACCTCCCAGACCTCCCAGACCTCCCAGACCTCCCAGACCTCCCAGACCTCCCAGACCTCCCAGACCTCCCAGACCTCCTGGACCTCCTAGACCGGACAGAGAGACATCGGCCTGGACCCAGGTTACAGGGCGACGAGAGCCCTGAATGGACCTGAAAGAGAGAAAAGAAATGAGTCCTCTGTGGACTGTATCTGTGATGTCCTGCGAGGCCTACGGACAGGGTCACACGACCAGGCCAACCACACTTCAATAGAGGACTGCTGCTACAATTCTCGGGGACCCGTGGGGGTCGCCCGAGAAGTGACAAATCAACCTACCTCAAACTATGGGAGAGATCCAAGAGGTCAGAGGGGGTGACCCCAAGATGACCAAGATGACCAAGATGACCAAGACGACAACAGCCTGGGTGCATCGGCCGGGAACAACAGATGCAAGTCTTCCCGCCGGATACCAAGCAACAACGTGACCCCTATCCTGTCCAGCCGTCCAGCCAGGGAACAACAGATGCAAGTCTTCCCGCCGGCTACCAGGGTAACAAGGTACCGAGATGGCAGAGGGGGTGTGGAGAGTCAGAGCCACGTGACCCCACAATCGCCATCTCGTCCCCCAGTACAGACGCTATTAAGACAATGGAAAATGACCGACCAGGATGACAGAGGGGGTGTAAAGTGTCACAGCCAACTAAGTAACACTGGGTGGTATGACATCCTGATCTTATATATGATTATGGGGAATGTCTGTAGATTCTTCCTGGACAATGGAATAGAAACACGTTATGTGTAAACACATGTTAAAGTGCCACAAGTCAACGAGTGACACTTTGTATAATATTCTTATGTTTATTATATATGATTGGAGCTATGTATATGACCTGTATACTCTTTATACACTTATAAAACTATGTTACAGTTAATGTGCAGTCGGAGTGAAGAGCAGGCCTGAGCTGAGAGCAAGTCGGCACAGTTTAACCCTGTCCGGTCTGCATAGAATATAGCCAGCAATCTCCCTCGTCTGCATCCCCTTGAGTTGGGGTGAGTGAGAACGAAGGGGGGGGGGGGGGCCCCTTCGGAATGCAATCTCTGAGCAGGGTGCTTTCCACAGCAGGTTGTCACACTCTGCGTAGAGTAGACAAGGATAGGTACAAGTGTGTGCATATATATGTGTACACTGTATGCTATATATATATGTACTGTATTATACATGTAAGTGTATCTGTATATATCTGTAGTATTTGTTGGGCTATGTACTATGTACTATGTACTCATGCTGGAGGTGTGAGTTGCTTTCACTTCAATACTGCTTGGTCTGTACAGATGCATCTGTCTCCCTCCATCTCCGGCCGGCAGACGCATTAAACTGGTTAACCCTTTGTGGGGTCTGAGTGAGATGGGGAGGGAGGGGACTTTCCACAGCAGAGGGAGTCTGTTCCAGCGAAAACGTTACAATTACTTTTCGAGTTACGGCCTAGTGGAGTAAAATGGGAGTAGAGCCAGTCCCCAGGAGCCGTGCATTGACTGGCTGGTGAAATGACATCACGGTGACAGCGCTGTATTTGGACCAATAAGCAGAAGAGATCTGGGGCCCTTTATAAGGGCCAACTGGCGAGATCACAGGCAGATTTTTACACTGAGCTGGAGAGATAGGAAGATGTTGCTTGCGGGCACAAGCCGTGCCAGATCAGACTTTTTAGAGAGATGGAGATCCTGCTGCCAGACACGGGGCACAAGCCGAACCAGATGAGATGTTTTGTTCTGTGCATATTTTAACTGAAATGGACACTTTCCACTTCAGTCTCTTCTTGTAACTAGCTTTTTCTAATTAAAAATACCTCTTTATAAATATCCTTTGTATCCTTTCTTCACTCTCAGACGGCCGGACGGCCGGGTAAGCATGAAATGTGTTTTGCCTTGTAACTTCACCCTTTGCGTTTTGATAAAAAAGACGGGTAAGCATGGAGATGTATTTTTGCATTGTAACTTTACCAGTAATAATAATAATAATAATAATAATAATAATAATGTGCCTGTAATGTGCATGATTTATGATGTAAAAAACCTCCTGAGTAAGGCTTTAGCCAGACGGAGTATTAATGATGTAAAAACTTTAGAAGTGGGGCTTTATCCATACGGAGGCCTAAAGAGAAATATGTCAACCACGCGGTAAAAGGAGACATATGATTATGCATTAAGGCTAAATAGAATAAGTGGCTTTATCCCTAGCTCAGGCCTAAAGAGAGAAATATATATCAAGTAATGCCATATAGTGATAATACGTGTACTGTACCATGGGATTATCAAGTAAAGCCATACAGTGATAATATGTGTAAGTGGCTTTATCCCTAGCTATAATGGGATTATCAAGTAAAGCCATATAGTGATAATACGTGTACTGTATCATGGGATTATCAAGTAAAGCCATACAGTGATAATATGTGTAAGTGGCTTTATCCCTAGCTATAATGGGATTATCAAGTAAAGCCATATAGTGATAATACGTGTACTGTATCATGGGATTATCAAGTAAAGCCATACAGTGATAATATGTGTAAGTGGCTCTATCCCTAGCTATAATGGGATTATCAAGTAAAGCCATATAGTGATAATACGTGTAACGGATAAGGGAAATGGACCTCATCTGAATAAAGAGAGTCCTTCCCAGTGCAAATAAAATAAAAGATTCCGCAACTTCAATCACTCGACCTAAGGTCGATGACTGACGGGGGGTCGGAACGGTGCATTCGCTATCTCTTGTCGGTCAGTGGTAACAACAACATTTTGTAGACTCGTTTGGTTCTGCGTGTCAACCACTTCGCAGGACGCTGTTTGATGTCAAGATAAGCAGACCAATGAGTTATGAAGTTATCGATCTGACCTAAGACCTAGCGTGGGCATTCAACACAAACCCTAACAGCTGTGTTGTGAAATGTGCATAACGTTATGAATAAACCGCGAAGTCACGCGAAATAACGTTATACACGAATCTGGTAGTACATTTCTTTTTATCTTCTTGATATGATAACATTACGTCCGCCTTTTGCTCAACCAATCAGAGAGGGGTCTGCAGAAATGGGCTCAACCAATCAGAGAGGGGTCTGCAGAAATGCAGCTACGGAAAGTAGAGACGCTGGAGGTGTAGTGGTTACTTCCTGGTCTGTAGGGAGGTGTAGTGGTTACGTCATTGTTGTTTCCGGCCGGTCCACCTCGCTTGAAAACACAATGTATTTGCCCATTGCCCATTTCTAAATCGTCTCGTTTAAAACAAATAAATCATGAACATTTACATGGTGTACCTTTCTGTGCGTATTCATCCACAATCTATAGCTCAATATTCGCAATTAATCGTAAAATTTTATTTTAACCAAAAAAATGCTTAAACAATAATGTTAGTGATATAAGGGAACTCATTTTGTGCAAAAATGGAAAGCTTGCCAATGTTCTTGAGGCAGAATTATTACAATAGCCGATAATCCATTTTCCCAATGATGAATCCCTAAAACGGGTGGACTGTGCGGGCGGTCCAAAGTGACGTCAGACTACACCTCCCTATTGTGGCTAATATCCGTTGTCCGTATGGGGTGTGAGTGGAGCATTAGGGTTGGGGTTATGGGGTGTGTGTGTGTGGAGGGTTAGAGTTAGTGGGAGGTGGTAACGGTGTGGAGGTGAAAATAGAGCCTCTCAGACAGCAGAGCTGAGCTGAACCCAGTGGCGGCCGGCCGATAGTGGGCGCTAGAGCGCCGCCCTCCCTGGTTAAAAGAAGAAGAAGAAGAAAATATATATAAATATATATATATTTTTTTGGGCCCTAGAAATAA
>NC_140169.1:4341819-4529319 GCF_963971535.1 Notolepis coatsorum | reverse complement strand
CTTTAACCTATGTGTGGTGTTCCCCTTTAACCCCTGTGTGGTGTTCTCTTTTAACCTGTGTGGTGTTCTCCTTTAACCCCTGTGTGGTGTTCTCCTTTAACCCCTGCATGGTGTTCTCCTTTAACCTGTGTGGTGTTCTCCTTTAACCTCTGTGTGGTGTTCCCCTTTAACCCATGTGTGGTGTTCTCCTTTAACCCCTGTGTGGTGTTCTCCTTTAACCCTTGTGTGGTGTTCTCCTTTAACCCCTGTGTTGTGTTCTCTTTTAACCTGTGTGGTGTTCTCCTTTAACCTCTGTGTGGTGTTCCCCTTTAACCCCTGTGTGGTGTTCTCCTTTAACCCCTGTGTGGTGTTCTCCTTTAACCCTTGTGTGGTGTTCTCCTTTAACCCTTGTGTGGTGTTCTCATTTAACCCCTGTGTGGTGTTCTCCTTTAACCCCTGTGTGGTGTTCTCCTTTAATCCTTGTGCTGTGTTCTCCTTTAACCCTTGTGTGGTGTTCTCCTTTAACCCTTGTGTGGTGTTCTCCTTTAACCTGTGTGTGGTGTTCTCTTTTAACCCCTGGGTGGTGTTCTCCTTTAACCTGTGTGGTGTTCTCCTTTAACCTCTGTGTGGTGTTCCCCTTTAACCCCTGTGTGGTGTTCTCTTTTAACCTGTGTGGTGTTCTCCTTTAACCCCTGTGTGGTGTTCTCCTTTAACCCCTGCATGGTGTTCTCCTTTAACCTGTGTGGTGTTCTCCTTTAACCTCTGTGTGGTGTTCCCCTTTAACCCATGTGTGGTGTTCTCCTTTAACCCCTGTGTGGTGTTCTCCTTTAACCCCTGCGTGGTGTTCTCCTTTAACCCCTGCATGGTGTTCTCCTTTAACCTGTGTGGTGTTCTCCTTTAACCCCTGTGTTGTGTTCTCTTTTAACCTGTGTGGTGTTCTCCTTTAACCCCTGTGTGGTGTTCTCCTTTAACCCCTGCATGGTGTTCTCCTTTAACCTGTGTGGTGTTCTCCTTTAACCCCTGTGTTGTGTTCTCTTTTAACCTGTGTGGTGTTCTCCTTTAACCTCTGTGTGGTGTTCCCCTTTAACCCCTGTGTGGTGTTCTCCTTTAACCCCTGTGTGGTGTTCTCCTTTAACCCTTGTGTGGTGTTCTCCTTTAACCCTTGTGTGGTGTTCTCATTTAACCCCTGTGTGGTGTTCTCCTTTAACCCCTGTGTGGTGTTCTCCTTTAACCCCTGTGTGGTGTTTGTGTTATTCACCTGGTGTTCACAGGTCTGGTGAACCCACAACATGATTGGGATTTTAACACTTTCCGTGCCACACACGAGAATACTCGGGTTTATTTATAGGTGGTTGATTTTTTAGCGATCTGAAATCATATTGCATCACCCGAGCCTACCCGAGTATAGCCGAGCGGCGCCGGCGATCATTGTGGAAAAAAGCGCCCCCTGTCGTCTCCCAGATGACATAAGGGATTTTGGAATGGACTCAATGAAAATGAATGGGGAAAAAAATCCGGTACTCCACATTTTCCAGTCCACTGATGCAGCCGGGCTTACCACAGTTCATTCTGGAACCTCAGAGCCCCGCTGATCATGGAGTTCTACTGTATCGCGTTGGATCTATACACTTATCGATTTTTTCGAATGGTGATCAGGAATTGGAATATACCAGTTGGATACCATCTGATGTCAGGTAAGGACTCTATGTTATCAGTGTTAGGATAATCAGAGTAAGTTTGATGAAGTTATAAGCTGTTTTGTGAAATGTCCTCTTTTGGTTTCACTGTAAAAGTCCAAGAGGAAATCAACGCGGCGATTATCCGTGCGCGGCCCGAATGTGCTTGCGTGCACGTATAATATTGATCATCTAGCGTTTATTTGAAAACGATTCATAAAAAGTCCGACGAATATCAACGTTGTGGAATATTCCAGGTAAAGACGATTTTCATAGAATGCCCCAGAATGCGCTGTTTTTTATTTCAAAACGGGGGCTTTTCTAAATGCTCTGAAACGGAAACGACGCGATAAAAAACCAATCTGCCTTGACAGCACTGACTGGAAAATAGTCTTTGATAATGCGATGGGCAGATTAGACACATAGCCATAATTTAAAACATAAATTAGGCGATATTAACGTTAACATTGGCGCCGATGGTGGCATTCAGCGGGTAAAAAGGAAAACCCGGCGTGGCGCTCAAAGTGTTAAAACAAAAGCCATGTTTTTTTTTAACACATTTTTCTATTTTCTTTCTTTCTTTTACATGGAATTTCCCATATTTTTACTCCATGTATTGATTATGTATAAATACAGTTTGTTATTGCTTTTCATCCCTTGCATGCGTGTGCTCTGTTGGGAACCTACTATTTGCTACTATTTCATCAACCTGTGACAATAACACACATTTAATCTTTCTCTGTCAATAGGTACAGTATAGTTCCTTTCTGTTATCTCCAAACTATCCTGTATACAGTAGCAACAGTCCTGTAATAATTGATAAACCACCATACTGATTTGAGAGGAAAGCTTTGAGTTGGTTATTTAATAACCAACTCAAAGCTTTCCTCTATCTATTAAGCCCTCACCAATCTGAGCTTAGAGCAAAACATAGCATGATCTCAACCATTATTTTTGTTGTGAATGCCCAAGACAAAAGAAAGCATTATACAGTATGTGTAGCCTTATTTGGAGATCTGTCAAAAGCATACAGTTGTGGTGACCTATATTAACACTTTGAGTGCCACGCCGGGTTTTCCTTTTTACCCCCTTGATGCCACGGTCCACTTCAATGTTAACGTTAATATCGCCTAATCTGTGTTTTAAATTATGGCTATGTGTCTAATCTGCCCGTCGCTTATCAAAGAATACTTTTCCAGTCTGTGCTGTCAAGGCAGATTGGTTTTTTATCGCTTCATTTCCGTTTCAGAGCATTTTGAAAAGCACCCGTTTTGAGGTAAAAAACCTTCCATTCTGGGGCATTCTATGATAATCGTCTTTTACTGGAATATTCCAGAACGTTGATATTTGTCGGCCTATTTATGAATCGTTTTCAAATAAACGCTAGATGATCAATATTATACATACGCGCACGCCCATTCAAGGCGCGCACGGATAATCGGCGTGTTCATTTCCTCATGGATTTTTTCAGTAAAACCGAAAGAGCCCATTTCACAAAACAGCCTATATCTTCATCAAAATTAGCCTGATTATCCTAACACTGATAACATAGATTCCTTACCTGACATCAGATGGTATCCAACTGGTATATTCCAATTCCTGATCACCATTCGAAAAAATCGATAAGTGTATGGATCCAACGTGATACAGTAGTACACATGATTCCGCTGGGCTGAGAGGCTCCAGAATGAACTGTGGTAACCCCGGCTGGATCAGTGGACTGGAAAATGTGGAGTACCGGATTTTTTCCCCCATCCATTTTCATTGAGTCCATTCCAAAATCCCTTATGTCATATGGGAGACGATAGGGGGCGCTTTTTTCCACATATGATCGCCGGCGGCGCTCGGGTATACTCGGGTAGGCTCACGTGATGCAATATGATTTCAGATCGCTAAAAAAATTATTATAATAATTCAGAGAAATATCGTGAGTGGCTTTCAACATAACTATCGGAAACCCGAGATATCTCGTGTGTGGCAGTGAAAGTGTTAAGAGACATTCACCAAGGTGGGCTTGTGCCTTTAAGAGTGTGGGTTTTACTGTTTAGGGTAAAGATTAAATACCATTTCCGGTTCCGGGTGACAGTTGTTGTTATTGTGAATGCTATGTGCAAGGATAAGTAAAGTACCTCAACTCGAACTACGTCTCTGGCTCGCCACACAGTTGACCATTATTACAAATAGTTGGTTAAATGCTTGTAGTTTGTTTCAGAGCTATTTGCCCAGTCAGAGTTCTTACCCATTACAAAAGGCATCCTGCAGTCCTGGGTCCTCTCTTATTTACCATTTATATGAATAATATTGTCTCATCTTTGAGTGGCTGTTAAGTTCATCTTTATGCAGATAACACTATTGTCTACTATTGTATTGCTGACTCCAGTGTGCGATCCATACCATGATTTTCGGGGGAGCTCCCGGGTGTGTGTGTGTGTGGGGGGGGGGGGGGGGAAGCTCAGAGCGCTTTTTTCTGGGTCTCGCGACTGCCGCAAAAAAAACACGAGGCGCGGCGCTGGGAAAAGGAACGCGCCGGCAGCGTCTGTGGCATAGAAATGAATGACAGACAGGAGCTGACAACTCATAAAACGTCCCCGGTCGACACGGGCCCTATTAGGCTATAGAATATGACTCTGGGTATGAGTAACGTTACAGAACCACACATAGTCCACACCACACAGGTCTGCAGGCATGATGGAGACGCACATATTAAAATACACATGCTCAGATTAACCCCTCTGATCCAACACTAAAATTCACACACAAGTCCTATTTACACATAAACACACGGATGAACCAATACCGAACAACAAGTCCACGACCAAACACATCGAGTCTAACATTATTATAGTAGTAGGCAAATGCAACATTATCGCCACCGACCTGATGGTGACGATTTTCCCAATTCTCAAAATCTGCATGTGACAGAAGTAGTCCCCGCAGCAGGCTGCTTCACATTCTTTGTAAAACCAGGCTTACTTTTTTGATATTTCATTTAACTTTCGACATTACGCTTGTTTGATGAAGTTTGATTTGTGCCTGCAGGCTGCAGCGCTGCCACGCTCCGAATGGTAAACGCAAGAATAGCATGTTGCCATCTATTACAAGTAGGGTATATCTGCAGTGCCGATATAGGGTATATCTGCAGTGCATATTTATGCTATTGTCTATTACAGTGAATTAGTGCGCAAATCATTAATGATACATCAAAATAGCATAATTTTATTATTATACACGATGATGATACAGATAATTACAGAAAAATGAGAAATGCATGGCAAAAATAGCATTTATTTTCAGTAATTTAGAGACCCCCCAAAAATTCACAAATCATGTTTTCAGGGGAGCTGATGTCTGATCTAGGCGAGCCATGGCTGCCCCAGCTCCCCCATGATTCGCACCCTGGCTGACTCTATACAACTAGTCACTGATAACCTGCGACTCTCAATTAATGCTCTCCAAGATGTGCTTATTGGCCTTAATGTTATGGTTTGTAAACAACCCCAACAGCACGACACAGACAGGTAGTTCAGAGTTAGCCAAAAACTATGGCCGTATTTATTTACAAAACAGAAAAGAGGAAAAACAACAAAAAGCATTCAGGGGGAATGTCCTTGAGCAGAGTAGGTTCTGCGGCTCTGCAGCTCGGCCCAGAGCAGAGTTGGCTCTGTGGCGCTGTACTAACAGTACTAACACAAAGCGACACATCTTCAGTGTTTACCAAACACACAAAAAACAGAAAGGTCTTGAGTCCAGGAAAAAAGGAGGAAAAACAGAGCACCAAAAATATTCTTCCAAAACTCACCAAGGGGCAACGTGAGATACGGGGCACGGGTCCAAGGAGGCAGAGAGGGGCAACAGCGGCGACCTCCAAGGCGTACTGGAGAAACAACGGAGAAACAACACGGGAGGAACAAGCAGCAGGTGGTGGTAAGCAAAACGACCCGACACCGAACGTTCAGAAACCCTGAGTATATAAGGGCTCCCATCGAGCTGATTTGAAACTCCCTTCAGGTGCGTGAAGGTAATTGGTACCTGGAAGCGTGCGGCGCTGGGCCAGCCCTCACACTTAACCCCTTAACCTCTTTAGCCTTAGCCCTATTTTCTGAAAATCCACCTAAAAATCCACCCTGAAAATATACACTTTGACTGCTGTTTTGACAGGGTTAGGGTCTTTCCTCTTGGCTACATTTGAAAAAGAAAATGCAACATTATTTCATACAGTTTGTAGAGATGGATTTATGGTGTGATGTAATTGTGGGTCCGGTACCGGACCCATCAGGCTTAAGAGTTTAAGCCTGATTGGCCCCAGTACCGGGTTGAGATTTATTTCACATCATAAATAGATCAATACATTAATTAATGTTTTTTTTATCCACTTTTTATCCTTCTTTTTAAATTTTTTCTCCCATCCCAATTTCACATTGCCAATTCTCCCCTCCAATTCTCCCCTCCCCTGTCTTGAACGTTGCTAGACTATGCCTCCCACTGGTCGGCTGTAGTGAGGATAGAAGCCTTGCATCACGTGTCCCCTCCGGTACACGAGGAGGCAGCCTGTCGCATCTTTTCACCAGACAGCGCAGACTCTCAGTGGCGAGGAGTAATGCGTGGGAGGCTCACGCTGCCCCCGATACTTCCTGTCTCTGCTGTACAGGCGTCACCCAACCGACCTGTAGGAGTCGCTGTACACAACATCCAATCCCCACCCATCGACTTTCCACCCGCTACCTCTGCCAATTGAGATAGTATGACGACTGGCCCAAGCCGCAGGCAATGCTGACTCAGGGAGTCGAGACCGGATTCTCTTGCATTGGTGACGAGCGCAATCTCCGCTACGCCACCCAGCCGCCCCCGTATTAATTAATGTTGTGTTTCTTTTTCGAATGTAGCCAAGAGTAAAGACGCTAACCCTATCAAAACACCAGTCAAAGTGTATCAGCACTATGTTTGTTTACCAATGATTTTAAATGTTATTAGCGAAATCTGATGATTTAGACGTGAGGAAATTACTTTCTCGTAAATCCATTCTGATGATTTAGACGTGAGGAAATAACTTTCTCGTAAGTCCATTCGAGAATGAGGTCCATTGTTTACAATTAATTGCATATATTGACTGTGAATGACTCTGATATCAAGAGAGTTACATAATACAAATATATTGGCATCTGGCATGATGAGGAAAATAATTAGCTTTTGTACAGGAAGAGAACCAGCTTCCCGGTGATTATCAGAAGAGTTTTTCAATTTGTATTGGATTATGGAGATGTTATTTATGCTACTGCTTCATTTCTTAACCCCTGTTAAGATTCTGTTAACTCAGCCCTTGTTTTTTATCACCAGTGATAGTTATAGTACTTGTGGTATATTCTAAGCACATACCTAAGGATTATTACAGTACAATGAGGTTGCTATCTGGAAACGAAGAAATATCATAATGATAGAATGGTCTCCTCATCTGACTTCAAATATAGCCAGTAGAGAAATAAGCTTGTGCAGCCAGACAACAGCGCTATAGTTTAAAACTCATGATTTATTTTGCCAAAGGGCTCAGAGTGAATTAGAAGGTTGTTGTTTACATACAAGGATTATTTCATAGTACATCAAACATGTTTGTACATAGGCTTAATAAGGTTTGCACATCAAACCTAGTATGTACATAAACAGTAGTCATCATCATCATTTATTTATTTATTCGTACATGGAATTACCACAGTCCAACAGTACATATTCATATAATTCACCAAAAATACCATGGCCGAAAGGAAGTAGTCATGGTTATCAAATGAAATAGAGAATCTTACTGAGCATTACACATGAGTAAACCTGGTTTCAGATAAGAGATCTGTATATTACTCTAACCTAAGCAACAATGGTTTTTCCCATGATTTACTCACATGTAAACAGCTCACAGTAGTCTCTGGATGGGCGGTGGTGAGAGACGCAGAACCCCCTGGTGGGGGTGTCTGGCCTGTCAACTAACCTTACGGATCTAATATTTATAGGCTATATGACATTTTAGACGGCCTTCTAACCAATCACAATTAGCTCTAAGTATGGAGTTGTTCCAATTAGGTTTCTTGATTTCTAAAAACAGGAGGTTCTTCTGTGGGGGCCGTCTGTTTCTTGCATTCCAATCAGGTGATCTTCTGTGGGGGCTGTCTACCCCCCCCCCCCCCCCCACGATCTCATTCTTCTACAGAGGCATCTCCTATTTAAACATTTTACCAAGTATCTCTAGTCACTAGAGTCTAGTGTATTATGAATTACACTCTTCCAGTATTATCACAGTTTTACTCTTTTGCTTACATTTTGATACTAAGCAGTTGATTAATAGATAACTTGATACGTATTTTACCAGAATAAGCTTTGGTAATTAAGCCTTATTTTCTATATATATGGTTTACACCAGGAGTGAAATGCCACTATTATCTTCATAATTAGTTTGACATTTCTAAATGGCATTCAAATACCTTTTATCTAATATGGTTTAATTAGTTTCAGTCTTAACATTCTGTAAGCACATTCTTCTTGTTATCTAGTTTGGGCTGGTCTGCTGTGGCCCCATTACCATACAGTCACACAAGTGGGGGTTTGAAATGACTGTCTCCTAAATACAGTTCAACAACAGCGGGGGTTTGGTTGACTGTCTCTGAAATCTGCTAACAGTTGAGTAATCTGTTTGTGTGGGGGTTGGCCTGAAGGCTCTCCCCAGAATGTCACACAACACTGAAACCTGATACTGTTTGTTCGGCACCCCAGATTTCTTGCATTTTGGTTTTCTAATTTATACACACATATTTAGTTATGAAATACACAGTCAATGTTACCACATACTCACCATTGCATCCTGTACAATAAGGTTGGTCGGTCCTCTCTGGTCGAGAGACGTGATTTGCACTGGAATATATTTCTTCATAAAGCCATTGTTGGATATCTTACCACTTATCTCACTTCATTATTGGACTGGACCTCTGCTAAGCTTGTATTATACAAGATACAAACCCCTTTGCAAAGCATGTATTTCATACATTATATGTATTTTTTTGTATGTATTTGTGTTCTTCTTCTTCTGGCGTGTGTCTTTAGACCTGCAGCTCCGTTGAGGCAAGCCAGGCAACGTTTCGTCGTCCAGTTCCATCAGACCGCGTTCTCCATACGGTGGCCGGTGTTTGGGGCAATTAGTGATTATATGTTCCACAGTCTGTGCAGGGGCTCCACACTTGCATGAGGCACTGTCCTTGAGGCCCCACCTCTTCATTGAGGCGTCGTAGCGTCCGACGCCGGTCCTTAGGCGGTTGAGGGTTGTCCACTGCTCTTTTTTTTTTGTATTTGTGTTTATGTGACTTACAAACAAATCATACACAATTGTACAGATGAAAACCCAAACATACAGGAGAGGTCCCAGATATGTATAGCAGTTACACCACGCTACCATCATGGGGCTTGGAATAAAATGCTAAGACAGTGATTTTGATGCAGTTCACGTTGAAGGTTATCACTCATACTTGAATGACAGAGCGGCTGCATATTCACCTTGAACCTATATTTGCACATGAAAATCCACATTACGACTACCTGCTTTGTGGGAAAATAATTGAATATTATCTTGTGCTTGGCAATTAAGGCGAGAATAGAAGACATGGAACTTACACTAAGACTTGAGAAGAGAGCATGTGATGGCATGATATCATTTTAATGGTGTTTGACTTGTTATTTCAGAAGGTACAGTTTTACAAATCCAGCTATGGCTTCTATGGAATTAATTAACTTGTGAGATGAAAGGAAATTAATACTAGGGGTTAAATGGAAACAAGCTTTTTCATTTTCATTAAAGTAACTTATATATCATCATAATACCCCCTCTTCCTCACCCGTGCACTTGGCCTTTTAAAGAATGAAATCCCTCATCAATTATAAATATTAAACCATCATCACAGGGACACATGAGTGCCATCATCCACACATTTCTCGAACAATACGCTGGTAGAAGGTGTCTCCACCCCCCAGGTATGACCCAATTCCCTTAATACCAATGTGAGATAATTACATCTATAATAATCCCTCTGCCTTTGGTGTTCAGGCAATTCAATAATGGATGATAGCCAAACACCAGGATTCAGGAGGAAACTGTGTGTGTTGCTGCTTTCAAGCACGTCTATGGAGAGGTTCTGCCCAGTTCTTATGGAGTTGTCATAATGGTGTCTCGGGAAGGCATGCAGCATCGTCAAGGACACCTCTCCCTGTTTGCTCTCCATCCCCCTGGGAGGCACTATAGGAATCTGAACTCGGTTGACAATACTCTGCTGCGGTCCATCAGGTCCAAAACCTCACGCCACAAGAACTGTTTCTTCCCCTCTGCAATGAGCCTTATCAACAAGGCTCGGGACCCTCACTGACACCCCCACTGTGTTACATTAACACACCCCTACTGTACTATATACTTGTATATACAATCAAAACATGCTTGTTCATACTTCGCTGATTCATACTCTTTGCACATAACTGCCCAATTGCACAGCCCTGCTAATTATCCCATCCCACTGTATTGTTATTGTATTCTAATTAGTGTATATACATGACCACATCTTGCCCAGTTGTACAGCCGGCCTATTCTTATTTAATTTTTTACTTATAATTGTACTATATTCTATTGTGCTATATTTATATTGCCATATTGTATTGTGTGAGATGATGACTGAATAAAATACTACTACTACTACTACTACTACTACTACTACTACTACTACTACTACTACTACTACTACTACTACTACTACTACTACTACTACTACTACTACTACTACTACTACTACTACTACTACTACTACTACTACTACTAAGGTTATGTGTTGAGAGAGAGAGAGAGAGAGAGAGAGAGAGAGAGAGAGAGAGAGAGAGAGAGAGAGAGAGAGAGAGAGAGAGAGAGAGAGAGAGAGAGAGAGAGATAGTGTTTGTGGATGTGTGTGTGTGTTATAAAGAGAGAGAGAGAGAAAGAGAGAAGTGTGTTGGTGTCATAGTCACGGCGAGAGCCTTCCTCACCCCTCCTCCTAAGACACCATCACGGCAGAAGCCTTCCTCACCCCTCATCCCCTCACACCCTTATATGGGCAGCATCCGACCCCATGATTCCCACGCTGCCAGTGGGACACTAATTAACATGGCTGTGAGGGATTCTCTCATCAGCGAACTCCTACAGTACTTCAGCCCACGGATCCTAACTCTCATGCTTAACCGAAAGGTCTTCACCCCAACTCAAACCGTCTCACTCAGACGCAACCTGCCCTCCCTATCCCCCTCCACCCTCTCCTCTGACATACTATCCGCTCTACCTCTGAGTGACACCTTCTCTGCTCTCCCCACAGAGATAGCAACCTCCACCCTCCTCTCAGTCCTTGCAACCTCCTTCGACAAGCTCTGTCCCCTCGTTGAGAAACCTGCCCGCCGTTCCCCACCCAGTCCATGACTGACGGATGCAGTGAGAGAACAAAGACAGGTCCTGAGAGCGGCTGAGAGGAAGTATAGAAAGTCACGCCTCACTGCTGACATCGACACATATCACAACCTCTTGTTAACATTCTCCAAAACCATTACTAATGCCAAAGCTTCTTTCTTTCACCATAGGATCGAGGCCTCTGCCAAGAATCTTCGCAAACTGCATGCTACCATTTCCTCCCTCCTCACCCCCCCCCCCCCCCCCCCCACCCCCTCCTCCCTCATATTTCTTTGCCGAAGACTTCACAATCTTCTTTGAGGAAAAAGTGGAGAAGATCCGCAGCGCCTAAGCAGTCTGGCTTCCGGACTGGCCACTCCACAGAAACGGCCCTCATTGCGGTCGCAGAGGCACTTCACTTAGCAAAAGCGAAAGGCCTCTCCTCTGTCCTGATTCTCCTAGATCTATCTGCAGCCTTCGACACAGTCAACCACCAGATCCTCCTTGCGGCCCTTGCAGGAATGGGAGTGGCTGGCTCTGCGCTGACATGGCTGACATCATACCTCAATGACCGCTCCTACCAAGTGTCATGGAGAGGGACCCTGTCGGCCACCCGCCCCCTGCGGACGGGTGTCCCCCAGGGCTCGGTCCTAGGACCCCTTCTCTTCTCCCTCTACACTAAATCACTGGGTAACATTATCACGTCTCATAGCTTCTTGTATCATTGTTATGCCGATGATATTCAACTCTTCCTCTCCTTCCCTCCCTCAGATATCCACGTCTCTGAGCGGATCTCGGCCTGTCTGTCCGACATCTCCGCCTGGATGATGACCAACCACCTCAAACTAAACCTAAGCAAAACAGAATTGCTCCACCTGCCGGCCAAATCCTCCCCCCTGACCGACCTTTCCATCACAGTCGAGAATGCAGCTGTGACCACGTCCCCGACCGCCAAGAACCTTGGTGTTGTCCTCGACGACCAGTTGAACTTCTCTGCTCACATCGCAGTGATAACCAGAACCTGCAGATTCCTCCTGAGCAACGTCAGAAGGATCCGCCCCTTCCTGACAAAAGAAGCCACCCAACTCCTCGTCCAATCAACAGTCATCTCCCGCCTCGACTACTGCAACGCACTGCTCGCTGGCCTCCCGGCCACTGCCACCAAGCCTCTTCAACTCATTCAAAACGCAGCGGCCCGCCTAACTACACACCCTCAAGACCCCTACGCTCTGCATCTTCTGGCCGCCTCAGACCTACTCCTATCCAAGCCCCGGGAGGGTCATCAAAGAGATGCCGCCTATTCTCAGTCCTTGCCCCACAATGGTGGAATGAACTACCCACCCCAGTTAGGACAGCCGAAACCCGTCCAATCTTCCGCCGTCGACTTAAGACGCACTTCTTCAACCATTATCTGCAATAATAATATAAAATAATAATAAAAAAATAAAAACTCTAACCCTAACTACCCTTACTGTCATGCACTTGTCCTAATAAACTAACCTACACTTTGATGAACATTGTTACTCAGCTGATAGAGTTGTACCCTTCCTGATGACTTATCGTACAGAGCTTGTAAGTTGCTTTGGATAAAAGCGTCAGCTAAATGACCCTGTAAATGTACCCTCGTCGCAGTGTTAACCTACCTACCTAGGTACGACTACGAACCCTAGCCTTGCTACTCTATCCTTGTTGAAATACCTTGTCCTAATCTTGTTCTCTCTGTGCCCAGGACCACCGCTCCGAGACACCACCCACCTGGACTCCCCGTGCTGCACAAGGAGTGCACCTGCTCTCGTCCATTTCACATTCATGTACCTGTTGCACATTCTATACGTGTAAACCTGTCTGCTTGGGGGGTAAACATTAAAGCCAACCTAAAACGCTCCATTCTCTCTCCTCCTGGGTTCTGCTATTGGGCTCCGCCAACCCCTGCCCTAACAGTTGGTACATTTCCCCATCAATCCTCTCCTTTTGTTCCACTGGAACAACAACAAAAAAAGCTACATAAAACATCAATAATCAAAATGGAATATTTCACCTGCAACCTGCAACATAGTGCTTCTATCATTAATTCATCTCATGGCCTCCTCTGAGTGCAGCCAGTCCTGCTGATTATGCTGATAATAGTCACACAGACCTTGATCCATTTGGCTTCTCCTAACATTAGTATATTCCGTGGCTCCCCGGGCAGAAGATAAACTCTGTTGACAATACTTATTTATATCTACTGCCTCCACCATCTGCAACAAAGGTTATCCTATAACCCTAGTTATATGAATTATGGCGAGCGCTCTGCTCTATTGGAACTGTCCCTTTAATCATATGCTATCATGAAAACTTTCAACCACATGTACGCTCCTCACCTGCCTGGCCACGCCCACATCCGCTCATACATAAGCGGGGCCATGGCCATACTACCAGCTCCTTCCCCAGTCTTTCACCGCCGAAACGGAAGACCGTGGGGTCCTCAGTGAGTCAGAGCAGAGCGCTCGCCATAATTCATATAACTAGGGTAATAGGATAACCTTCATTATATTTCATGTATGGCTTTGTGCTCTGCTCTATTGGAACACAAGAGTGGAGCAGCGTGGAAAGCTCGACAGATGTACCCGCTGAGGTCCCCTACAACCATCAGAATCCGGGGAGGATCCGGGCCCCCCGGCCCCCCCTAGTGAGGGATGGGAGGGAGACCGGACCCGACTGTGCGAAGAGGGTTTAGCACCTCAAACGCACAGGGTGAGCAGACCGTGGGACTTACCTTCACTCAGAAGGGCCCGCGACTAATCGGACGCGCATCCCGCATGTCACCAGGGAACGGACGTGAAGCAAAAAAAACCTGTCACAGCCCCCAACATGGCAAGGCCGTAGCATCGGGGTGCGGAGGAGGTCCCAGCTCCAGGCCACATCCCGGGGGCTAGGACCCCCTGAAAAAAGGGGCCTGGTGAGGTCAACGAGGCCGCACCACCCCACACATCACCAGCGTATCAGACAGGGCCTAAAATAGGTGAAGGCCCTTCTCCCCCTGGCACGCCGCCCTGAAGCACTCCCAAGGAGGCTTTCCCCTCACAATGTCGTGGGGCCAGCTGGCGCGCCGGTGAGACAACCCTCCAAGGAGGTTGCTCCCTCAATCCAGGTTGACAGGTCTCAAGAGCAGAACTCGACCTGCGCCCGGAGCACTGCGGACTAGACAGGCGCCTAAGGGGCTTACTGCAAGAACAGTATCCCAGCGGAAAGGGTGTTCGGTATGCCGTGCACCATGTCACAATCTCATGGGGCCATGAGCCTCGTGGAGTCGGAGTTAGCCAACTCCGCCAGCGAACAGATTCCACCACAAACCCTGACCCAGCCAATTTATTAATCCCGCAGGGTCGAGGTTCAGAGAAAGAGTTTGACACAATTGGCAGACGTCATGAAAGATGCAAGGGAATACTCTCGGGCAGCCGGGGTCAGACCCGGGCTCAACCAGAGAGTCGACTCTGCTACCAACACACCGGGGAGGCAACCACCCCCCTATGTTTATTAACAGAAAGTGGTTGCTCCCTTAACCCACTAAGAAACCCCGGAAACATAACTGCGCGTATACTCAGGCTATACAATGCAGTTCAAGCGTTTCAGGTTTAAAAAGGGTCAATGAAGGGGAGGCCCAACCTGGGCCTGGAGGACCAGGACCTACACAGAGATGCATAGAGGAGCTGACAGAAGCAGCCTCCCCGACAGCCCCCTCCCATCCCCGGTTTAGCAGGTAGGGAGGGGTGAAAACTAATGGAGAAGGACCAACCCACCTACTGCAAACACACCACTGTTAAGGGGAACTCGTAGTGGCACCTACAGATGGAGCCATTCGTTTTCCTAACCATTTAGCCGCGACGAGCGCATGGTGGTCTCACGTCATTGGAATTCATTAGGAAACCAGGCTGCTGTTCTGTTGTATGCCGCCAGGAGGCGCAAACTCGACGGGCGGCGGTCTGTTGACTTCCTCATTCATCACTGTGCCTTTGTGTTGATAACAGGCGAGCCACTGTCAACGTTGGGACGGCGCAAGACTGAGAGAGACTTGTTTATTGTGAATTGAAAATACGCCGGTAAAATGGGGAGGGAGACTTGTTTATTCAAGTAAGCTATAATATAGTATATAATATGGCCACCAGACATATTCTCTCTGTGAAATTGCATTTCTCCGTCGCGCAAAAAGCTGTTTTATTTTACTTTGAAAAATTGTCACTTCCGCCTCTGTATGCTGTATGAATCATATTTGCATTCCTCATTCATTTCAGTAACGTTATGTTTTCAAAGAATTAAGGACTTCTAAAGATTAAGGGTGGATCTGGAATGCAACTATGTCTGGATTATGCATTGAAACTCGAAAGACAGTAAATAAAGTAACTAATAAAACGTTCAAAACTATGTTCCAACTTGTGTATTGTTTTCATAAAAGTTTACTAAGATTGTACTCTTGTATTTTGCACTGTATGTCACAGGTGAGGTTGCTAGCCATTAGATCGTTAACGTGATATTAACGTTATCTGATCTAACGATCTATCTGACCAATCAATCAATGTCAGACTATAAAATGGAGTACAATAGGCTCTGAACAGGCTATCAGTGATATTGTGACCCACTCTTCATTATGCTCCCCTGCATTCAGGAGCTAAAGATAAGTCTGAGATACTCTCAAAAAGACTGTGCAGGTGAATAAAGTAGAAGCACTTCTTAGTAGTGTAAAACCATCAGGATTAGATAACCTAGATGGGAATCTCTGGTATGGTTTCTGGCTCTATTGCACTACCCATATGTCATATTTTTTATCTACGTTTACTGAAAGGTGATGTCCATTGGCATGGAAAGCTGCAAAAGTTATTCCACTACCCAAAAACAAGAGGGACATGTTTTCATAACAGCATTCTTCCAGTGCTTAGCAAACAGAATTGTGTTTGACCGTTTCACCTTTTTTTTCATCTTGCTTCAATGAAAATAACTGCTATGTATAGGGCCATCTCACAGTGGAATAGGTTGCCATAATAGTAATAGTAATTATGCAATTACTCAAGCAACAAGCAAAGAAAGCTTTAAAAAACAAGTAAAGAGGTTACTTTTGGGTACAGGCACAATGCTTGACATACTGTATAACATTTTATAGAATAGAAATACTTTTATTATCCAGAGGGACATTTGACACTGCAAATCGCTCAACATTTAAACATTTAGACAGAACAGGTCACGAATAAGAATAACAAAACAAATCGAATTGCCTAAGATAAGAGTAGAATAAAATAGAATAAAAATGGAATAAAATATACAGTAAATAAATACAGTAAAAATATACTGAGGTCTACAGTAGGTGTAATATTGCACAGTGCTGGTGGTGGTAGTAGTGGTGGTGGTAGTAGTAGTGGTGGTGGTGGTGGTGGTCGTGGTGGTGATGAGAAGGATGAGTGGGACCATCCATGGAAGGTGCCATTACCCTGCATCCCTCAGTGCTGTCATTCTGCTTTCTCTGCTTCCTAATTTCTTCCTCTTCTGTCAGCCCTATAATTATGAAGGCCCTTAACTCTCAGCCCTCATCCTATTGTGAATGGCTCAGAGCTGGAGGACGGAGCTCTGAATCCCTCGGTTCAGTAACGGGGCAAAGGTGGGTGGAGGAGCATATCTTCAAAACTATTTCTCAAACTAATTATTCCTCCTATGTTCTCTTTTACCTGTCACTGTGGGAGAATAGAAATGTTAATAACCGCAACTTTGTCTTTTTGGACTAATTGAGATTACTATTTGGACTATTAAGATTTATATTACGCATGATATTTTCTCATAGGTCTCTACATACATGAATACAATTTGTACTGAGCAGGAAAGAACCTTGGCTAGACTTTTAAAATGTCAAAATGCACAGCATTTATTTGAGCAAGATCACAAACGTATCAAACACTGACTTATTTGCCATATAAGGCTTCACGCTCTAACAGCAAAATAAAAACACAGCGCCCTGATTACCAACATAATTTTGTATACAACCTTAGAAGTCACCGTCACACACGAGTGACATGGAATGGAACACTTGAAACACGCCACTGAGCGGCCACTATCACATTCAAACAATAAATTACACTGTTTTTTTTTTATAACAAATTACCCTGTTTTGATAATAAATTACCCTGTTTTGTCTGGTGTAACAATACAACATGGTAGGGCTGAAAAACATGATGAAATAACTTAACATAACATACAATACAGCCAAACGCTTAAAGGCAGAAGAGCCCTGGTTGGTATTGCACTTTGTTGGCATTGAGTGGGTATAGGGGGAGGGGTTGCTATTGCTGGCCAAAGCTCAGGCTCTGCCCAGAGAGGTCTGGAGGAGTTCCCTGTGTGTTTTTATCATAGAGGTGTTTATCCTACAGTGTTAGCATTTAAATGGTGTGTGTGTGTGGGGGCGGGGGGGGGTTGTGCATTCCAAATGTCACACCTACAGTACAGTATAGTCACTCTCTACCCCCCTCTCTGAGTGCAGGGGTGTTAGAGGGAGGTTGAAAAGGAGTTTGATTGATTGATTGATTGAAAACTTTATTAACAGATTGCAGAATGGGTACAGTACAGTACAGCTCAATACCTACAATTGTTAAGGGGATGCAGACCAGAGAAAGACTTCCGTCTTGTTTACATCAGGGTCCCTGTTGACAGAGTCACCTGGGGAGCAACAATAACTTGGTCATGACGACAAGGTCCTCTTTAGCCTTAACCGGCGTTGTTGTGAAGGGCCAGATTAAACCGAATATATATATTTATTTATATATATATATTTAATTGTATTTGTATATTCTCTAATATTCCCTGATATCCCTTGTATATTCCTTGTACAATATGCATTGAATATCCATTCTAGCCTACTGAACATCCCATAATAGTCTCCATTCTACTATTGGTCGAGACCTTGGTGCCAGGCTGCCATACCCCTCAGACCCAGTTCAAACGTACCGCTCCACATGTACGAACAAGTCCTAGTTCCGCGTAGGAATCTGGCTACCGCACCACTAATGGGACTATTTGTTCATAGTGCGTATATATACTGCGCTACTAAAGTAGGACTTTCTTTTCAGTCCAGTTTCTTACCCTCCAATAGAGTCACAGACGTAAAGCCTCCCCGCGACGCCACGTGTGGGAGTAAGGCCAAGTTCGCCTACCATCGGTATTGAGACATCGTGTATATTAATATTTGAATAGTCATATTTGGCACTATATCGTCGAGTTGGACGTAGTCTATTAAGCTAATAATAGTCTGTTAATATATAGTGCTTCGTGCGGTGAGGATACTACCGTAGTCAGCACCCCATCGTTTCGGGCAGAGAACTGGCTGCTTATCCAGGGTGGTTGACCCCACGTGAAGCTGCACCCGAGGAGCCCCAGAGCCGACGAGCGAGTGGACCTGTATACCGGATTATTCTACCGACGACAGCCCGCCTTCCCAGGCATGGATTATGCTTTGTATACTTTGATTATTCCATGGATAAAGACCCCCGACACTGCCGTGTGTTGGAACCCCCCCCCCCTGGAGAGGACGCAAGGTGAGGAGACGCTCTGCAAGACGAGGTCGCTTCACGTCTCTCCCCCGTGGACCGGAGAGAGCCGGCCCACAAAGAGTCCATCTGCTTTCATCTGTGGTCCAAGGATCGCCGGCGCATTGAACGGCACTACAGTGGGTTCACCTGGGATACCCTTGGCCGGATGAGGCAGCCGGATTCTACCCCCCCCCCCTTCCTACTCCTGTCGGCTTACAAGCGACCGGATTAACCCCCCCTAGTGTATCCAGTATATAATCATTAAAGTATCATTGCTGTTATTCCTTAAACTATTCCAGGTCGTATATGTACCACCTGCGCCTTCAGAGATTGGACATTCTCTATTGATATACCGACGAATACTCTTGCCATAAAAGTGCATACTAATTTCCATTCATAAATGTGATTGATTTGATTAAGTGCTTGCTCTACACACCATCGCTGTGTAGAAATAAAGACCTATTTCTAATTCGTACATTTGTGTTGGATCCATTTCATCTACGTGACAGTGTTCATCATAATATATTTATGCCGTGTACTGGGTGGCCGAATATTAAGTACAAAGGTAGTGGTAGTAAGTATCATATCTAGTAATACAGTCAGGGAATTGTACCCCTCAGTTACAGGCGTGGTTTATTTTCATTATGCACATCGAGACTTACTCTCCTTGAGAGTTAGAGTGAAAGAGATAGAGGGGGAGGGAACATTCCCTTTTATGCCTTCTACCTGACGTCAGCCACAATAGCTGCGTCTCCTTACGCCTATAGTGCCCTCTTGTGGAACAGTAAAGTGCAGTTACATACAGTCATATTAGTTTCAAGTTTCTTTAATAGTTGTCATACAGAAGTACAGAATACTTTTATACAAAATGCTTCTTACTGTTACGCTCCAGAGACTGTGCTAGACAAGATAAGTATGAAATAAAATAGTAGCATGTAAATTAGAAGTAAAAAAAGAGGTCACAGTGTTCAGTATAGACATATGTACAATGTTCGATGCAGAATAGAAGTAACTGAGTTACCATATAATATACAATATACTATGCAGTGTACTAATATACAATACTTTATAGTGCAAAGCAGAAATGAGATGAGGTACAATTTAGGTACAATTTACAGTAAGGTGTACGAGTTGTAGTACAAATCCTTTATCAATAAATATAAAGTGTGTTTAGGTGATCTAAAGTGTGGAGAGTGGGTGCTGCAGTGTGTTGTTTGTTTAAAGTGAGTGTGTGCGTGTGGATGTGTGTGCTGTGTGCATTTGATGGTTGTTGTATAGTGTTTACTGTTCATTGAGCAGCCTTATGGCCTGGGGATAGAAGCTTCTTCTGAGTCTTTCTGTGCTCGCCTTGAGACTCCGGTATCGCTTGCCTGACCGCAGCAGTTCAAAGAGGCAGTTGTTCGGGTGGCTGGAGTCCTTGATGATTCTCTTAGCCTTACCCCTGCACCGCTTGTTGTAAATGTTCTGGAGGGTGGGGAGCCCCCCTCCAATTGTGCGTTCGGCTGAACATGTCACTCTTTGTAGTCTGCTTCGGTCTTGTGCAGTGCTATTCCCAAACCAGGAGGTGATGTTGCCAGTCAGGATGCTCTCTATTGTGCATGAGTAGAAGTTCTTAAGGATCTTCTGACTGACTTAACAGTCCCCCATTTTCAATTCATCATAACATATATGACATACACGACATACAGATAGACAGTACTGCTACATCTATACATTTATGACATACCAGATTTGCAAATACAGTACTGTTTGTGGTACAAAAAGAGTCTAGAAAAGAGAGTATATACATTTGACGTAGAAACTGTACATTGGAGGAGGTTGGGTAGGTGGGGTTGGGGGGTAACTGAGAAGCCGTCGGTCTTGCTGAGTTTGTTATTTGAACTGAAGAGAATGCACTCTGTTTTGCCCAGGTGTAATGATAGTTTGTTATCAGCGAGCCATATGCAGAATTTGCCTCAAGGACATCTGCAGCCCCAGGCTCCCAGTGATACGACTGAGATCAGTTATGAGAATTCCTGAATAAATAGTGATGAATACTTTGGTGGTCTGGACGGTATAGAGAGAAAGAAATATGTATTAGGAATATTCATCGACCTAAAAAGAGCTTTTGATACAATAGATCATGAGATTTTACTGAAAAAGATGGACAGGTTTGGTGTCAGAGGGGTTGCTCTAGACTGGCTGAAAAGCTATGTTAGTAACAGGCAGCAATTTGTTCTGATGGGTCAGCACAAGTCACAATGCTTAAACATTACCTGTGGTGTTCCACAGGGGTCAGTATTGGGACCCAAATTGTTCATTTTATACATAAATGATATATGTAAAGTATCTGACACACTGAAACTTGTTGTCTTTGCGGATGACACAAACATTTTATGTTCGGGGGATGACCTTCAGCAGCTTTTAGAAGTGGCAAACATAGACATGGACAAATTAAAAGGTTGGTTCAATACAAATAAGTTATCACTCAATTTGAAAAAAAAACCACTTCATAATATTTGGAAATTGTAAAATAATCACTGATCCTCAACTGAAAATTGATAATGTAAAAATTGAGAGAGCATATACAAATCCGTTTCTAGGGGTCTTAATAGACCACAAACTCTGCTGGAAACCCCATATAAAATATTTGTGTTCAAAGTTAGCAAGAATTATTGGTATACTGGGCAAGACTAGATATATCCTGAATCAGAAAACTCTATATACATTATATTGCACACTCATTGTACCATATCTATCATATTGTGTTGCAATCTGGGGAAATACTTATAAAAGCAACTTACAAAATATATGCACACTGCAAAAAAGAGCCATACGGATAGTACATCATGGTAGATATTTAGATCACACAAATAGTCTGTTTGTAAGGAGTCAAACATTAAAATGCATGGACTTAATCAAATTCAAATCTGCACAAATTATGTTTCTGGCAATAAAAAACTAATTACCAAGCAACATTAAAAAAATGTTCACGGCTAGAGAGTGTTTATAATTTTAGAGGGACATTAGCTTTAAAGCAACCTACGGTACGGTACGTACTACTCTTAAACGTATGTGCATTGCAGTTTGTGGGGTATCACTCTGGAATGGTCTGGATGCGAATATAAAATTAAGCAAAAATATCAATACATTTAAAGGTAGCTATAAACAAGCACTTATGGACACATATAAGAGAGAGGAGCTTGAGCAGTATGTGCAGTGTGACTGCCTATTATTTTTTCTCATTTGGATATTTGGTTATATAAAAAACTGTACTTTTATTTTATTTATTATTTTTATTTTTATTAAATTATAATGTCAAATATTGTAAGGAAAGGGCAGGGCTTGATAAGTTGTTTTACTTCCCCCTGTTCCTTCTCGAACACTTATTGTATGGAAATAGTCTTTTTGTTTTTTAAACTTGTTTTATGTTTCTATGTTTGAGACAAATAAAAATCAAATCAAATCAAGTCTGTATACTGTAATCATAAGCAGGGACAGCTGGGTTTTAAGTTCAATAGCGAGATATTAAAATTATGTAAAATCTCCCGCGATTTACTTCCTTGTTCCTGAGCTGGAGGAATGCTATTGGGAGAAATCAAGTCACTTGACATTGTAACCAGGGGCGTTTTTAGGGTTAGAAAACATTGGGGGCTTCAGCCTGGGGAGGTGGAGGGGGGGGTCACCCCCCCCCCCCCTTTTTTTTCTTCTTTTTTTAAACACAGAAATACGCAATTTTAGAGTAATTAGAGATGAATACTGAATAACTAGAATCATTAGAGGTTCTCAAAGTGAGGTCCAGGTCCATGAGAGGGATCTGGGCAGTCCCCATAGAAAATTCAAAGTTAACAGGACCAAATCATCAGTTTCTTATTTATTTATTTATTTAGCCAGATAAAACATTGATCTGGTCCAAGAAGCCCCAACAGGAGTACAAATATACATATACATACATATATATATATATATATAATATATATACATATACTGTACATACATACACATATACACCAATAACAAAATAAAAACACAGTTAAGAATCATACACATAAGCAAATAAACAAACAAACAAATAAACATATGCACAGCCTATGTACAAAATAAATAAACAGTTCATCTCTAGTCTTTACAGTTTTCTTCAATTGCATAAACACTCAAATCAAAAGTATTACACAATTATCAAAACCTTACACTCAAGGAGCAAAATATAGGCCCAGATTTGCACCCCTACAATGTCAGCCTCACTTTTTGCAAAACAATACACACAGTGATTTGCAAAACACTAAACACACTTGCATTACATTAGACACAGAATGTCAAATTACCACACATATGAGCCAATTGGTTAAACACAGCCATCAGATGCACAAACACACCATTGCTTAATTGTAGATACACAATCAGGTTTAAGCACTATAAAAATGCAGCAGGTGAGTTCACCTGTCTTCAACCAAAATGGAAGGAGAGTGAAGTACTGTACACAGAGAACGTGAAAATATACAATACATTCACCAAACACTACACAAGACAACCAATGATGCAGACTGATGAAAACTGATGTCAACATGGAGAATCACAACAAAAAATTATCTTGCCAGATCCAGCTAGGCAAAGAGATAATGTCTAGTATTTTCTGTTTAAATTTTTTCAAAAAAATATTGTGTTACTGTAATTTTAACCTGTACTGGATACAGTATTTTATGTTTGTCTGATATTTGCTGAGCTTACAGTGTTATGCACATAGTAGCATGAAAACTGGGACATGTATTGTTGTGATTCTCCATGTTGAAATGTTGACTGATTTGGTTATATGGAGAGAACATTTATATTTTCATCAGTCTGCATCATTGATTTGGGTATATGGAGAGAAAATGTTATTTTTTTCATCAGTCTGCATCATTGATTTGGGTATATGTAGATAAATAAATTATATTTGCATCAGTCTACAGCATTGGTCTTGTGTAGTGTTTGGTGAATTTATTGTATATTTGCACATTCTCTGCGTACTTCACTTACAGTACTCTAATCACTGAGAAGTAGAATTGCTAAATGTGTTTTAGGTTAAGCACAGCAGTGTGTGTAACTGGTTCAAACAGAATTAAGTCATATGAAACGTGTGTTTCATATGGTAACAAAATTAGTGTATGGTTTTGACAAGTGTTTAATTTAGCAAAGGATCTGCGGTGTTCTGATAATTGTGTGTGTGGTTGTGCTAATTGTGTGTTTTGAAACACCGGGCCCCGTTTTCAAAATCATGCTTAGGCAATCGAAAAAAAAACTGTATTGTGTGTTTCATTATCAAATCAAATCAAATCAAATTTATTTATAGGGCCCGACAACACACGTTAATGTCCCCATGGGCCGTACAGATCTTCTTTAAACAAGTCAAGAAGAAAACATAACAATAAGTCAAGAACAGAACAAGAACACCATAAGGTCCAAAAATGTTTAGATGAATGCAAATAAATGAAAGAATGCAAGCACTCCCAGACATACCCCACGCGAAGGTAAGGAAAAACTCACTAAAACCTAACAATAGGGAAAAAAGCTCCACAGGCAGTGTGGAGGAGAGAAACCTTAGAAGGGCCATTCAAGGGGGGATCTCCCTTCTTAGATGTTGGTGATAGTAGTGTTGCAGACGGACAGTTGGTAAGCATGCACTCATCTGTGTAGTGGAACACAGATGAGTGCATGCAATAGCAACTGTACATTTTGAAAAATTAAAGATAGAGCTAATAGCGATAGCAACTGAACATTTTGAAAGATTAAAGATAGAGCTGATAGCGAATCTATTTGAGGCACAGGGGCGGCGCAAAGAGGGTCACGTCCTCCCCGTCTTAGTCAAGGGACATTGAACACTCCGGTCGTTGCTCAGGGACAGCCGGAGACAGGGAGATAGGGGCGGCGCAGAGAGGGTCGCGAACTCCCCGACATCATCGCGGGACATCCGGCACTCCGGTCACCACTACGAGACCTCCGGAGACAGGGGGGCACGCAGAGGGGGTCGCAACCTCCCGGCCTTCGTCACGGGACGTCCAACACTCCGGTCAACACTCCAGGACAGCAAGTCATAGGGAGACAGGGAGACGGGACAGGCGTTAGACAGCTCATGAGATTGTAGTAGGCGGACATAGCAATAGATACAAGTGGTAGGCATATATGTGAATGGAGTAGATATATGAAGTAGGCGTATTATGTGAATAGAATAGAAGTACTTAACCCAGCAATGAAACCGCGTTGACTGTTAATCTGTTAACAGTCTGTTAATACTGTTAATCAGTTGACAGGACCACGGACAGACGGCGGTGAATAACTGATCCAAGGCCTCGGAGGTGCATGTAGAGCAGTCACTACAATCTTGGCCAAGACCCCGAGGCATCCATCACCTTAGTCAGCGCCAGGAGACGGGCACTCAGTCTTCAGTCTTCTCATAAAAAAAAGATTAAATTTTTGGGGCTTTTCCTGCCTTTGGTCCGCTTTGCATTCACATCTCAAATGAACCGCAGCAGGGTTCACTTGCAAGAGTGAATGAGCTTTCACACCACCCCAAACCAACCGGACTATCCGAGGTTCGATTAAAGCTTATTATAGGACACTGGACATGGGTATGGATGGCTCCAGGTGCTGCTGCGTTAAAGTGCACATCTTCAATATCTGTACTATTTAAAAGTACATTAAGATGAATTGAAAATGGGGGACCCTGATGGAAACAAGACGAAAGTCTTTCTCAGGTCTGCATCCTCTTAACAATTGTATGTATTGAGCTGTACTGTACTGTACCCATTCTGCAATCTGTTTATAAACTTTTCAATCAATCAATCAATCAATTCAATCAATCAATCAGTGCAGGACACACTCAAAGCTTATCGCACCTCAGAGATGGCAGTGGACATGTATGACAGGACAAAGGCCATATGTAATGGCCTTTGGATTGAGGAACATACTACCAGCCAAAGGAGGAAGCAGAAAAGGATGGACGAGTATGTAGTTGAGTCATCAAGCTCAGACCTCAGCTCAGGAGATCAGCTGAGACAGAGACTGTTCTATCCAGTCGTCGACAGAATGCTGCAAGAGCTTGAGAGCAGGTTCTCATGAGTTGGATAACAACTTATGAGAGGCATACAGGCATGTTATCCAGCCTCAGACCAGTTATATTTCGTATGGCATCGCTCCCGCTCTGAGCCTTACGAGATACTCTATATCGCCTGTGATACCTAATGTATCTCCCACGAACAAAAACACATGCACCCCACCTGTATGGGGCCCCGCCCCTTATGGTGGCACCACCCATATAATCATGACTCTGGTCATGACACACCCTTCCTCTATTTTCGTCCCAGCGCACTGGATGCTTGCACCATGCGAGCTAGCGGAATGTAAAAGATTAAGGAAGATTAATAATGTTGGAAGCTTACCGGAGGTTGCTGGCCCCTGGCATCTTCGACGCATGTTTTCGGCGACACGACGGGCCTGTGATGTTCCTCGGTTGATGACTGCACATCGAGGTTCAGCTGTACAAGGCTGGCTGTCGGGCCAGCTTGTACTCAGGTAGGCCCTGTGTCTTCAGGCATGGGTATTAGTGTTAGTAATGCTGGTTTGTGTTGTTAACACAACCTTGTTGTGTGTTGGCGCCAGGGGCAAGATGGTTTGGTGAACGTTCTCTGCAGGGAACGGTTTCCAAGCTGTCTTGGGCGTGCTGCTAAAACATCTAAAGCTATGCTAACATGCTATCGCTACTGCCGCATGCTATCACTACTGCTAATTGCTATGCTGTTTTAATGTCTCCGCCGTGAGATGTTGTCACTCTCCCGCCTCTTGCCCGGTTCATCAATGAAGGTCAGTCGGTAGCTGTTGTGGGGTTTTGAGTTCTATTTACCTTTTTCGGGTAAATGGGTTGACAACGGGGTAGGTCGTGGCTAGGTTCTAGCCAGGTATTACCTTGTGTTCCGGCGGGGTTTGTTGAACGGTGTTCCCATCTGGGTTGGCGTCGGGTAGTGGGGCTATGGGTCCAGCCGACATGGTAAACATGTTGCGTGTCTGTGCACAGGCAATTGTTGTCTTGGGTTCCACATTGCCTGGCGTTAGGCTGCAGTAGTATAAGGGCAGGGCCGCTTGGGAGAAATGTGAGGCCCTGTGCGTTTTTAGACGCGAGGCCCCCCATCTCCTGGGGCGGCCCTGTGTAGGGGGCTATTGTTTCATTTTGTCACTCTGCTATGAGAAGGTCTGTCTTGCTACAGCTTTCTCTCCTCTCAAACCATTCATACTGACGGTCAATCGGTATACTGGGGGAGTAGTGCGGGGGGGGGGCTTTGTTTACCTTTTTTGGTAAATGGGCTAAACTAGGGCTGGTGTTCTGTTGTGAATATTTTGAATGAAGACGGGTCTGGTCCGTCTCCCCTTAAACTTTGTGTGTATGGGTTTGCTCATTCTACAGTTTTTGTGGTTTAGCTCTTTTTATTCATTTAACCTTTTCATGGTCCACACCACAGTGGAGGGTGCTGTTTGCAATCACCACTGGTGCTCCATGTTAACGTCAGTCCTTTGTTTTTGATATATTGAAACAATGCCCCGCCCGGCCGACACCATGGGTCGGCCTGGCGAGATGGTGTCTGGTGGAGGGGCCTTGAGGGCCGGCCGACGTCGACACATCGCGCACGGTGTTGGTAAACCACTCCGTCGAGGATGTTGACGTTATTAGCTTTGACCCAGCCGCAAGCTATAACCGCTCAGGGTTCCCCTCTCCGCAGGGGATTTTGGTCTTCTGCTGGAGCGCGGGCGGTATTGTCCTAGGCCCTACACCGCCTCACACCGCGCAGCCAGAAGAAGAGAGAGCACGGCCTCGTCAGCGGCGATGACGGGGCCCTCGACAGGCGGCCATGTTTCCCCCGCCAGTGGTGCCCTGGTTGGAGAATCGACAGGGTATCGCGAGGCCGACAGTCTTGGCGGCCGAGGGATCGGCCATTTTGGGTGATTTCGGTGTTGGTAAACCACTCCGTCGTCATTTTGCCGCGAGCAGCCCGCTCCCCGTTCAATCCTCTCTCTGGTATCCCCAGAGGCGGGGCTCTGAGCATTCTCCTTTGGCTGCGGGCCGCGAACCTTCATTTAAGCGTATGCGGCCCCATTCTTCGCTTCTCATGGAGACAGGGGCTGACACCCAGTTGATGGCTGAGCCTGGGTCTGTCCGTGAGAATGTTGTGCTGTCAAGCGGCTCCCACACCTTGAACTGTGTTGGTTGAGCCTGGTGTTACGTCTGTCAACTTAAGTGTTGTCAGCAGGGGGGCTCGAAAACCTTTTGAGGCACACAGTGCGGGCTTCCCCGGCCTCGCCTTCGCCAGGCCAGGTATCATGTTGGTGCTCCCACTCCTGGAATATTGGCAAGTGGTCGCAGCTCACATGGTTTGGGGTGGTAGTGATATCACTGCAGGGCTACGGTGTGTAGGAACCCATGGGGGCCTTACACCTTGCATGTCCGGCTGCGGAACAACTCCTTCAGCATGTTCTGGAGGGGTGTTCAGTGGGGGGGCTTTTTTGATCGGAAGCCCCCCGTATCAGACAGGCCCTTTTCTGTCGGGGTTCCCCCTTGGGTGCGATTGCCTCGTGGGTGGTGTCAGGGTCAGGTGTTCCGACACGGAACGCGCTCCTCGCACGATTCCAGGGTTGTCTTCGCACAGCGGGGGGGACCGGGCCAACTATCTACAGTTCCTGGCGGACCTGCGCCACGTGACGGCGGGTGCGTTGGGAGTGTCGTCACATATGACTACGGCAGTACCATATGTCGAGGTAGATGGAGAGAATGGTGAGGCGGGGACTTGTGTTTACACAACCCCACCCGTTTTCAGGTTTGGTACAGACCCTGTTGTCGGGGTCTCCAGCAGGGACAGCTCTGGTCGACGAGATCCAATCTCTGTGGACGAAGCAAGCCATCGTCGTGGCGTTCTCCTCCCGGTGTTCTCTGCCCGAGAAGTCGGGAGGGAGGGGTGTAAGACCCAGGCTGGACCTGTCCCATGGGAAGGTTCAGCATTTTTTTGGATCGTCTCCTACCTGTTGAACACTGTCAGGTGGGGGTCTGGTTCTCCTCCATAGACCTGTAGGATGCGTATGCGCATCCCCGATCTTCCATCCTAGGGCTTACCTACGCTTCCTTTGCAGGGTTAGCGTATGAGTACCAGAGGCTGCCGTTCGGTTTTCTCTGGCTCCCCGCATCTTCACCAAGTGCGTGGAGGCCGCACTGGGGCCTCTGCGTCATCCGGGGTTACGGAGTGTTCTGCCCTGATGACGTTCTGGTCCTTCGCGGTCAAGGTGGATCGTCAGGTCTCGTACCAGGCAGGTCTCTACCAGCCTGGGGTTGCTGTAGACTGGATGTAGAGTATTCCTCTTCCCAGTCAACGGTTGGAGGGCTATGGGCATCCATCTCGGAGCGTGTTGTCAACACGCTCGGGAGGTTCCGTCCTAGGACGGTTACGGCGCTGTCTCACGTCGCGTTTTCACCGACGCCTCCCTCGCTGGTGATGCGTCGGGCCAACGCAGTAGGGGGCAGCTGGCAAACCATGCTGCCCGATCTGCGCTACGTTCAATGTGTTGGTGTTGAAAGCGGTCCTTCTGGTCCACAAATGGTGTTGATCAGGACGGACGATACGACGTCAGTGTCGTGTATCGACAGACAGGGAGGAGTACGCTCCCCCTGTCTGCACCAGGCGGCGGGCGGCTGGCTATGGGCGTCCTCCATCTGCGCGGCCTAAGGGCTCCCCACATCCCCGGCAGGGAGAATGTGGGTGCAGGTGTACTGTCGCGGGGCGGCCCTCATCCTGACGGGTGAGGATTGCGTCTGGACATGGCCAGGCAGGTCTGGGACCGATGCCGTGCCGCCAGGGATTCTTCCCCATACATCTGTTAGGTCAGTTGTTGGGACGGGTACGTTGAGGGGTGCAGGTTCTTGATCCTGATGGTGTTACCATCTGGAATGCGCATGCTCCCTCCACTGTCGCGCTTACGGCGTTAAGCCGGTGCAACGCTCCTTGGCTCCGACTTGGGATCTTCAATTGGTCCTCGGTCGGTTGTCCTTGGCCCCGTTTGAGCCGCTCGAGCGGGCGCCGTTGGGACAGCTGTCCTTCAGGACCGCGTTCCTTCTGGCTGTCACTTCCGCTAAACGCGTAGGTGAGCTCTGTGCTCTCTCGGTACGTCCAGAGTGCCTGTCTTTTCGGACCGATTGCGGTGTCACTCTGCGACCTAATCCTGCTTTCGTGCCTGAGAATATCCGGAGTTCCTTCCGCTCTCGGGATATTGTGGTTCAGGCGTTTCGTCCTCCTCCTCACACTGGTGAGTTAGATGCGGGCCTTCACCTGTCATGTCCGGTCCGTGCTTGGGGATTTACCTCAGCCGTACTCAGGATTTCAGGGTTACCGACCAGCTTTTTGTCTGTTACGGTGGGGCTCGTGCTGGTAAGGCACTGTCGGAGCAGCGCCTGTCCCATTGGTTGTGCGAGGGTGTTACCCTCTGCTACACGCTGGCTGGGCAGGATCCCCCTGGGGGCGTCAGGGCGCACTCCACTCGTGGGGTGGCTGCCTCTGCCGCTCTCCTGGGTGGGGCCTCGGTGGAGGACATCTGTGCTGCAGCTTCATGGTCCTCCCCGGGCTCCTTTGTAAGGTTTTACCTCATGGACATGACCGGGGGTTCTGTCTCCCAGGCGGTTCTGGGGTCTGTGGCCTTTCCTGCTTCCCGTCCTTTGGTCGGGTAGCGGGAGTGTATGGGTATGGGCCGCAGTGTGTTGAGTCACACGTGGTTCCGCCTGTACGGTGTGTTCAAGGGGTTCTGGCTCCCTCTTGTTCGCATTCAGGTGGAGTTGACTGCGCCCCCCCTTCGTTAGGAAGGATGGGGTGACAGGGCTCCCCGCACCCCTTGATGTGGGCTTACGGGTCCTCAGGGGGTACATCTGTCGGGTCTCGCACCCGCTCTTCCCCATTATCTCGTAAGGCTCAGAGCGGGAGCGATGCCATACGAAATATAACGATAGGTTATGTAGATAACCTAGTTATATTAGTATAGGCTAAGCTCCCGCTCTGCGCGCCCTGAGTTCCCTCTTGAGGGATCTTTTCCTGGGACGGGTTTTTGGCGAGGAAGGGTGTGTCATGACCAGAGTCATGATTATATGGGTGGTGCCACCATAAGGGGCGGGGCCCCATACAGGTGGGGTGCATGTGTTTTTGTTCGTGGGAGATACATTAGGTATCACAGGCGATATAGAGTATCTCGTAAGGCTCAGAGCGGGAGCTTAGCCTATACTAATATAACTAGGTTATCTACATAACCTATCGTTTCTCTCAGTGGAATTGCTGCAACCCCTTGCCACACATTACAATATCCAACTATTGCCAGAGGAGATCACAGTTGCAAAGTGTTTCCTGGTCAGGACAGGCAGAGATGCAGTCCCTACTATCCAAAGTGTCTTTTCCCTCCTGGATGATAATAATAATAATAATAATAATAATAATAATAATAATAATAATAATAATAATAATAATAATAATAATAATAATAATAATAATAATAATAATAATAATAATAATAATAATAATAATAATAATAATAATAATACAATAATAATAATAATAATAATAATAATAATAATAATAATAATAATAATAATAATAATAATAATAATAATAATAATAATAATAATAATAATAATAATAATAATAATAATAATAATAATAATAATAATAATGCATTTGATTTATAAGGCGCCTTTCAGGACACTAAAAAAAAAGTCCACAAATCGGTGAATGAAAAAATTATAGGATCAAATGAAAATTACTTACTAAAAATGTTTAAAAGTACTAAAATCCAACAGAAAATACCAAACACTAACAAACATTCAGCACAGACAATGGGGATGCTGACATATATATAAAAAAAAATTTAAACAATTTTATTTTTAATTTTTTTTTAGATCCGGGGCTAGGAGAAAAACATCCGGGGCTAAAGCCCCGGAAGCCCAGGGCTAACGACGCCACTGCTTGTAACGCGTTTTGATTGGTAACATGGAATTGCAGTGGTCGGTCAAGTTGAACACTTGAACAAGTGAAGCACAGAGGCGGAAGTGGCCACGAATTTCATAATAAAAGTGGCGGCTTAAAAAAAATAAACACGCTCGCGCCCAAAGGACATTTTATAAAATGAGGCATATAATACTATACATACAATACAATAATATGTATTTTAGCCAAAACACGTTGTCAGAACACAACATTGCAGTGCATTTTGTCCATTCGCTCTCTGCCTCTCTCTCCCTTTGTCGAGCGTGGAGCTTTTCCTGAGGTAGTGAGCTGAGTTGAAGACATTGGTGGAAGTGTTTCCTGTTTCATAATACGAATTTTATAAAAAATTCGGCCGCTTAACATTTTTATAAATGAGAGCTTGTGCCGTTTCAACGTTGACAGTTATCAATCGCTTGCGCCCAAAGGACATTTTATAAAACGAGGCATACAATACAATACTATGTATTTTAGCCAAAACATGTGGTCAGAACACAACATTGCAGTGCATTTAGTCCATTCTCTCTCATTCTCTCTCTGCCTCTCTCTCCCTTTGTCGAGCGCGGAGGTCCTCCTGAATGAACAGAGAGCAGGCACGTCGGGGCACGTTGTCACCTGTATTCGAGCGCCCCTGCTGGTCATTGTTACCGTTAATACGGTGCACAAAAACGGTGCCCAAACGTTGGCCCAACGACAATTCATGGCTGCATCTGTATATGACACACACATTCATGACATCAACCCCTGTGACGTCCAGTCCGCCCTAGCATTTCCCCCCCGGAAAAGCTCACAGCCCTTTGGGGTACCAGGAACTTGTCTGCGCCCCGGCGGACAACAGGTTAAACTGATCCGGTCCAGCGCGACCAGGACAAGTCCTGTGCCCTTGTCACGCCGCCGCCCCCAGTCCTAAGAGGGGGGTAGGTACGCGTGTCGATCCAAAACATCACAGAGGGCGCCACCAAGATGGTCAGTACGCAAACGCACTGCTCCCGGTGGCCCACCTAACGGGCGTGAGACCCCCCTGCCAATGTTTTGATCTACTCCGGCATCTCCCCCCGGAGATGTACGCGAGCCCTCAAGTCTAACCTAGTGCACTGGTGCTCGGTAGAGACAAAAATCTCCTTCCCAGCCGACCGCATAAAAAACACAATTTTTATGATGTTGGGCAACCAAGGCGTGCTGGTACCACAAAGTGTATTCAATCCAGTGGCGGCTCGCCACTAGGGGCGCACAGGCGCCGCCCCCCCTCAGGCCCCTGGTTATATGAGAGAAGAACAAGAAAAATAATTTTTAAGTTTTTTGTTTTATAGCCCTATAAATAATATAAACATGTTTAAAATGAATAATATTTACTCATTTTAAGTATGTTTGTGTTTCCAATGCACAATATAACGTTAATATATAAAATAAAAAATACTCGTTTTCCTGAACAGGAAGTGACTCACTTTTTTTTTTATTATTATTATTTCTCGGCCCGGGCTAGACGCAATAGCGCTCTCAGTGCGCGTCACTGTTTGATCGCTGTATCCGTCGCAGCCAATCAGTGCGTAACACGTTGTGCGTTGAAATATGACTATTATGTTGGAATCCGGGCGCGATTTGAAGCGGTCTAGGCAGCAGCGTCGAGAATTTCTGTAGCCGCATTTCGCGGAGACGCTCTCTGATTGGCCGACGCCAGTATTTTTTTCCGTAGCAGCATTTCGCAGAGACGATCTCTGATTGGCCGAATCCACTTTCTAATGTTCCAATTCTAGCTTATTCTAGGTTGGTGGTAGATAGTTGTTGTTGTTGTGAGATGCAGCTGTTTGTCTTAGAGCGTGACTGCAAGTTCCTTAGACGGTTAAGCTTAGGCACTCTTTCAAAGTTGGTTAAGGTTAGAGTTTGTCTTAGAGCATGGCGATAGAACGCCAGGTAGTTTGCAGTCTGTTCGACGCGGAAATGGACAAAGAAATGAAGTACTTGTGTTGTGTGGTGCTAACTGCTAACAGCTAACACTTGGCTAACAAGCTATATGGCGGATGCAGTCTGGACAGTGGTCTGGAATACATCAACAGTGGATTATACACTTTATCAAACCCTCCTGCCCTGGACGTTTCAACTAAACAGTGAGTCTCTCTCTCTCGCTCTCTCTCTCTCTCGCTCTCGCTACACAGCTGTCTCCGCAAAATGCGGCTACGGAAAAAAGTATTGACTGTCCTTGCTGAGACGATAATAGGCTAGCGATTCAAAACGCGCTGCTGTGTTGTGAACTATAACATTAATTTAGCTGCTGCTGATGCATAATGAATGAATGGTGAGTTGTTTAAAATGACAACATACATGTGTTAATTATTTTATTGGATTGATCCGAGAGACAGAGAGAGAGATTGCTCCAGAGCATCTCAGAGCATTACATTTTCAACTCGACCTAACGTGAACTGCGACCCACAAGGCTGCGATAGTACCAGCCGCTACTGATTCAATCATTGAAAAAACACCCTGGGCCAGCGCTGATCGGTCTCGTAAGACCACACGCTGATTTCATAAAACAGCGTGTATGCTCGCAAAGAACCCGAGAACAGTGACAGTCAATTTCTAACAAGAAAGAACCACACAATGTTTCCCCTTGCTGTCTGGGACGAGCAGCAGGAAGCCGGTCTACAAATGACACAGACATGGGTCCTCACACGACAAGCCTGGGAATAACAACCGCGTCCATTCTGCTCTTTATGTGAGAGGGAAGACAGCGGTTTTCCCAGAGAGACCTCAACGTGAGTAAAACAATTAAAAAAGGTTCATGTAACACATTGGACTAAGTACAAAACGGCCCAATATACACTACTGTTAGAGAGCAGAGCAGAAGGATCAATAGGCTCAAAGAGATGAAATTGAAATCTGATGGGCCTTGGCGCTGACTTTGAATCCAGCCATACGCTATGCTGCCTTGAAAACGTCTCACTTAGTGCCCTCTCTAAATTGGTTGGCGCGGCTAAACCCTCAACCTGTCTGTTTGACGCTCTTCCAGCAACTCTCATCAAAAAACTCTTCCCAGCCGTCATTAAACCACTACTAAAAAAAACGAACCTCAACCCTCTATTCTTGAAAAATTACAGACCCATCTCCAATCTTCCGTTCCTATCCAAAGTGTTAGAACGGATTGTAAAACAATAATCTTAATGAATCTTTTCAATCTGGCTTTAGAGCCTTACACTCCACCGGAACGGCGGTTACCAAAGTCACAAATGACTTACTACTCTCTTGACTCAAACCTAACTCCTGTGCTCTTATTGCTTGATCTCAGTGCAGCCTTTGACACTATCGATCATTCAATTCTTCTAGGTCGGCTTGAGAATCATGTTGGCATTCGGGGTCACGCACTTGTTTGGTTTACATGCTACCCCTCGGCAATATCATATGCAAATTTGGCATAAACTTTAATTTTTACGCTGATGACACCCAATTATATATACCTATTAAGCCAAATGATTCCTCCCAATTACAAAATCTTGAGGCCTGCATGCTTGCCGTAAAAAAGTGGATGTCGCAAAACGTTCTACTCCTTAATTCAGATAAAACTGAGATGTTAATTGTTGGCCCCCCAAACCACAGAGGCCTGTTTCAGGACATCTCCCTCAACTTTGATACTTGTCATGTATCCCAGAGCTCCACCATAAAAAACCTCTGAGTAATTTTTTTATTCCTCCCTCTCATTTAATGCACATATAAAAAATGTCACCAAAATTGCCATCTTCCATCTTCGTAATATCGCAAAAATTCGCCCATTTTTACTCTGGCTGATGCTGAAACCCTGATTCATGCTTTTGTCTCATCACGTCTGGACTACTGTAATGCACTTTTTTCAGGCCTACCTAATTCAAGCATAAAAAATCTTCAACTCGTGCAAAATACGGCTGTACGGATACTAACTAGAACTAGACAATTTTATCACATCACAACAGTTTTGTCCGCCCTATACTGGCTTCCTATTCAAGCCCAATCTGACTTTAAAGTGCTACTCCTCACCTACAAAATTTGAAATGGGCTTGCACCGCTCTATCTATCCGATCTCATCTCCCGATTCCTAGGGTTAAAAAGAAATCCGCCGGCCACAGATCCTTTGTCTACCGCGCTCCCTACCTGTAGAACAAATTACGTGCCGTCGTCAGGGGCGCCTGCTCTGTCGAAGCTTTTAAATCCCTGCTTAAGACCCATCTTTTCTCTCTCTCCTTCAACCTACCCTGATCTCACCTGGTCGGGGACTGAGCTTTAGATTAATCTGTCTAGTTTAGTTAGGATGTCTATTTTCTCCCATGTCTGCTTTTCTGCAGACATGGGAGAACCTTTTAACCTCTGTCTCTGTCTCAACCGGTCCCATGGAACAGCTTCATACCGCCTTCTGTCTGGCCTGCAGTGCTGAACCTTCTGAGTGACTCCTCCTGCCCCCACGGGGCATACGGCCCTGAGCTATTGTCTTGTATCTCACCCTGTATCCATACGCTTGCAGTAGTTCTATATATTACTCTATTTCACAATTTTCTTATATACTATGATTCTACTGTCACCATGTATGCATATGCTCACTACATGTATCTATTGCTCCATCTCCGCCCACTACAAACATGGGAACTCTCTAACCCCCCCCCCCCCAACCCCCCCATCTCTCTGAGTGCTTGTCTCGTAGTGCTGACCAAGGTGGTGGATGTCTCGGGGTCTTGGCCAAGATTGCAGTGACTGCTCTACGTGCACCACCGAGGCCATGAATCAGCTTCTTACCGTCTTCTGTCCGTGGTCTGTCAACGTGGTTTCATTGCTGGGTTAAGTACTTCTATTCTATTCACAAAATATGCTTACTTCATATATCTATTCTATTCACATATATGCTTACCACTTGTATCTATTGCTATGTCCGCCCATTACAATCACGCGAGCTGTCTAACGCCCAGTGGTGCAGTTGTAATATGGGAACTGGTAACACGCCACGCCACGTGCACGCGCACGCACGCGCGGGTACGTGCATGCGCACAGAACTGATTTATACACACGCACGCACATACACACACACACAAGCGCATATACGCAAGTGCAATCTTTCTATCATACAAGCTCTTCTTGCTCTCTATTTATGTGAATGTGCGCGTGGAAAGCTGGCGCGCAGCACAGACGCTTGATTCAATATCATAAGCAGGTAGACCCCCATCACGAATTCCGAGCCACATTAGTATTCACCTCCACTGCCTGTGTCACACAGAATGAAGGGGGAGATGCATTCAGATAGCCAACACCCAGACACTTAGTCTACCTGCGCTTTTTGTTATGTAAAACGGTGGCCGGGTACTTAGTCACAACGAATGGATACAGCGCATTTTTGTGTGCGCGTACACGCGAGTACACATCCGTGCACGATCGCGCGTACTTCTGCCTCAGTGATCTGGTAACACGGCGTGTAACCGCGTGTGACCACGACTGCACCACTGCTAACGCCTGTCCCGTCTCCCTGTGAGTTTCTGTCCCGGAGTGATGACCGGAGTGTCGGACGTCCCGTGATGAAGAACAGGAGGATGCGACCCTCTCTGCGTGCCCTCCTGTCTCCCTGTCTCCGGCTGTCTCGGAGTGATGACCGGAGTGTTGAACGTCCCATGATTAAGACGGGGAGGATGCAACCCTCTTTGCGCCGCCTCTGTGCCTCAAATAGATCCGCTATCAGCTCTATCTTTAATCTTTCAAAATGTTCAGTTGCTATCGCTATCAGCTCTAGCTTAAATTTGTCTAAATGTTCAGTTGCTATTGCATGCACTCATCTGTGTTTCACTACACACATGAGTGCATGTTTACCAACTGTCCGTCTGCAACACTACTATCACGACATCTAAGAAGGGAGATCCCCCCTTGAATGACCCTTCTAAGGTTTCTCTCCTCCATGCCTGTGGTGCATTTTTTCCTATTGCTAGGTTTTAGTGAGTTTTTCCTTACCTTCGCGTGGGGTAAGTCTGGGAGTGTTGCATTCATTTCATTCATTTAGTTTGCATTTATTTAAAATTTGTTGGACCTTATGGTGTTCTTGTTTTGTTCTTGACTTATTGTGATGTTTCTTCTTGACTTGTTTAAAGAAGATGTGTCCGGCCCATGGGGACATTAACGTGTGTTGTCGGGCCTTACAAATACATTTGATTTGATTTGATTTTATCTCAACTGCATCGCATCATCCATCCTTTACAATGACAGCGGTCCATAGCACAGGCCCTGTAACTCACGGACATGTCTCTTGGCCAATAAGAAAACATGCTTCAATGGCCTCTCGAGCCTGGGAATAAAAAACGCGTCAATTCTGCTCCTTATGTAAGAGGGGAAGACAGCGGTTTTCCCAGAGAGACCTCAACGTGAGTAAAACAATTGAAAAAGGTTCATGTAACAATTGAACTAAGTAGACTAAGACTCTTTGAGGAAAAGGCTCCTCTTGTGAGGATTCGCCTGTTCCCTGGACCTCTTTTCCCTGTCTACTCTCCTTCACCAGCCCCCACCCTTGTGAGAACTTTTGCCTGCCTCCTACTCTTCACCAGCCCCCACCCTTGGACATTCTGTTCCTCTACCCTCACGCACCTGTTGGGAGTTTGCAATCTGCTGGAGAGTACTTAGGTTGCAGACTCCCCTCCAGTCCTGGTCGGGTCGTTCTGTGTTCTGGATTCTGCCCAGCCATCACCACCTGTCGCCGTTTGCCTGGAGTGGGACACCGTCTTCGCTCTCTAATTCTCAACGGGAGGTTTTCCAGTGTTCCCACTCCAGACGTCAAGGCGGCATGCCATCGCTCCCGATTCCACGGGAGGAAGGCGTCTCTTCGTGATCCTCGTTCCTGGGGTGAGGCTCGTCGTCGCTCCCTAGTATTCCACGGGAGGACGGCGTGTTCCCATCCCGGTCCCCTGGGACCCCCTTTGTTCTGCGCTGCCCGTCTGGAGCATCCGAAGAGGAGGAGGAGGATCTCCGTGCCAGGCCCCGCTGTCGGGCCCCTGTTCCCGTGCCAGGCCCCCGCCGTCGGGCCCCTGTCCCCGTGCCAGGCCTCCGCCGTCGGGCCCCTGTTCCCGTGCCAGGCCTCCGCCGTCGGAACCCTGTCCTCATCCCTGTAAGCAGCTCTGGCCCTCGCCCTGTCCAAGGCCTTAACCCTATTCTCTGTCCCTGTCTCCAGCCCGCCTCTCCGGGCCTCTGTCCCTGTCCCCCTCTCCAGTGCCCCTGTTCCTGGCCCTGACACTTAGCCCTGGTCCTTAGCCCTGGCCCTTAGCCTTAGTCCCTTAGCCTGTTCGCCTCTTAAAGGCACAGTGCCGCTTTTCCATAGTTCCTTGACTCTAGTGTTTTTGTGTTTTCCCTTAAAGGGACTGTGCCGCTTTTTGTTATGTAAGAAATAAATGCCCTGTTTTGGCTTACTCTCATACCTGTCTTGTGTTGTGCGATTGGGGTCGGTTACAAACCATAACACCTCTGAGGAGGCTCGCTCACTGAGAGGGAGGCTCTGAAACTCTCTGAGGAGGCTCTGAAACTCCCTGAGGAGGAAGCTCTGAAACTCTCTACGGAGGAGGCTCTGAAACTCTCTGAGGAAGAGGCTCTGACACCCTCTGAGGAGGCTCTGAAACTCTCTGAGGAGGCTCTGAAAACTCAAAACGGCCCAATATACACTACTGGTAGGGAGCAAAGCAGAAGAACCAATAGTCTCGACTGCATTGCATCCCCTCCTTTACAATGACAGCGGCCTGTAGCACAGGCCCTGTAAAGTATGTTTTATTATGATGCTCTATGTTTTATGATGTCTGTCCATGTCCAAAATCAGGGACCATGATGGAAATAAGTGCTTGCACTTTCTCATGTTTTTATCCCTTGGATGCTGTCTTTTACTCCACAATAAAAATCAATCATCAATTTAACTCACGGACATGTCTCTTGGCAAATAAGAAAACGCGCCTGTGACGTCTTCAAATGGCCGGGGGAATCCCGTGTCCCACCTACTAATTTGGTGTGCGAAACAGGGAAATCCCCCCCCCCCTCTCTGTGACGAGAGAGAGAAAACACCCTCGTCAGGGAAAACTGATAGGTAGAAAGGCACAACCCCTTGGCCAATCAGTTCCGTAAAGGATATAACTATATCCGGGGGGGGGGGGTTATTTGTCCACCCCTCTCAACACCTCACCCCAGATACGATGTAATAAAAAAGGTAGAGCCGTGACACCAGCCGCATAGCGTGCTACGTGAAGGCACATATACCTGCTAGCAGGGCCGCCTGGGAGAAATGCGAGGCCCTGTGCGAAATTTAAACGCGAGCCCCCCCCCCCCCCCCCCCTAAAAGGTAAAACAAATATATATATATATAATTTTTTTTATTTTTAATTTTTTTTAATACAGTCAACGTATTCTTAAATAATAGCGCTGCCAAGGGCGGCTAGGTGGTGTAGTGGGCAAGGCACTCGCCACCAATGTGGAGACGCTGGGTTCGCATGTTCGATTCCAGCTCTCCACATTGTTTTCAGTTTGGCTGGCCGTCCGTACTAATACAATTGGCAGTATTAGAGGGTGGGAAACTGATGGGTGGGGATCGGGCGTTGTGGACAGCGACTCCTACAGGTCGGTTGGTGCGCCTGTGCAGTAGAATCAGGAAGTGTCGGGGGCAGCGTGAGCCTCCCACGCATTACTCCTCGCCACTGAGAGATCGAGCTGCGCAGGTGAAAAGATGCGACTGCTGTTACCTCAAGTACCGGAGGGGACTTGTGCTATGTATGACTTAGTCCACATTGCAGCCGGCTTGTGGGAGGCAAGAAACAGCGTTCGTGACAGGGGAGGGTTGAATTGGATGATACGAAATTGGGATGGGAGAAAATATAAAAAATGGGAGAAAAAGTGGATAAAAAAAAAGATAGCGCTGCCCGAGGCTGTGCATGATACAGTCAACATATAGCAAGAGAGAGAGCGAGAGAGAGCTCCCGTTCTACAGTCAATATACAGTGTTATCACTGCACAGACCCGGCAATGCCCCTGACCCTCCACCAGAGCAAGGCCAGAGAGAGAAAAAAATAGAGAGAGAGCATGTCTGTTTGTGTGTGTGTGTTAGAGAGAGAGCATGTATATGTGTGTTAGAAAGAGAGAGAAATATATAGAGAGAGCATGTCATTTTGTGTGTTAGAGAGAGATATAGAGCATGTCTGTGTGTTAGAAAGAGAGAGAGAGAGAGAGCATGTGTGTTTGTGTGTTAGAGAGAGAGAGCATGTCTGTGTGTGTGTGTGTTAGAGAGAGAGCATGTATGAGAGAGATAAGCAAAGATGAGCCCCTAAAGGATATTCAACTTTTAATGGAAGAACAAAACAGAAGGAAAAGATAACTTCACAAAGGCAACATGAATATACATAGATCCAAAAGGACAAAGATTAACACTTAAATCCAAAGAGAAGAGCGTCTATACCAGAGAAAACAAAGTAGCAAGGAGCCAATGGCCGACATCAGCTAAATAGGCTAACTGCAAATAGAGTAGCCAGGTACTGACACCAGGCCACATACAGCTTTGGCCAACGCTACCCAAGCTACACAAACGACCAAGACAATTCACACACAGCACATGTCGTATCTCCAAATGTTGTGAAGTAACATATGTTTTGCCTGGAAAAAAACATCGTTATTAACAAAACATTCGGGAGGGGAAGGAAGGAAGAGTGGGGTAATGTCCAATGGACATCTTACCTGCACCTAGGAACGCAGGGTGAAAGGCCGCAACACAGGTCTCCACGTTGACGAAAGGCCTCTCGCTGGCGGGACAAAAAGAAGCTATGGCCGGAGCCTTGTCATGGTGCAGGCCCGACTACATCTTCTGTCAAAGATGATGTCGTAGTCAGAGTGCCAGGGCCTGCTATTCTCACGGCTAATGTCAATGGTCGTAGCACAATCTAACAGCTAACTCTAGGCTAACTGATAGCATCAAGCTAACGTTCCCAGCCGAGCGAAAACGAGCAGCTAACGTCGTAGCTAAACAGCTAACTGGCTAATAGTTAGCTCAACCCGGCTATCGCTAACCACTAGCTAACGCAGAAGCAAGCTATGCGGCTACCACTGAAAAACTGTACAACGTGAGAAAAGCAATACAGGCCAACACTTCAGACAGCCGCTGTGTTTTCCTCTTCTCATCCGAAGAGGGAAGGGAAAAAGAAGGCAATACACGTCCCACTACAGAGTGGTGTTTACCATAGTGGTGCCGGCAACAAGTTCCTCGGGGACTATAGCCGACTTGAGCATGGAGATATTCTCATAATGAAACACCAAGCTCACCTCCCTCGCACCAGGTGCTGACACCAGGCCACACACCGTTAGCTACTACAACAGCTAGCCGGCCCGTTTGGCTCCCGAGAGAGAGAGAGAGATATATCCACGGCGGGAATAGAATAGAGTGCATTAAAAACTCACCAAACGTCCAAGAGGATGGAGACAACCGCGTGGAGTTGACGAAGTTCATCTGCCGAATGACCGTCCTCTTCATCTTGGCATAACAATACTGCACGCGCTCTCTCTAGGTTAGCTAACGCTAGTTAGCCTTTAGCTAAGCTAGCTACTAGCCGACATCATCATGGCTATCCCGACTGAACCACACGCACTCAATATTATAACGTAGGTAAAGCCTGACTGAACTGTCTAACATGCAACAACTTTCATCTTCAGTCCATCTGCCGAATGACCGTCCTCTTCGTTTTGGCTGGCATAACTAAGCATAACCTCCAAAGCTGCACGCGCGAAATAGTCAAATGCAGCTGACGCACGCCGGCGTACACATGATGTAACCCCTCCCTTCATTGAAACCAATAGTATGTCTGCTGCAGAGCCCCAGAGCTCCAATAGAGAATAGTGCAGAGCCGCAGAGCCAGGAACATTCTACAAACGTGTCTAATGTGAAATATATAAGCATATAAGCAAAACTAGATTTTAGGTCTGTGATGAAAAAGGGCCTCACGGGAAGGGGGGCCTCGCAAAAAAAAAAAAAAATAATAAAAAATTATAAAAAAATTATAAATACAAAATATATTTTCTTTATTTTTTTTTGTGTGAGGCCCCCCTTCCCGCGAGGCCCTGTGCGACCGCACTGCTTGCACACCCCCTGAGGCGGCCCTGCCTGCTAGGGTAATAGCTTTACATTCTGTACGCCAGCCACAGCTGATGGCGTTTGTGTAAAAAAAGGTTTTATTTCACAGCTCTGGCTTATGTGCGAAAAACTTGCCACCCGCTATTTTTATCATTACCCTTAAGCAAAGAAAAAATATCAGATAAAGAGAGGGACTCAAAAGGTCCTCGGTTCATATGCCACTTATGTACAACTCTGTAAGCTAACACCCAGACCAGTTGTGGACTCAATGCTACGTTTACCTAAACGTATTACATGAAACACACACACAACTCTCATCATACAATAAAATCCAACGTTCACTTTTACTCACGTAAGAAAGAACGCTGTCTTAAGTAGAGAGAAGGACATAAGCCCTTGGCTAACTGCTAGAAATACAGGCCTTGCTATGTTATACACAATAGTGACCAACGCAAATGTTCAGAGAAAAAACAGACTCTCCAAGCAAGAACGCAACGCTAGCATTCTTAGCTGTGGGTTTAAAATTGCACATGTCGGGGCGGCTAAGTGGCGCAGTGGGCAAGGCGCTCGCCAGTCGCCACTAACGCAGGAGATGCTGGGTTTGAGCCCAGCTCTCTGCGTTGCTTCCGGCTTGGCTGGTCGTTTATACTAATACAATTGGCACTATTAGGGGGTGGGAAAGCCGGTGTGTGGTGATCGGACGTTGTGGACAGCGACTCCTACAGGTCGGTTGGTGCGCCTGTACAGCAGAATCAGGAAGTACCGGGGCAGCGTGAGCCTCCCACGCGTTACTCCTCGCCACTGAGAGATCACGCTGTGCAGGTGAAAAGATGCGACGGCTGCTTCCTCGAGTACCGGAGGGGACACGTGATGTAAGGCTTCGTCCACATTGCAGCCGGCTTGTGGGAGGCATGGTCTAGCAACGTTCGGGACAGGGGAGGGTAGAATTGGACGGTACGAAAAATTGGGATGGGAGAAAAATAGAAAATGGGGGAAAAAAGTAGATACAAAAAAAATGAATGAGTGGGATTCATCATGCAAATCTCCTGGGTACGCACAGATTTCGACGTTTACACATTAACCAGTGGCGTAACTCTGTTGATAGTGGTGCGGGGGACCTATTTGGGGTCGTGGTCAGTGACGTCGAAGGGGGGGGGGGCCCCCCTACCTCGTTTTTTTATTTATAATAACAGGTGTGCAATACTGCATTTCCCAGGCAGTGGCGCCATTTCTCCATGTAAACGACACACTGGGTTCATACAGAAACAAGCATTTCATCAAAAAGTATTCTGTATTTTGTTGTGACAAATAATAATAAACTACGAGGCGCCGGCGATAGCGTAGCAAAACTTAGTTTGCTTTGAAGAAGTAGCTTTCTCCTCTTGGGCGACAGTGCCATCCTTGCGTTGTTGCATGCAGGTAGGACACATACTGTCTTATCTTATCTCTGTTTATACCGTGTATGTGATGACGTATTTGAACACACACCTCGGCTGACGACCCGAGCTATTATTATGCAAAGACGAGTACTGTAGCAAGTGGGTACTTGGCCCGTGTAGGGCAAGAATGCGACCCCCATCTACTCATCTTTGCATAATAATAGCTCAGTCAGGACAGGTAGTCAGAGACTCAGCTCAGAGACAATCAGCAATTTTCCGTGTGTGGTCCTAGTGCTGGTCGCCGCGGTCGCGTGTCCGTTTATTATCCATGTATTATCTTTGGACGGTAAAAACGTGGGGGGGACAATAACTGCATTCTGAAACCATGCCGGGGACATGTCCCCGGTGTCCCCCCCCTTAGTTACGCCCCTGCATTAACTGCCACGCAGTTTGCCCCTCTCAAGTTCAATCAATCAATCAATCAATCAATCATGCCCATCTCTGCCACCACTCGAAGCCTATGGAGATGTCCACCTTCTTTGCAGGGCTATAACTTTTTTAATTGTATTGCTAAATTGACATTACTATGGCCCATTCAATATCGATTATCTATCGTTCAGGATGTAGGAACGTTATACTTTTTCATTCAAACATTCATACGAAAATACCGTCTAGAATATAAGTATGTTTTTATCGTTTTCTGCAGTAATTCCTAGAGCGCTAGTTATGGGCCTAAACGCATATTATATAGATTATCGATTGCCGTTTATTGCCGATACACGCTATATTAAAAAATTCAACTGTATACGATCCTAAACGTTCTGACTCATCATGCGCGGATGAACGGGGGGGGGGGTCGTTTATAATTCCGTGATCGTCAGTAAATGCTTTATGTAGTATGGGTTGATTTATTGATCAGATGGTTTGTAAATAAAGAAATGTACAATCGCCTTGAAAATAACGTTACTGTAGGAAAAAGATCCCACGTATTTGACATCGATCGACTAGATCCATTTCCGGTTTGTATGGCGCAATAAACGCCCAAATCATATCGATTATTGAGTTATGGCAGTGATCCACACGGATGTGTGTCTAGAGTCCCGCCACGATATGTGACTGCCGGACGGATTTCCCAGATGCACCGAGATCACCAGATCCATTTCCGGTTGTAACTTGCCCGATCATCCACCAAGCGGTGGTATTGAAGCGTTACACTGTTGTGCAGGCTCCCACTGTATCAGCAGAGGCTGGGTGGCGGAATTCTGAATACCATGGCGAAAAAATTAAATATGATCTCAATAACGTCGTACAGCGTGGTTTGGCAGAATTAGCATGGACATCAAACACGTCGTACGCCGTTTATGGCGGTGGATGTGTTAAGAATGGCTTGATGAATGTGGCGGTGGCTTTTCTTATTGTTCTCTTAACAGACAGGTAAGCAAGAATATAAGAAAAATAATAAGAGAGTTTTGTTGAATGAGGCCCATTGTTATTAACCAAAAAAAGTGGGGAGTGGGGCATAGCGTAACGTGTGCTACCTAGGGTTGCCATCCGTCCCGTAAAATACGGAATCGTCCCGTAATTGGAAACTAAAAGACGCGTTCCGTATTGAGCTGATACAGGATGCACTTTGTCCCGTATTTTAAGGTTGCCAGTATTGTGAGAGAAATTAGCCATCCGACCTACAAAAACAAGCCAAAAACAAGCAAAATTGTGTCCAAAAGTTGCGGAAAATAAACAGACTTGGCAACTCTGGTATGATGGGCGTGCGCTCAGCAGCTCACGACCAATTAGAATTTGCGTTTTCACGTTGCTAAAACGTTCTGTGTGGTTGTGCCAATCCTCAAGTTACTTCTGCTCAGCTCAGTCACTGCATCACCGGCAGGGGCGGGGCTAGGTGGTGGCTACTTGGGCTCAAACCCCGAATGTTTTCTGAAAAGCCCTGAATCTTGCACCAGATTTAGCTGAAGCTAATTTCCATCTGTAGTCTATCCAGCTGCTAACTGTATTTGAGTGAGTTAAGTCTTGGTGTTATGGTAGACTCAGACCTAAGCTTTAAATCACAATCAACAAGTTGACAAAAACATAATTCTTCCACCTTAGAAACATTGCTAAAGTACGGCCATTTATAAATCAAAAGGACGCTGAAAACCAGATCCATGCCTTTATCTCAAGCCGACTCGACTACTGTAATGCACCCCTTACCGGCCTCCCGGAAAAATACGATGATATCTATTTTATTGCAATGCACTATTGCATTATTTTATTCTATTTTACTAACTATTTTATTGCACTGCACTATTTTACTTTGTATCAGTGATAATCAAACCATAAACAAAGACGCCTATTAACACTTTCAGCGCCAGATGGCGCTGTTTACTGTTACTGTTGAAAGGCCAGCGCCTTTTAACATGGGGATACATGGCTGTGTTTGCAGGCCTAAAGCTATATTATATATTATAGCTATGGATCTAATAATATAGTCGATTGTCATTGAGTTTCTTCCGGTCAAGATGCAAAAAACAGATAATTTTTCCATCCATACATTTCCGTTTTATACCGTTGTGAATATGAGTGTAGTTTCAGGGTGGTCTGGTGTCATTTCCAAAATGCTTCGTAATGGCCGGCAACGTGTATTCTAGTAAACACGTTATCGTTTCTTCGCTGGACTAGCTACTGTTCTCAAATCAAATTTAGATTATCTGTATTATGTTTCATCATGGATGCATGAAGGGGGGGGGGGGGGGGGGGGGGACCAACGGAACACGCCACACACACACACACGCCCCGATCAGCATGAAGGAATTTTTGGATCAACGCAATGCATGCGTTATAAGCGTTTGGCTTGACCGAGTAGTTAGACCCCGCCCACAGGCCGCAGCTCGGCCCAGACACCAAGCCACATCGTTTCAAATGGAGTGCAATAGCGGCCGCAAGGCGTTAGGCGGCGGTATTGGACTTTTGAGATCTCAGACCCATCCCCAGTGATAACACAGGCTGCCGGCATGTCTTTATGAATGGAAATATCGATTAAAAGAAACAACGATGAAAACCCGACTATACTCTGGTTTTCGGGGGTCCTGGCACTCAACGTTCGGCGAGTTAACCCTAGATCTTAGATCCTAATATGAAAACGATGTGATTTAATGTTCTATGTCTTACCTTGACTTTGTCTATTTGCTATCTATTTTATGCTTTATGTCTGCACTTTATGCATTGCTCTTGATCTGCCAATGTTGTGCTCAGTATTTTTTTACTGCTGTGAAGCACGTTGAGCTGAAATTTGTGTATGAAAGGTTATTATTATTGTTTGCTTCATTAATTAAAGGGTGTGAATTTAAGTGTTCTCTAGTGCCTTTTGTCCGCTTTAAGGTGGTGGATAAGTTAAAGGTTGTGGTGTCGAAGTAAAAAAAAGTCTGTGCCCGCTCACCTATCTGGGCTAAGCCCCGGATCTCCTACAATCCTAAATCCGCCCCTGATCACCGGGCTGCTTGAAAATGTCTACAGCAGACACTACTCCACCGGCACGACTTAAAAAGACAAAACGCCTCCAGAAGTACCGACGTGAGTGGGAACTGGCAAACCCCTGGCTTGATAGCGTCAGTGGAGATGTTTCTAGGGCAAACTGCAAAGTATGTAGGTGTGTGTTTTCTGTGGCGCATGGTGGATTGACTGACGTCAAACATCATGCCTCAGGAGAACAAAAATATTCCCAAAATATAAGAACTCAAAGGACCCAAGCACAGGTTTCACAGTTCTTCATGACTGAAACATCTCTTGAGATTGATTTGGTATGGGATATTACATCTTATTTATCTGGTTGTGTTTTTAACTAGATGTCAGTATTTCTATTTACCTGCCCTGGCAGCCAGGAGTCTACATTATTGGCTGCTGATGTGGGCATCGTCTAGGGCAGGGGCGTATTTAGGATTGTAGGAGATCCGGGGCTTAGCCCAGATAGGTGCCCGCTTTATTTATATATATATATATATATTTTTTTTTTTGGCATGCAAGGGGTGGTTTGAAGGGGGTCAGGCACGACCCCCTCCAAGGCAGTTTTTCTTTTGAATTTAATGAAACTGTACGTGCAATTTCCTGCAATATAGAGCCTTCAATCTTGACCAATAAAGCTGCTCTTTTCACTATAAAACTCAGTTAACCATAACATAGTTATGGTTAGATTTATATATTGGGGGGGGATATATCATATTTTTCATATGATCAAAAAGTGTTGGAGCAAGAGCATACCTTTGCTCCCCCAAGTTCAATAGTGGGAGAGCAGAGATGCTCCGAATGCTCTTATGGCCAGGCGTCTATGATTCACTGATACAAAGTAAAATAGTGCAGTGCAATAAAATAGTTAGTAAAATAGAATAAAATAATGTAATAGTGCATTGCAATAAAATAGTTATCATCGTATTTTTTCGGGAGGCCGGTAAGGAGTGCATTACAGTAGTCGAGTTGGCTTGAGATAAAGGCATGGATCTGGTTTTCAGCGTCCTTTTGATTTATAAATGGCCGTAATTTAGCTATGTTTCTAAGGTGGAAGAATTAAGTTTTTGTCAACTTGTTGATTATGATTTAAAGCTTAGGTCTGAGTCTACCATAACACCAAGACTTAACTCACTCAAATACAGTTAGCAGCTGGATAGACCACAGATGGAAATTAGCTTCTGCTAAATCTGGTGCAAACATATTTTCATGTAACAATGATGAATTGTCAAAAAAATATATATATATCATATATATATATATATATATATATATATATATATATATATTTTTTTTAAATAGATTCTGGGCTTTTCAGAAAACATTCAGGGCTTGAGCCCAAGTAGCCACCCCCTAGCCCCGCCCCTGGTCTAGGGCACGCTATTTCAGTTGACTAATATGGTTGATTGTTCATTAATGTTGAGTTTTTAAAGTCTAATAAATAAACATGTATTTATATTAATCAATATAATTAAATAGTGTGCCCATTTAAACTGTTGTTATGCTCATCTGGAAAATGGAATTATTCATAATGGATTAACAGTTAATAAATACTTAAATAATAGAATTCATAAATACATAAATGCAAAAATACTCAAATAAATACAAAAATAAATAAATAAATAAATAAATAAATAGTGTTCAGACAACAATATAAAAGTCATACTGTTCAATTTCATTTCATTTCAATTTTATCATCCCACTCCTCCCCTCTAGGTTACTGCAGCTGAGGTGACACAGGTATACCACAGAGTTAAACACAACCGCAGCTACAACAGTGCTGACTGTTTGTTTTCTATGCATTTCAGGAGTTTGGGGGGCTGGCTCCCCTAAATAATTAAATAACATAACCCTAACTGTTACAAAGGATCAGATTAAACCGAATATATATATTTATTGATTGATATATATTGCATAGTATTTGTATATCGTTTGATATCCCTTGTATATTCCTTGTACATATACACGGAATATCCCTTTAGTCTAGTACAGACCATAATATTTCATTCTCCTATTGGACAGCGGTCCACAGGCGCCAGGGCCGTGCCTCCAGAGTCAGGTTCAAAGCCACCGTCAAGACATGTCTGTACATGCCCGGCCTTGCCCAGGAATACGAGACAGAAATGAGGTTGGCACTAGATTGTTCGCCGTGCATATAAATATGGCGCAGGTGAATACAGAAGTAGAGTTACCCAATAAGTTGAAGCCTCACCCACGATACTCCGTGCGGTGAAGTATGGCCTGTTTGGCCCCAAATAGAGCATTGAGACCGCGTGCGAATTAATAACTGAATTGTCAGAGTTTGGCGCTATACCGTCGAGTGCGACATATTTCTATTAAGTCAGTAATAGTCTATTTATGTATAGTGTATCGTGCGGCTAAAGTTCTACAGTGACCAGCATCACCAACGCTTCCTCGTACCAGCTAGAGTGCTTATCCAGGCTGGGCTGCTTTCATGGCGCTTTCACCCGAGGAGACCTAGACGAGAACCGTGTGGACATGTACACTGGATTAATCTACCCGACGACTACATAGCCTTTGCGGCTGGATTATATTTGTTTTGGTCCTGTGATTTATGGAGCGGAGAATCGCCGACGCCTACACGTGTGGGATTTACCCTGTGAGGAGCCACGTCGAGTCTGCGCCTCAGAGAGCCTGAGGCCGGCTAGCTTTCTTCACTGTGGAGCTACAGTCTACGGAGAACAGCTGTATTCGTCTGTGGATCAAGAGACTATTGCACCGTCTCCTGTACTTGGAGTCTCCTTAGTCATCGTTGACCAGACTCTCTACTACCGACAGATCCTCTACCCCTGCTGGCTTACAACCGGGGGGACCCTTCCAGTATCTCCCGCTATATATTACTAGTGTACCATAGATATAATTCCCTAAGATTCAGGTTGTATAATTACCTCCTGCGTAACCAGAGAATGGACATTCATTATTGATTTGCCTACGCACATTCCTTTGCCTTATAAGCGCATCCAAAGTAAAATAGAGAAGTATATTATGTACCTTTTGCTGCAATAAATACTTAATTACCACTTTGTGTGGAACCGATTCATTGTGGGAAGTGTTCATCATATTTATATATCATGTACTGTATGGCCAGTAATTAAAGTACATAAAGCGGTAGTGGTTTAATGATACCATACTTATCAATACTGTGGTAACCTCTAATAATCAGTAAGCCACACAACACGCTTGTGATCCATTTGGTTGAGTAGTTTAGTGGGTAACGGGAGCAATACAATACAGGTGCGTCTTACACTCTGCGCACGTTAGACATACAGGTAAGAACGCCGGCCCCGGATACGGAGAATACCTCACGTATATATCTGTAGTCACAAAATAATATCCCTTGAGCAATAGCTCCCTCTAGTGGGGGAATATAGATACTGCCTCCATATTAATCCTAGATATATATATAAGGCTGACATTACAACACCCCTCCCCCTTTAAATTTCAACATTACCCAATGTCCATGTAATACAAAAATAATACTAAATAAAGGACTTAGCAACAGCTTACCAAATAAGGCACTTGGAAAACATATTACCAACAGTCATTACACTCATAACTGTCTCGTTAAATGTTCAGTCTGTCGGGAGGTCTGCGATCACGCTGTGACCTGCGCAATACCGCTGGTGACCTCGGACACACCACAGGTGACTGAGGTTTGGGTGGCTCTGGTGTTGAGAGCATGAGAGGGGTCTGAGTGTCAACTCTACTTGGGGACACAGACACCTCTCCTGGGGAGTCTGTCACTGGTACCGTAGTCACTGGCAAACAACATTCTCCCATAGTCTGTTCCCCACGGGTATCCACCGTGGTGCGATCCGTCTCTGAACTGGTGTCGTGGCGTAGGCGTACATGGTCCTGGTGTCTACGGAAAACACGTCCATCAGTCAGTTGAATGACATAGGAAACTGGGCCACTCTGTTTCAGAATAACGCCAGGCAGCCACTGTTGCTTGTTGATAGTACTGAAATTCCTCACATAGACCTTGTCCTCAGGTCCTAATTGTCTCTCTTTTGCGTGCTGATCATGACGCTCCTTCTGCTTCTCCTGCTTCCTCTGTACTTTCGCCTTCATGTCTGGACGCAGCAAGTCCAATCTCGCCTTGGGCCTACGCCCCATCAGCATCTCTGCTGGCGTGCGCCCCGTTGTCGTTTGAGGCGTGAGGCGATAGGTAAACAGGAAACGTGAAAGTCTAGTGTTTAGAGAGTCTCCTGTCATCCTCTTTAACCCTTCTTTCACTGTCTGAACAGCCCGCTCAGCCAAACCATTTGAGGCTGGGTGGAACGGCGCCGTCCTAATGTGATTAATGCCGTTCTGGTGCATAAATTCACTGAACAGCTCACTGGTGAATGTTGGGCCATTATCCGAGACCAGGGTGTCTGGCAACCCATGGACTGCGAAGACTTGTCTGAGTTGGTCTATGGTTGTGGGGGCTGTGATATTGTTCATGATATGGGCTTCTATCCATTTTGAGTGTGCGTCTACCATGATCAGAAACATCTGTCCCATAAAGGGTCCTGCAAAGTCTACATGCAGCCTAGACCAGGGGCGGTCTGGCCACTCCCATGGGTGCAACGGAGCAGGCGGTGGATTGTTCTGATTAGTCTGACACTGTGTGCATGATTTTACCTTGCTCTCCAGATCATCGTCCATTCTTGGCCACCAGACGTATGATCTCGCTAGGCTTTTCATCCGGGAGACTCCTGGATGAGTCTCATGTATCTCCTCCACAACCTGTGACCGTCCTGGGGGCGGTACGATGACCCGCGACCCCCAGAAGATGCAGCCGTCCTGCAGGCTCAGTTCTGTTTTGCGTTTAGCATACGGCCTCAGTTCCTCTCCCTCCACGACACTGGGCCAACCTTGCAAAAGGAAGGTCTTGACCCGAGACAGGACCGGGTCCCTCTCTGTCCACTGCTTAATCTGTGTCGCTTTGATAGGTGTCTCTGCTAGCCTCTCCAATGAAAACACAGTCTCTGGGGGCACATATGTAGTGGCGGGTGTCTCTGGTAATGGCAGTCGACTCAGCGCGTCAGCATTTGCGTTATCCTTGCCCGCTTTGAACACTATAGTGTACTGGTAGGCTGAGAGTGTGAGAGCCCAACGCTGTATCCTGGCTGAGGCCAGCGGTGGGATGCATTTTGTCTCACTGAACAGACTCATCAGAGGTTTATGGTCTGTTGTGATAGTGAATGCCCGTCCGTATAGGTATTGATGGAAACGCTTCACCGCAAAAACAACAGCTAGACCCTCTTTATCTAACTGAGAGTACCCCTTCTCCGCTGCTGTTAGGGTACGTGAAGCAAAAACAACAGGCTTCTCATCTCCATCCTCCATGATGTGTGAGAGCACTGCTCCGACTCCATAAGGCGAGGCATCACTCGAGACGATGATCTCTTTATCTGGGTCGTAGTGAACGAGCAGCTTCGCAGACTGGAGCAGCTCTTTCACTTCCTTAAAAGCTCTCTGCTGCTCTCCACTCCACTCCCACTTAGTGTCAAGGTGCAGCAGCTTGTACAGTGGGGACAAAACATTTGATAAATCCGGCAGAAATTTGCCATAATAATTCACCATGCCCAAAAACGATCTCAGTTCATGGACACTCTTTGGGCTTGGAGCCTCCTTTATGGCTCTCACCTTGTCTTCCAAAGGGCTGAGCCCCTGTGCTGTGATCCTGTGTCCCAGGTAGGTCACGCTCGGTGCCAGGAACACACACTTGGCACGCTTCAAACGCAGTCCTGCGTCTGAGAGTCGTTTCAACACCTGTGCTAGGTTAGCCAGATGCTCCGCCTCCGTGGCCCCCGTGATGAGGATATCATCTAGATATACCGCTACGTGCGGGATACCCTGTAACAGCGTGTCCATTGTTCTTTGAAAAATGGCAGGGCTGGATGCCACTCCAAACACAAGGCGATTGTATTTAAATAAGCCCTTGTGAGTGTTGATGGTGACATACTCTTTTGACTCTTCGTCAAGTTGCAGTTGCTGGTAAGCATGGCTCATGTCTAGCTTTGTGAAAAGCTTCCCCCCTGACAAGGTTGCAAACAGGTCATCCACTCTTGGTAGTGGATACTCCTCCAGTTTAGAGACCTGATTTACCGTCACCTTGTAGTCTCCACATATGCGTGCTGTATTATCCTCTTTCAGGATGGGCACAATGGGAGCCGCCCACCTTGAAAATTGGACAGGTTCAATGATGCCTTGCTTCTGCAAACGTTCCAGCTCCTCCTCCACCTTGACCTTCATGGCATACGGCACCGACCTAGGCTTGAAAAACCTTGGGGCGGCCTCAGGGTCAACATGGAGTTTCACAGTTACCCCCTTCAGTGTGCCCAGCTCGTCCCTGAAAACATCACTGTACCGATGCAGGATGTCCTCTGTCGTGTCTGTCGTGTGCACATATTTAACATTATGCCAGTTTAGCTTAATTTTCCTTAGCCAATCACGGCCCAAAAGACTTGGCCCCCCCCCCCTTAGCTATAACCAGCCTGGCCTTTGCCTTCTGATTCCCCGCTAAAATGTCCACATATAGCACCCCTATATGAGGTATGGGCTGACCTGTATATGTCCTGAGCCTGAGCTTTGATGGGCTAATGGGTGGTAGGTTAGACCCCCATGTCTTCCTGTATGTCTCCTCACTGATGACCGATGCAGTAGCCCCTGAGTCAATCTCAAACTTTACATCCTGTCCCCCGACAGTGATCGTGGCATAATAGGGTTCAGGTGGCTCCTCATCTGTTCCCACCCCGAACATGTTGTATGCACACTCTGCTTCCTCATGTGTTTCTCCCAGGTGGTGTGTGGAGGCTTGAGCCTGTCGCTGCTTTCCCTGCCAAGGCCTGCCCCTGCCCATTTTATTGTCTTTTGAACTCCTGCACTTCTTTGCTAGGTGTCCCTTTTTATTACAATTATGGCAGACAGCCTCTTTGAATCTGCAGTCATTTGCATAATGCGACGACCCCCCACACCTAAAACATTCCACCCCTTTTTTAAACACTTCACTTTTACCAGTCTCTTTATAGGCAGGATCCCTTCTGACTTGGTGCACTGTCTGTGACACTGACAACCCATTCCCCCTCTGTATGTCCCTAGCATTATTTGCAGCCATCTCCATACCTTGGGAAATCTCTAGGGCTTTTTTAAAAGTCAGCGGCGGGGCTTCCCCCAGCAGGCGGCGCTGTATGGGGTCATTATTAATGCCGCAAACTAATCTGTCACGGAGCATATCATCCAACACTGCCCCGAATTCACAATGTTCCGACAGTTGGCGTAGCTCAGCCACAAAGTTGGCTACAGACTGACCTTGCTTCCTGAACAGACTGTGGAATTTGAAACGTTGTACTATCACAGAGGGTCTTGGGTTGTGGTGGTTCCCCACAAGCTTGACTAAGTCTTCATATGGAATTTCTCCCGGTTTCAGTGGTGTAGCTAAATTCCTTATCAGCTTATAGGTCTTAGCCCCACACACACTCAGGAGAATAGAGCGCATTTTCGCCACATCAGTAATTCCATTTGCATTGAAAAAATGTCCCAACCTTTCCTCGTACTCTGTCCAGTCCTCGTTCGCTTCCACAAACTCACTGATAGTCCCAAACGTCGCCATCTGAGCGCGAGGCTCCTCTTCCACACTCGGCTCGTCCTCTTCTCCCGATGCTCTCCCGTCCCTGAGCGATGCTCCTTCCGTACCACTGCCGGCGTCGCTCATACGTTAGCCTTCCAGCTATAGCTTTAGCCTCACGCCAACAACAAACAAAAGCAACCGGGATGACACGTCGCCAATCCAGTTTATCCCATCCTTGTCGCCAAAAATATGTGGTAACCTCTAATAATCAGTAAGCCACACAACACGCTTGTGATCCATTTGGTTGAGTAGTTTAGTGGGTAACGGGAGCAATACAATACAGGTGCGTCTTACACTCTGCGCACGTTAGACATACAGGTAAGAACGCCGGCCCCGGATACGGAGAATACCTCACGTATATATCTGTAGTCAGAAAATAATATCCCTTGAGCAATAGCTCCCTCTATTGGGGGAATATAGATACTGCCTCCATATTAATCCTAGATATATATATAAGGCTGACATTACAACAAATACAGTCAGGGAATTGTACCCCTCAGTTACAATTGGTCCTTCGAGCCGGAGGGTAACTAGTGTAATATTAATAAAGTGGTATTAATATTGACATGGCCTATGATGAACACTCCACAAAACGGTTCTCCTAAAGTAGATCGCCTGCAGCGTAGACGGCAGACACCTCAGTACTTAGAGGATTACGTTGCCAATATACTACCTAGCTTTCTACAGACGGTAAACGCGGAAAAAGTAGATAGTAAAATTATGTCCGACCCTATCGACCAGGCTACCCCGCCAATAGAGGCCCTAGTGGGTTCTAACGTAACTGACCAAGCTCACGGTAGGGACCAGGAGGGACACGACATGACTTTACCCCCCGCCAAGACCGAAGAAGTAGTCCCCGGAGAGCTCCAGGATAAAGACAGCTCTCCAGGGATGGAACTCTACCCGCTACAAGAAGAGGAGAGCACCCCGGAGATGGATCTCCAGGACTCGCCACAGGAGAACAGATCTCCAACGAGTACTGCCAGGAGCGGATCACCTCAACCAGCGTCTTCCCCCAGCGAGGCGGACAAGATGCTGGCACAGGCATTCCTCGCCAGCCTAGCAGCCTCAACAGAGCGCGATCGACTCCAAGCACAGACGCTTAGTGAGCGCGAACATTCTTCCATGGAAAGAGAACGCCTTCAGGCGCAGCAACGGAGCGACGAAGATCGTATACGTCTAGAGATTAGACGCCTTCAGACGGAAGAGAATATGGTAAGGGACCGGGCCGAAGCCCAGCGCGCCGCCGCCGAAGCCCAGCGCGCCGCTGCCGGTGCCCAAAGAGAAGCAGAGCACGACCTCGCTCTCACCAAGCGCGAAGCCGAGCGCGACCGATTACAAGCGCAGATAATGGAGCAGCTGATCACCAGGGCAACACCCCCTCCCTCCGCACGGGGTTCCAGGGCCTCGTCAAGACAAGGGTCAAGGGCACCCTCCCCTACCCGATCAAGCGACCCTGAGCCCGACCACCAGAGAGAGCCTATACCCCCCTCCGAACCCCTTCCCCGACCGGTCCAAGTGAGACCCAGCTACAAGGAAGAAACGGTCTACACTGCGGAGAGGCTAAATAGACGACTACAGGATCTAGAGGACCTGCCAGAGGAAGAAGAAGAGGGAGAGGAGGAGAGTCAAGCCCGACAGCAGCACAGTACTCCACAGGACCAGGAGGTCCAGTACAGCCCAGGCTCTACCCCCGCGGCTCTGCGCTACAGACCCCCGACTCAATTCACGGGTGAGCTTGACGCACGACCAGCCCCGAGGAACAGCACCTGGATACGCGGGCCATGGTACCCAGCAGGTACCAGCCCACCAAGAGGCGTAAGAGGAGACTCGCCTAGGAGGCCTCTCTTCCAACGCTCACCGATGTGCCAGCCATCCATGGAATCATACATTGGCACACAGACGTTTCCGGACTTCACCCACGAGAACAGAGCACAGTACACGGAGCTACGAATGTGCTTAGAGACAATGATGTCCGATGTAGCTGATGAACCGTACAAGTATGCTATCCTACTGAAGCACCTCAAGGTGCCCCGAGCGCACAATATAGCGCTGGCCTATGCCACCTCTACTACCCCATACACAGCGGCTCTAGCAGCACTCGACCAAAGATATGGACGCATATGGGACTACGTAATACAAGAGATAAGGCATATTGACCGCCTACCCCCAGCCACAGACAATCGCTCACTAGATGACCTGTCTATCAAGGTACAATCCCTGGTAGGGATGCTGGGGGCGCAAAGAGAAAAGGGTATGCACGAACTGTACGCGAACTCTAATGTCGAGAGGATTTTAGAGAAGCTTCCGCCCGCCCGACAAGAGCGCTTCAGGCGGCAAAGAGACCACCGTGATCCTAACGGTCCCGAGCCATCCCTCCTAGACCTAGCCGACTTCCTGGCGAGAGAAGTCAACAGCCTACAGTCGGATACGTTCATGCGGAGCACCCCAAGCTCCAGAGAGGGACCTAGGAGAGCAAACGATGGCCGAAGATTGGTGACCGTCATGCACCAATCAGAATCAGTACCGAGCAGCAAGAACCACAGTACCCCCTCGATGAAAGAGAAGTGGAAGATGGTGTGCCCGTACTGCGAAAAGGAACACTGGTTGTCACAATGTGACACATTCAAGAAGATGACCGCCGACGAGGTGAGTCAATGGATAAAGTCCAACCGACGCTGTTACCGATGTGCGCGCAGTCACATGGCAGCCGATTGCCGCTTAAAGAAGAGGTGTAGTCGGTGTGACGGAGCCCACCTAGATGTCCTACACGACAGTAACAGAAGAAAGCCTGCACCCTCAAGCAGCACAAAGGCAAGTGTTATGTACATTGACCCCGCCAGCAGCGGGGGCGCCCGGGTGCTCTTAAAGGTGGTCCGCGTAACACTGAGTTACCAAGATAAGGTCATGGACACTTACGCCGTCCTTGACGACGGGTCAGAGAAGACCCTTCTCCTCGCGTCCGCTGCGGCCCAGCTGGGGCTGCGGGGGAGCGAAAACCAGATGACGATTCGGACAATAAGAAGAGATCTAAAGACGATAAAGGGCGAGAATGTCTCCTTCACTATCGCAGCAAGCGGGCAGCCAGAGAGACGGTATAGGATTACTAACGCTTTCACCAGCCAAGAAATAGGCCTGTCGCAGTACACCTACCCCATCGCCAAGCTGATGGATAAATATGTGCACCTGCGTCAACTACCTATACCGCTCATAGACGGTGCCACCCCGACCCTGCTGATAGGCTCCGACCATGCAGACCTCATCGCCCCGATAGACCGGGTCCACACAGGGCCCAGAGGCTGTCCTGCAGCAGTCGAGACTCGCCTAGGATGGACATTACAAGGCCCCCTCGCTAAGTCTCTTAACCGAACAGCAGCCACTAACTGCCTCCACTCCAGAGTGACAGAAGAAGACACCACCCTCCTACAGCATGTCGAGAGGCTATGGACACTAGAGACAATGCCCTTTAAGAACGAAAAGAAAGACATTCGTTCCAAGGAAGACATTTACGCTATAGCCCTCCTCGAGCAGGGGACAAAGAGAGTCAAAGTCAACGGAGTGATGAGATACGCAACTCCACTCCTGAGGCGAGAGGGTATGCCTACCTTCCACGCCCCAAAAGAAGCGACGGAGCGGTATCTATTGAACACAGAGCGGCGCCTAGCCAGAGACCCCGCTCAAGAGACTGTGTACCGCGCTGAGATTAACAAGCTAATCACAGCGGGACACATAAAGAAAATTGACATTAAAGAGGCCGATCAGACGACCGAATCATGGTACGTGCCGCACCACAAAGTCCACCACAACGGCAAGGATCGTATTGTGTTCAACTGCAGCTACCAGATCGGATCACAAAATCTGAATAAAGAGCTCTTGCCCGGCCCAACACTCGGCCCCTCTCTACTAGGCGTGTTACTACGTTTCCGCCAAGACAAGGTGGCCATCAGCGGCGACATCAAAGGGATGTTCCTGCAGGTGAGACTAGTGGAGGAGGACAAGCCCCTGCTGCGGTTCCTATGGAGAGAGAGGATCGGGGATGAGCAACCAGCCATCTATCAATGGGAAGTCCTCCCTTTCGGAACCACATGCAGCCCATGCTGTGCTACGTTTGCACTGCAAAAACACGTCGCAGAGGACCCAGCAGCTGATGAAGAGGTCCGACAAAGTGTAGGAAATAGTTTCTACGTGGACAACTGTCTGCAAAGCGTCTCGACGCCAGAAGAAGCCGAGGCCCTTCTACTCAAGCTCCGCGCCTCCCTGATCAAAGGCGGCTTTGATCTCAGGCAGTGGGCCAGCAGCGACCCGCAAGTATTGCGCAGCCTCTCCCCCGAGGACAAGGCAGCAAGCAGCGAGACCTGGATGGCGACCATCCCAGGAGAAGCCCAAGAAATGACATTAGGACTAGTCTGGCGCTTCAAAACAGACTCGCTCCATTATAAACACACACCCCTGACCAAGGAGCAGGGAAGGTCGACTGCACTACCGACCACCAGACGGAGTGTATACAGAACACTCGCCAGACAATACGACCCGTTGGGATGTATTCTACCTTACACCACCAGGGCAAAGATGATTGTAAGAGCGTTATGGGACAAGGACCAGGGCTGGGACGACCCAATACCCGAACACCTTGCATCCACATGGAGAGAGTGGGAGACGGAACTCAGCTCACTCCCAGGTGTCAACATACGCCGCAGCTACTTCCCACCCACAGTGAGGCCGGAGACGTGCCAGATGGACCTGCACGTCTTCAGCGACGCCTCCGAAGTAGCCTACGGTTCGGTGGCCTACTTGCGTGCCCGAGAGGAGGGAGGAGAAATACATACTGCTTTCATCCTGGCTCGCTCAAGAATAGCCCCACGAAAGCAACAATCTATCCCGCGTCTAGAGCTCTGCGCAGCCCTAGCAGGAGCGCAACTCGCCACGTTAATCCAACGTGAACTCACCATTCCGGTGCAAAGAACAATCTTGTGGTCAGACTCCACGACAGTACTCACATGGATCCGGTCTGATTCGTGCAGATACAAGGTCTTCGTGGGAGTCAGAGTCACAGAGATTCAAGATTTAACAGAAGTAGCAAGCTGGAGGTATGTGGACACAAAACACAACCCAGCTGACGTCATCACCCGGGGAATGTCCCTGGATGACCTCACCCGTCACAACCTATACAGTGACGGGCCAGAGTTCCTCAAGCTCCCGGAAGAAGAGTGGCCTACACCCACCCCACGGGAAGCGAGTAAAGAGGAGGCCGAAAACAAGAAATCTATGTTCTGTGGATTGAACACACTCGTCTCCACAGACCCCGACATAGACGATTGCCTCACCCTAGAGAGTGCGCAGCTAAAGACATTCCTGTGGCACCACCCAGAGGTTCAGCTCACTACTGACATTACAGCAGCTGACTACGAAGAAGCAGAACTTCTTCTACTACAACGAGCCCAGAGAGACTCGTTCCCCGATGAGCTAGACTGTCTACAGGGAGCAAAGCCCGTCCCATCAGACAGCAGACTGCTCCACCTAGCCCCCGAGAGCGACGCCCATGGTCTCATCAGAGTGGGTGGTCGTCTGCGGAGAGCTCCAGACTTACCGGATGACGTCAAGTACCCGATAGTCTTAAACAGCCGACACAAGGTCACAGAGCTGATCATAAAGAAATACGACGAGGATGTGCATCACGCCGGGGCAGAGAGAGTCTTCGCGGAGATCAGACGTCGTTATTGGATACTGCAAGGGAGAGAAGCAGTGCGGCGCTTCCAGCGAACCTGTCTAGACTGTCGTAAGTGGCGAGCGCAGCCCAGTATACCCCGGATGGCTGACCTACCTCCCTGTCGCCTCCGACTCGGCGACAAGCCTTTTCACTCCACCGGTATGAACTGTTTCGGCCCGCTGTATATAAAGAAAGGAAGAGGAACCGAGAAGCGGTGGGGTATTGTATTCAAATGCATGACCACCCGAGCGATGCATATAGAACTCCTTCCAACCATGAGCACAGACTCATTCCTTATGGCCTTCCGAAGATTCACATCGCGGAAAGGCAAACCGTCTATATTATTGTCTGATCACGGGACAAACTTCAAAGGCGGAGAAAGAGAGCTGAGAGAGAGCTTCCAAGCTATGGGCCCAGAACTTAAGACCCACCTCGCTCCATCCCAGATTGACTTCCAGTTTAATCCCCCGAACGCACCTCACTTCGGTGGAACTTGGGAACGAGAAGTACGTTCAATAAAGACAGCCCTGTACGCCGTGCTTGGGGCCCAGACCGTGGCGGAAGAAGTCCTAATGACAGTCCTCACGGAGATCGAGGGAGTATTGAACTCAAAGCCCCTCGGTTACGTCTCAAGTGATGTAGCAGATGTCGACCCAGTCACCCCCAACACACTCTTGATGGTGCGGCTCGACCCCGCGCTACCACAGACAATGTACAGGCCTGAAGAAGCGAACGGCCGAAGAATGTGGAGGTACAGTCAAGTATTGGCTGACAAGTTTTGGAACAGCTTCCTACTCCACTATCTACCGTCTCTACAGACCCGCCAGAAATGGGTGAAAGAGAGAGACAATTTGACAGAAGGGACAGTCGTCATGATTATCGACCAGTCACTACCCCGAGCTATGTGGCCGGCTGGCCGCGTAAGCAAAGTGATCACCGGTGCCGACGGAAAGGTCCGAGCAGCCGAAGTGCTCGTCCAAGGACGGATCTACACCCGACCCGTGGCGAGGCTAATAGAACTGCCAAGGCTCCCCGATACTATCGATGACGACCATGACCCCATGACTTTGTGAACTGCCCGACCCCTCACAACAGACATTGAGTAGTGGACAGTGCGGTTAATCTGTCTCTGCTTAGCTAATTAGGTGGGACTAATTAGGAGGCGGCTGTTACAAAGGATCACATTAAACCGAATATATATATTTATTGATTGATATATATTGCATAGTTTTGTATATCGTTTGATATCCCTTGTATATTCCTTGTACATATACACGGAATATCCCTTTAGCCTAGTACAGACCATAATATTTCATTCTCCTATTGGACAGCGGTCCACAGGCGCCAGGGCCGTGCCTCCAGAGTCAGGTTCAAAGCCACCGTCAAGACATGTCTGTACATGCCCGGCCTTGCTCAGGAATACGAGACAGAAATGAGGTTGGCACTAGATTGTTCGCCGTGCATATAAATATGGCGCAGGTGAATACAGAAGTAGAGTTACCCAATAAGTTGAAGCCTCACCCACGATACTCCGTGCGGTGAAGTATGGCCTGTTTGGCCCCAAATAGAGCATTGAGACTGCGTGCGAATTAATAACTGAATTGTCAGAGTTTGGCGCTATACCGTCGAGTGCGACATATTTCTATTAAGTCAGTAATAGTCTATTTGTGTATAGTGTATCGTGCGGCTAAAGTTCTACAGTGACCAGCATCACCAACGCTTCCTCGTACCAGCTAGAGTGCTTATCCAGGCTGGGCTGCTTTCATGGCGCTTTCACCCGAGGAGACCTAGACGAGAACCGTGTGGACATGTACACTGGATTAATCTACCCGACGACTACATAGCCTTTGCGGCTGGATTATATTTGTTTTGGTCCTGTGATTTATGGAGCGGAGAATCGCCGACGCCTACACGTGTGGGATTTACCCTGTGAGGAGCCACGTCGAGTCTGCGCCTCAGAGAGCCTGAGGCCGGCTAGCTTTCTTCACTGTGGAGCTACAGTCTACGGAGAACAGCTGTATTCGTCTGTGGATCAAGAGACTATTGCACCGTCTCCTGTACTTGGAGTCTCCTTAGTCATCGTTGACCAGACTCTCTACTACCGACAGATCCTCTACCCCTGCTGGCTTACAACCGGGGGGACCCTTCCAGTATCTCCCGCTATATATTACTAGTGTACCATAGATATAATTCCCTAAGATTCAGGTTGTATAATTACCTCCTGCGTAACCAGAGAATGGACATTCATTATTGATTTGCCTACGCACATTCCTTTGCCTTATAAGCGCATCCAAAGTAAAATAGAGAAGTATATTATGTACCTTTTGCTGCAATAAATACTTAATTACCACTTTGTGTGGAACCGATTCATTGTGGGAAGTGTTCATCATATTTATATATCATGTACTGTATGGCCAGTAATTAAAGTACATAAAGCGGTAGTGGTTTAATGATACCATACTTATCAATACAGTCAGGGAATTGTACCCCTCAGTTACACTAACCCTAACCCTAAAACCGAAATAAAGTAAAAAAAAATTGAACGCTCGATGAAATGTGTCCCTTATTCCTATTAGTGAAAGGTGGCAATCCTAGTCCTACCTGAGCCCCGGACGCAGGATGAATGACTGCAACGATGGCTGGTCCACCACGTTGACAAGGCCTCTTGCTGGCGGGGCCAGAAGTGGCGACGGCTGGAGACGCGCTCCGGCGTTTCGCCCACATCCTGCGGCCAGCTGTAGTGCAGGCTGACGACATCTTCTGCCAGAGATGACGCAGAATCAGAGTGTTCAGGGCCCGCTACCTCCCCACAGCTAACACCAACGGTTAGCACAAGCTAACGGCTAACTCCAGGATGACGGTTAGCACCAAGCTAATGGTTAGCCTTCACAGGCCCACCGTCGGCTCTGACCAACGGCCAGCTACCAGCTAACAGCTAGCTCTTACCGGCCCACTGATAGCTACCAGCTAACGCAGTAGCAAGCTAACGGCTAGCTCTCACAGGACCACTGTTAGCTACCGGCTACTACTGAAGCTGTGTAATGTGAGGAATAGCGATGCAGGCCTGATCACTTCAGACAGCCAACCGCCTCTTCTTTAGCCCAAAGAAAAAAGGTGGCCGACAACACCCGTCTCCCTCACAGGACGGCGTTACCAGAGATACAGTGGCGTCGGCAGCAAGCCCGTTTTATGCGGGCTGCTGCCGCATTGAGCTCGGGCTAAAAAACATGCAAGCTTGCACCCCTCGCGCCTGGAGACCAGCCCACTTTCTTCTTGAAAGGCGGGGGCCAACGTCCAGTGCGGCTGGCAGAGGGCATCCCTCCTCAGAGACTTGGGACTCGAACCCAGACTCGGGGCTCCCAGGAAAACAAAGCCTCTGTTTTCGTGGGGCGTCAAACAAGAACCCCTCGTCCCCTCCATCCCGCCATGGAGAGGCAACGGAGGAACCCTCGCTTGGAGCTGGCTATTCTGCGGGGCTGCAAGCCTGAGCAGCCGACCCCACACAACTGACACATCTGAGGCCCGTGTCGCAAGACACCACCCACCTAGAGAGACCGTTGGCCAGCCGACTGCCTCTCGGGGCAACAGTATCCAGCTGCACAGCCGGAGCGCAACACTGGCGGTGGAACTGCCCAGCGACACGCACTCCCCAAATGTGAAATGCCGGTGGAGGTCAGAATAATCCTCTAGAATCTCCGGTTATGACGACATTATCCTTTCTTTCTCCCGTAAATTAGTGAGAGAGGGAGAAACAAAAGACAACGCCAACACAGCTCCCATAACTACTTTAAGCACTAAACTTGAAGCGGTGCTATACACGTATTTCACGGTGGTGAAAGTAGGGAAGGAGCTGGTAGTATGGCCATGGCTCTGCTTATGTATGAGCAGATGTGGGCGTGGCCAGGCAGGTGAGGAGCGTACATGTGGTTGAAAGTTTTCATGATAGCATATGATTAAAGGGACAGTTACAATAGAGTAGAGCGCAAAGCCATAAATGAAATATAACTGCCTACACTGTAATCATAACTACCTACTGTAACTCAAACTATTATCTACCCATATATTACGTATATATAATATATTACCTGTTACGGTGAGTGGCAAGGTCCCAGTAGTAGAGGAATAAAGGAGGCAGAGATGATTGCTCGTCTATCAGTGGTTCCTTTTAATGTTGGAACAATACACCTGAGCAACAGAGAATAGGCAAAGACGCTGAGCGTCTACTGAAGTAGCATAAAGAATTGAACAGTTAATCAAGACGATCTGGAGCAGGAACGTCCGAGTCCAGGGATACCGCCGTGTACCGAGCTGGAGGTAGTGTGAAGAACCGATGATAAAACACAGGGAAGACAGGGGTTACATAGGTACACATTCCAGACATTCCACACGCACCACAGTGACAACGAATCAGAGAACACAGACAATTAGTGACAGGGGAGACAAGTGACAGGTGTCAGAATGGTGTACGGTTCTCAGGCAGCAGCCAGAGAACCCAGAGCGTTACAGTACCTCCCCCCGACGAACGGCACCGGGCGCTCACCTAGGGGCCTCGGGATGCAGCCGCCGGAAATCATCGATCAGGCTGGGATCTAAGATATCCCTTTGAGGCACCCAGGAACGCTCTTCTACCCCGAACCCCTACCAATCCACCAAGAACTGAAACGCCCTACCCCTCCGTCTACAACCTAGGATCCTCCGCACTGTGTAGACAGGCTGACCATCAATAATATGGGGCGGAGGAACCGCAGGAAGTGGCGGGGCCAAGGGTGATGAGAGGAATGGCTTCAACAGGGACACATGAAACGTCGGATGAACCCTCATAGAGCCTGGAAGCCGCAGACTGTAAGCCACAGGATTCACCCGACGAACCAGGAACCTATGAAGCGAGGAGCCAGCTTCCTGGATTCCACCCAGAGAGGGAGATCATGGGTGGAAAGCCAAACCCGCTGCCCGGGACGGAAAACCGGAGCCAGACGGTGCTTGCGGTTAGCCTGCCGCTGAGCCTTAAGCAAAGCCTTCTGCAGCGCCGTTCGAACCCGGTTCCACGTCCTGCGACAGCGAGCCACATGTGCCTGGGCTGATGGCACCTCAGCCTCCTGCTCCTGCTCGGGGAACAGAGGAGGTTGAAAACCATATTGACACTGAAAGGGAGACATACTGGTAGAGGAGGAGAGGAGGGTATTTTGTGCGTACTCTGCCCAGGCCAACCTCCTACTCCACGTCAACGGACTACCGGCAACGTAACACCTCAGGACCCCCTCCAGATCCTGGTTGATGTGCTCCGTCTGCCCATTCGACTGCGGATGGAACCCAGACGACAGGCTGACGGAGGCGCAGAGGCCGGCGGCAAACGCCTTCCAGAACCTGGAGGCGAACTGAGGACCCCGGTCGGGCACAATATCCACTGGAAGCCTGTGGACCCGAAAGACGTGCTATACCACCAGATCAGCCGTCTCTCGGGCCGAGGGAAGCTTGGGGAGGGGAATGAAGTGGGCCGGCTTAGAGAAACGGTCCACTACCACCAAAATGGTAGTGAACCCAACTGACAGGGGAAGGCCAGAAATAAAATCCAGGGATATGTGCGACCAGGGGCGTTTGGTAATAGGAAGCGGTCGGAGGAGACCCGCTGGTGCACGGTGAGAAGTCTTACTGCGCGTGCGCACCGGTCAGGCCGCCACAAAGCAGAGTGTATCCCCCTCCTCTGTCGACCACCAGAACCTCCTACGGATAAACTCCAGAGTTCTGGCGGCCCCAGGGTGGCCGGTGAGTAAAGAGGTATGTGCCCACTGCAGCAGGCGCGAGCGTGCAGCCTTGGGCACATACATCTGCCCCGGAGGACCCCCACCGGGATCAGGCTCCCGTGTTAGAGCCGATCGTACCACCCTATCTTTGCCCCAATGACACAGGTGCCAAAATCAAGGCCTGTGGAATAATAGGATGGGGCTTCTCCTCCCGACCCGGAAGATCAAACTGGCGTGACAACGTGTCAGGTTTGACGTTCATGGAACCGGGCCGATAGGAGATGGAAAATTGAAATCGAGTGAAGAATAACGCCCACCTGGCCTGGCGAGCCCTTGGATGTAAGCCAAGTTCTTATGATCTGTCCAAACAATGAAGGGATGTGCCGTACCCTCCAACCAATGTCTCCATTCCTCCAGTGCCGATCTGATTGCCAACAACTCCCGATTACCCACGTCGTAATTACACTAGGCCGAAGAAAGCGGGCGCGGAAAAAAAGCGTAAGGATGCACTTTACCGTCCTTTAAACATCGAGATAACCCCCCCGCCCACGCGATGTCAGAGGCATCCACCTCCACTATGAACGGAGTCTCTGCATCATGGCGGATCAGTACAGGGGCGGAGGTAAATCAACGTTTGAGGTCGCAGAAGGCCGACTCTGCCCTAGGCGACCATTCAATGCCAGGGAGAGAGGACTTAGTGAGAGCTGTTCCACCCCAGCCAATTTTTTTGAAAATTTGCCTATAAGTACATACCCAAGTAAAAGGGAAGATTGCTCCAGTTCTACAAAGACCATTTGCATGTTCTTGGTATCTAGGAACATCTATGGAACTCAGGGAATGTATTCCCAGTGTTATAAATATGGTGTCTGGTAATATGCTATGAGTAAATTGTGATGAAACAAAGGAGAATATGAATTATGATTTTTCTTTGCATCTTGAAGTGAATAACAGTGAATAACACCATGATTGTCATGATCTGCCCTTTGGACTCATGAACTCTCTGAACAGGCAATCCTCTGATGTCCCCTGGCGGAATTCTGGGGTTAATGACTTTGCTGGCTCCGGTCATGCACTTGTACCTGGTATTGGTTGCTATCACTAATGCACTGCCTATGTTCTTGTTGACTGTGATTTCTAATATGCTCCCTGTTGTGAAGGGCCAGATTAAACCGAATATATATATTTATTTATATATATATATTTAATTGTATTTGTATATTCTCTAATATTCCCTGATATCCCTTGTATATTCCTTGTACAATATGCATTGAATATCCATTCTAGCCTACTGAACATCCCATAATAGTCTCCATTCTACTATTGGTCGAGACCTTGGTGCCAGGCTGCCATACCCCTCAGACCCAGTTCAAACGTACCGCTCCACATGTACGAACAAGTCCTAGTTCCGCGTAGGAATCTGGCTACCGCACCACTAATGGGACTATTTGTTCATAGTGCGTATATATACTGCGCTACTAAAGTAGGACTTCCTTTTCAGTCCAGTTTCTTACCCTCCAATAGAGTCACAGACGTAAAGCCTCCCCGCGACGCCACGTGTGGGAGTAAGGCCAAGTTCGCCTACCATCGGTATTGAGACATCGTGTATATTAATATTTGAATAGTCATATTTGGCACTATATCGTCGAGTTGGACGTAGTCTAGTAAGCTAATAATAGTCTGTTAATATATAGTGCTTCGTGCGGTGAGAATACTACCGTAGTCAGTACCCCATCGTTTCGGACAGAGAACTGGCTGCTTATCCTGGGTGGTTGACCCCACGTGAAGCTGCACCCGAGGAGCCCCAGAGCCGACGAGCGAGTGGACCTGTATACCGGATTATTCTACCGACGACAGCCCGCCTTCCCAGGCACGGATTATGCTTTGTATACTTTGATTATTCCATGGATAAAGACCCCCGACACTGCCGTGTGTTGGAAACCCCCCCCCCCTGGAGAGGACGCAAGGTGAGGAGACGCTCTGCAAGACGAGGTCGCTTCACGTCTCTCCTCCGTGGACCGGAGAGAGCCGGCCCACAAAGAGTCCATCTGCTTTCATCTGTGGTCCAAGGATCGCCGGCGCATTGAACGGCACTACAGTGGGTTCACCTGGGATACCCTTGGCCGGATGAGGCAGCCGGATTCTACCCCCCCCCCCCCCCTTCCTACTCCTGTCGGCTTACAAGCGACCGGATTAACCCCCCCCTAGTGTGTCCAGTATATAATCATTAAAGTATCATTGCTGTTATTCCTTAAACTATTCCAGGTCGTATATGTACCACCTGCGCCTTCAGAGATTGGACATTCTCTATTGATATACCGACGAATACTCTTGCCATAAAAGTGTATACTAATTCCATTCATAAATGTGATTGATTTGATTAAGTGCTTGCTCTACACACCATCGCTGTGTAGAAATAAAGACCTATTTCTAATTCGTACATTTGTGTTGGATCCGTTTCATCTACGTGACAGTGTTCATCATAATATATTTATGCCGTGTACTGGGTGGCCGAATATTAAGTACAAAGGTAGTGGTAGTAAGTATCATATCTAGTAATACAGTCAGGGAATTGTACCCCTCAGTTACAATTGGTCCTTCGAGCCGGATGGTAATCAGTGTAATATTAATATAGTGTTATTAATATTGAAATGGCCTATGATGAACACTCCACGAAACGATCCTCCTAACCAACGCCCGCTGCGCGAACGACGGCTCCCTCAGTACTTAGAGGCTTACGCTGTCAGTCAACAACCTAGTCTTCTACTAACAGTAAACGCGGTAAAACTAGAAAGTAAAAGTATGTCTAACCCCAACGCCCAGACTACCCCGACCATAGAGGCCCCTACGGGCTCTAATGTAACTGACCAAGTTCACGGTGGGGACCAGTGGGAACCAGACATGACTTCACACCCCGCCAGTACTGAAGAAGTAGTCCCCGATGAGTCCCGGGAGGAATACAACGCTACCGAGAGAGAACTCGGCACGGAAGAAGACGGGGAGAGCACCGTGGAGATAGAGCTCCAAGGCTCCGCAAGGAGTACCCCGAGGGAAGGCTCCCCTATACAACCGCCTTCTCCCAGCGAGGCAGAGAGGACCCTACAGCAGGCATTCCTCATCAGCCTGAACGCCGCTGCTGAACGCGACCGACTGCAGATCCAGCAGCGGAGCGAAGAAGAGCATATACGTCTAGAACTAAGACGCATTCAGAGAGAAGAGAATGTGGCCCGAGACCGAGCAGACAGCCAGCGAGCAGCTGCTGGTGCTCTACGGGACGCAGAGCGCGACAGACAGCAAGCGCAACTAATAGAACAGCTGATCAGACGGACAACACCCTCTCCCTCCGCCAGAGGCTCCAGGAACTCGTCTAGACACACCTCCAGGGCGGCATCCCCTAGCCGAGTAAACAACCCTGAACTTGACCAACAGACGAGGTCTATACCCCCCACAGACCACCTCCCCCCACCGGTCCAAGCGAGACCTAGCAACCGGGAAGGAGCAGCATATCCTGTGGAGAGGCTAAACCAGAGACTACAAGCACTGGATGACCTAACTGAAGACGAAGAGGAAGAGGAGGAGAACCACGCCCGACGACAGCACAGTACTCTACCGGACCAGGAGGTCCGGTACAGCCCAGGCTATACTCCCGCGGAGCTGCGCTACAGACCCCCGACTCTATACACGGGTGAGCACGACGCACGACCCGCACCGAGGAACAGCACCTGGACAAGCGGGCCATGGTACACTGCCGGTACCAGCCCATACCAAGGAGCGGGAGGAGACTCGCCTAGGAGGCCTCTCCCCCAACGCTCGCCGATGTATCCACAGTCAGCGTCATACATTGGCCCGCCTATGGTACCCGACTTCACCCAAGAGAACCGGGCCCAGTATACGGAACTCCGCATGTGTCTGGAGACCATGTTGGTGGATGTATTGGATGAACGCCATAAATACGCCATCCTACTGAAGCACTTAAAGGTACCCCGCGCACATAATATAGCGCTCGCCTACGCGACTTCCACCACCCCATACACAGCAGCGCTGGTAGCATTGGACCAGAGGTATGGGCGCATATGGGATTACGTGATCCAGGAGATCCGACACATCGACCGCTTACCCCCAGCAATAGACAATCGAGCACTGGACGACCTGTCCATCAGAGTGCAGTCCCTGGTAGGGATGTTGGGAGCGCAGAGAGAGAAGGGGAGGCATGAACTTTACGCCAACTCAAATGTGGAAAGGATCTTGGAGAAGCTGCCGCCCGCTCGACAGGAGCGTTTTAGGCGACAGAGGGACCACCGAGACCCGAATGGCCCCGAACCGAACCTCCTCGATCTAGCAGACTTCCTGGCGAGAGAAGTCAGCAGCCTACGGCTAGATACATTCGGACGGAGCACCCCTGGCTCCAGAGAAGGAACCAGACGACTAAATGATGGAAGAAGATCGGTGACTGTGATGCACCAATCGGAGTCAGTACCGAGCAGCAGGAGCCACAGTACCCCCTCCAGAACGGAGAAGTGGAAGATAGTGTGCCCCTACTGTGAGAAAGAACACTGGCTAGCGCAATGTGACTCCTTCCCCAAGCTGAACGCGGAGGAAGCAAGTCAATGGATAAAGTCCAACAAGCGCTGTTTTCGCTGTGCGCGCTCACACATGGCAGCCGAATGCCGCTTAAAGAAAAGGTGCACCAAGTGCGATGGAGCCCATCTGGACATACTTCACGACAGTAACAGACGGCGCCCTTCACCCGCACCATCCAGCAGCAAAGCGAGCGTCATGTACATCGATCCCGCCAGCAGCAGTGGAGCCCGAGTACTCCTAAAAGTAGTGCGTGTGACACTAAGCTACCAGAATAAAGTCCTGGACACTTACGCCGTCCTCGATGACGGGTCCGAGAAGACCCTTCTGCTCGCCTCCGCTGCGGCCCAGCTAGGGCTGCGGGGAAGCGAAACCCAAATGACAATTCGGACAATAAGACGAGATTTGAAGACGATAAAGGGCGAGAATGTCTCATTCTCTATCGCAGCAAGCGGCCAGCCTGAGCGACGGTACCAGATTACAGACGCTTTCACCAGCCAAGAAATAGGACTGTCGCGGTACACATACCCCGTCGCCAAGCTGATGGAGAAATATGTACATCTGCGCAAGTTACCGATCCCGCTCATAGACAATGCTATGCCGACCCTGTTGATAGGCTCCGACCATGCAGACCTCATTGTCCCGATAGACCGGGTTCATACCGGACCCCGAGGCTGTCCTGCAGCAGTCGAGACCCGTTTGGGATGGACTCTCCAAGGCCCGCTCGCCAAATCTCTCAACCGAAGTACAGCCACTAGATGTCTCCACTCCCGAGTCACGGAGGGAGAAACCGCACTCCTGCAACACGTAGAGCGGCTATGGACCTTGGAACAAATGCCCTTTAAGAACGGAAAGAAAGACATTCGCTCTAAAGATGACATTTACGCCATTCACCTCCTCGAGACAGGGACCAAGAGAGTCCCGGTCAACGGCGTGTTGAGATACGCCACGCCACTCCTGCGGCGAGAAGGAATGCCTACTTTCCACGCCAAGACAGACGCCACAGAACGGTACCTGCTGAACACGGAGCGGCGCTTAGCCAAGAACCCCGCCCAAGAGAGTGTATACCGCGCTGAGATTGAGAAGCTCATCACAGCGGGACACGTCACAAAGATGGACATTAAAGAGGCTGACCAGACCACTGAATCGTGGTACGTGCCTCACCACAAGGTCCATCACAACGGTAAAGACCGCATAGTATTTAACTGCAGCTACCAGATCGGATCCCAAAATCTGAATAAAGAGTTACTGCCCGGTCCCACACTCGGCCCCTCCCTACTCGGCGTTCTACTCCGCTTCCGCCAGGAAAAGGTGGCCATCAGCGGGGACATTAAAGGAATGTTCCTGCAGGTGAGATTAGTAGAGGCGGACAAGCCCCTGTTACGGTTCCTATGGAGAGAGAAGCCAGGAGATGAGCACCCAGCCATCTACCAATGGGAAGTCCTCCCCTTCGGAACGACGTGCAGCCCCTGCTGTGCTACATTTGCACTACAGAAACATGTAGCAGAGGACCCAGCAGCGGACGAAGAGGTCCGACACAGCGTAAAGAACAGCTTCTACGTAGACAACTGTCTACAAAGCCTTTCAACCCAGGAAGAAGCCGAGGCTCTCCTGATTAAACTCCGCGCCTCATTGATCAAAGGCGGCTTTGATCTCAGGCAATGGGCCAGCAGCGATCCGCAAGTACTGCGCAGCCTCTCCTCCGAGGACAAGGCAGCCAGCAGCGAGACCTGGATGGCTACAATCCCGGGAGAAGCCCAGGAGATGACCCTGGGATTGGTGTGGCGATTCAAAACAGATTCGCTTCACTACAGACACAAGCCCCTGACTACGGAGCAGGGAAGGCCGGCGGCGGCGCGCCGACCACCAGACGGAGTGTGTACACAACACTCGCCCGACAATATGACCCGCTAGGATGTATTCTACCGTACACCACCAGGGCAAAAATGATTGTACGAGCATTGTGGGACAAGGACCAGGGCTGGGACGACCCCATTCCCGCACACCTTGCATCCACCTGGAGAGAGTGGGAGATGGAGCTCCACTCACTCCCAGGCGTTAATATGCGCCGAAGCTACTTCCCACCCACGGTGAGGCCAGAGACAGGTAAAATGGACTTACACGTCTTCAGTGACGCCTCAGAGGTCGCATACGGATCAGTAGCCTACTTGCGGGCCCAAGAAAGGGGGGGAGAGATCTACACAGCATTTGTCCTCGCCCGCTCGAGAATAGCCCCACGCAAGCAACAATCTATCCCACGCCTAGAGCTCTGCGCAGCCCTAGCCGGAGCGCACCTAGCCACGCTCATCCAACGTGAGCTCACCATACCGGTGTCTAGAACAATCCTGTGGTCAGATTCCACGACAGTACTCGCCTGGATCAAATCGGACTCATGCAAGTACAAAGTCTTCGTGGGAGTCAGAGTCACCGAGATTCAAGACTTAACCGAAGAGTTAACCGGAGAAACAGAGTGGCGCTACGTTGATACAAAACAGAACCCAGCTGACGTCATCACCCGGGGGATGCCCCTGGATGACCTCACCCGTCGCAATGTCTACAGTGACGGCCCCGCATTCCTAAGACTCCCGGAAGGACAGTGGCCCATGCCTATCCCGAGGGAAGCAAGTCCAGAGGAGGTGGAAAATAAGAAGTCTGTGTTCTGTGGATTGAGCACCGTAGCCTCCACCGACCCTAACATAGACGATTGCACGTCCATAGAGAGTGCACAACAAAGAACATTCCTGCGGTACCACCCGGAGTGCAAGTCCCCCGCTGATATGTCAGCAGCTAACTACGAGGAAGCAGAATTGCTTCTACTGCAGCGAGCCCAGAGAGACTCGTTCCCCGATGAATTGGCCTGTCTACAGGGAGGAAAGCCCGTCCCATCCGACAGCAGATTAATTCATCTGGCCCCCGAGAGCGACGCTCATACCCTCATCAGAGTGGGTGGTCGCCTACGCAGAGCCCCCAATCGACCGGATGACATTAAATACCCGATCGTATTGAACAGCCGACACAAGGTCACAGAGCTGATTATAAAGAAATACGATGAGGATGTACATCACGCAGGAGCAGAAAGAGTCTTTGCGGAAATCAGACGTCGTTACTGGATCCTACAAGGAAGAGAGGCGGTAGGACGCTTCCAGCGAACATGTCTAGACCGCCGCAAGTGGCGCGCGCAGCCCAGCATACCAAGGATGGCTGACCTTCCTCCATGTCGCCTCCGAATCGGTGACAAGCCATTCCACTCAACGGGTATGGACTGCTTTGGCCCGCTGCACATAAAGAAAGGAAGAGGAACCGAGAAGCGGTGGGGTATTGCATTCAAATGCATGACCACCAGAGCGATACACATCGAGCTTCTCCCGACCATGAGCACAGACTCATTCCTTATGGCCTTCCGTAGATTCACATCACGGAAAGGAAGACCGTCTACCCTATTGTCCGATCATGGGACAAACTTCAAAGGCGGCGAAAAAGAGCTGAGAGAGAGCTTCCAAGCTATGGGCCCAGAACTTAAGACCCACCTCGCTCCAGCACAGGTTGATTTCCAATTCAACCCCCCAAACGCACCCCACTTCGGTGGCACTTGGGAACGAGAAGTGCGCTCCATAAAGACAGCCCTGTACGCAGTACTTGGGGCCCAGACTGTGGCGGAAGAAGTCCTAATGACAGTCCTCACGGAGATTGAGGGAGTACTTAACTCGAAGCCCCTCGGATATGTCTCCAGTGATGTGGCGGATATCGACCCAGTTACCCCCAACACACTCCTGATGGGGCGGCTAGATCCTGCATTACCCCAGACAATGTACCGGCCTGAAGAAGCGAACGGCCGACGAATGTGGAGGTACAGCCAAGTATTAGCCGACAAGTTTTGGAGCAGTTTCCTACTGCACTACCTACCGTCTCTACAGACCCGCCAGAAGTGGGTAAAGGAGAGAGACAATTTGACAGAAGGAACAGTCGTCATGATTATTGATCAACCACTGCCCAGAGCTATGTGGCCGGCCGGCCGCGTAAGCAAAGTGATCACCGGTGCCGACGGCAAGGTCCGTGCAGCTGAAGTGCTCGTCCAGGGTCGCACTTACACCCGTCCCGTGGCGAGGCTCATAGAACTGCCCCGACTCCCAGACACAATCGATGATGACCATGACCCTATAACCCTATGACTTTGTGAAGTTGACTGACCCCTACAGCAAACCCTTATGTGTAAATAGACAACGCGATTAATCTGTCTCTGTTTAACTGATTAGGTCTGGGACCAATCAGGGGGTGGCTGTTGTGAAGGGCCAGATTAAACCGAATATATATATTTATTTATATATATATATTTAATTGTATTTGTATATTCTCTAATATTCCCTGATATCCCTTGTATATTCCTTGTACAATATGCATTGAATATCCATTCTAGCCTACTGAACATCCCATAATAGTCTCCATTCTACTATTGGTCGAGACCTTGGTGCCAGGCTGCCATACCCCTCAGACCCAGTTCAAACGTACCGCTCCACATGTACGAACAAGTCCTAGTTCCGCGTAGGAATCTGGCTACCGCACCACTAATGGGACTATTTGTTCATAGTGCGTATATATACTGCGCTACTAAAGTAGGACTTCCTTTTCAGTCCAGTTTCTTACCCTCCAATAGAGTCACAGACGTAAAGCCTCCCCGCGACGCCACGTGTGGGAGTAAGGCCAAGTTCGCCTACCATCGGTATTGAGACATCGTGTATATTAATATTTGAATAGTCATATTTGGCACTATATCGTCGAGTTGGACGTAGTCTATTAAGCTAATAATAGTCTGTTAATATATAGTGCTTCGTGCGGTGAGAATACTACCGTAGTCAGTACCCCATCGTTTCGGGCAGAGAACTGGCTGCTTATCCTGGGTGGTTGACCCCACGTGAAGCTGCACCCGAGGAGCCCCAGAGCCGACGAGCGAGTGGACCTGTATACCGGATTATTCTACCGACGACAGTCCGCCTTCCCAGGCACGGATTATGCTTTGTATACTTTGATTATTCCATGGATAAAGACCCCCGACACTGCCGTGTGTTGGAAACCCCCCCCCCCCTGGAGAGGACGCAAGGTGAGGAGACGCTCTGCAAGACGAGGTCGCTTCACGTCTCTCCTCCGTGGACCGGAGAGAGCCGGCCCACAAAGAGTCCATCTGCTTTCATCTGTGGTCCAAGGATCGCCGGCGCATTGAACGGCACTACAGTGGGTTCACCTGGGATACCCTTGGCCGGATGAGGCAGCCGGATTCTACCCCCCCCCCCCTTCCTACTCCTGTCGGCTTACAAGCGACCGGATTAACCCCCCCTAGTGTGTCCAGTATATAATCATTAAAGTATCATTGCTGTTATTCCTTAAACTATTCCAGGTCGTATATGTACCACCTGCGCCTTCAGAGATTGGACATTCTCTATTGATATACCAACGAATACTCTTGCCATAAAAGTGCATACTAATTCCATTCATAAATGTGATTGATTTGTTTAAGTGCTTGCTCTACACACCATCGCTGTGTAGAAATAAAGACCTATTTCTAATTCGTACATTTGTGTTGGATCCGTTTCATCTACGTGACAGTGTTCATCATAATATATTTATGCCGTGTACTGGGTGGCCGAATATTAAGTACAAAGGTAGTGGTAGTAAGTATCATATCTAGTAATACAGTCAGGGAATTGTACCCCTCAGTTACACTCCCTATGTTTCTGCTATCGGTCATAGTCTAGCCCTGTTATTCCCTGTGTGTATTCATATTCATGTTCCTGTCTAGTCCCGTCTTCCCAGTGTTGTATTGATATTCTTGTGTCCTAGCCAGTCAGCCCCAGCTGTTCCTTGTTGTCTAATTAGTACCAGTATATATTCATGCCGCACCTGTCTTCCTGTGTCGCGTCATTGTTTGAGTTCCCTGATTGTTGTTTACTGTTTGCCGTTCCCCTGAGTACCCTTCCGTGCCTCTCCAGTTTCCAGTACCCCTCCGTGCTTTTGTTCTGTCTACCCCTGTAACTTGTCCTCGCATCTTGCTCAGTAAAGATTATTATTATTGGAACTTCGACTCGTTGCCTCGTCTCTGTCACCCTACACTGTCCTGCGATTGAATCCTACACCTCTCCAAAACTCCAAATCATCACACAATGACGCGACCTAACCTGGATTCAGCGGACAACGGGAGAGACCAAGCGAGCAACTTGCTGCTGACCATGCAGAGTTTCTTCTAGGGAGATCTCCTCGCTTCATCCTCATTTGAAAGGATGCGGCTGCACGCGCTGCTCACCTGCGCAAGTGGGACTTGCAGCCCGGAGCAGGCTCCACTGCTTGCGGAACATGAACGGCAGCTGGGACTGATTATTCGGGCGCTCTGGTCCCCTGCTCCCAGCGAAGCCACGGCTTCCAGCACGCCCTCCTCCACAAGTAAGGCCTCTACTGCCACCAGAGCAGTTAGCATTGGTCCCGCAGCCTTCACTGCCCAGGCTGTTAGCCCAGCCGAGAGCCAGTAATGCTAGTCCCCGCTCTGTTAACACTGTTCAGACTACTAGCATAGCCGTTAGCCTTGCTTCCCCAGCTAGTACTGCTAACCCCGGCTCCGTTAACACAGGCCATGTTACTAGCATAGCCGTTAGCCTAGCTTCCACAGCTAGTACCGCCAGTGTAGCTCACGCTGCACGTAGGTCTCGGAGAGCTAGTAGTGCTAGAAAGGCTAGCTTAGCCTCACCTGCTAGACTACCGGTGGTTAGCACCTCAGCTAGTCCTACTAGCATAACCGCCACCGCTAGTATTACCCCTATAGCGGTTAGCATAGGCTCCGCAGGCCTCGCTGTCCAGGTAGCCAGCTCAGGCCCTATAGCAACTAGAGCCTCTAATGCTGGGACCGCTCTGTCAGCCGGCAAGGCCCCTGTAGCCAATGTAGCTTCGGCAGCTACCCCCTTAGCTCTCTTAGCTAACACTGCCCCTGTAGCAGTTAGCGTAGGCCCCGCGGCCCTCACTGCCCAGGCAGCTAGCACGAGCCCAGTAGCTAGTATTGCCCCTGTAGCAGTTAGCATAGGCCCCGCGGTCCTCACTGCCCAGGCAGCTAGCACAAGCCCAGTAGCTAGTCCTGCCCCTGTAGCAGTTAGCACAGGCCCGCGGTCCTCACTGCCCAGGCAGCTAGCACAAGCCCAGTAGCTAGTACTGCCCCTGTAGCAGTTAGCATAGGCCCCGCGGCCCTCACTACACAGGCAGCTAGCACAAGCCCAGTAGCTAGTATAGGTCTGTAGCCATTGTAGCTTCGGCAGCTATCCCCTTAGCTCTCTCTGCCCCTACAGCTAAGTCAAGGGTTCCTTCTGTTAGGAGGCTCAGTGTAGGCTTGTTCACTACCACTAGCTTACTCCCTCCTGCTACTGCTAGCGAGGCTTCTGCAATTGGCAGAACCTTTGGTGATAGAGCAGCCTCTGCAGTAGCTACCTACCTAGCTGCCCTCGCATGCACAGGCCCTATAGCTAACGTAGCCTCAGATGCTGGGACCGCCCCTTCGGCCGGCATGGCCTCCGTGGTTAGCACAGCCCTTGCCGCTAGTGTAGCCTCGGTAGCTACCGCCTCAGTCCAGTCCGCTAGAGCCCCGCCTGCTAGCGTAGCACGCACTGGTAGCAAGTCTCAGAAGGCTAGCAAAGCTAAGAAGACTACCATAGCCCTCTCTGCTAGTATAGCGTTCCCTACTGGTCCCGTAGCCCCCCTCGGGGACAGGTTTCATGAGGCACATTCCCTTCTACAAGGGTTCTTGGGCAATTATTCTCCGGCCTGCAGTCTGGAGGAGCGAAAGAACGCTTATCGCCTGGTGTTCTCCATGATGAAGTGGAGTCCTGGAAGAGCATGCGAACTCCGGGTACTGGCCGGGAACATGTTTAGGGTGCTCTTCCAGGACCCCAACTCTCCAGCCGACTGCCAAGCTGCTAACCCTGTCAGGCCCTTAGCAGATAGCAAGGCCTCTGCACCTAGCTTAGCCCCTGCTAGCTCACTCCAGATCACCTATGTAGCCTCTGTAGCTGGCGCCTTAGCTCTTCCTGGTAGTATACCCTCTACAGCTAGCACATCCCCCACTGCTAGCAGACTCTCTGCAGCTAGTACTGATCCTGCACTTAGCTTAGCCCCTGCTAGCTTACTCCAGATTGCCTATGTAGCCTCTACCACCAGAATGTCTCCCACTGCTAGGACTGCCCCTTCAGCTAGCAAGGTCAGTTTCCCCACTGCTAGGACTGCCCCTTCAGCTAGCAAGGTCAGTCTCCCCACTGCTAGGACTGCCCCTTCAGCTAGCAAGGTCAGTCTCCCCACTGCTAGGACTGCCCATTCAGCTAGCAAGGTCAGTCTCCCCGCTGCTAGGACTGCCTCTTCAGCTAGCAGGGTCAGTTTCCCTGGAGCCGCCCTGTCGGCTAACCCCACAGTCTCTTCCGCTAGAGCCCCTGCTGATAGCACCTCAGTCTCGTCCACTAGAGCCCCTGACGTCTAGTCCGGGTCGTGCTCCTGCTCCTGTCCCCGGGGAGTCTCCTGCCTCCGGCTCGTCGTCTGGTCCCGGCTCGTCGTCTGGTCCCGGCTCGTCGTCTGGTCCCGGCTCCTCGTCTGGTCCAGCCCTGCGCCGTGGTCTACGCCGTGGTCTACGCCGCGGTCAACGCCGAGGTCTGCACCGAGGTCTACACCAGGAGGGACCCCTATCCGGGGTTCTGCACCTGGTCCCGAGATCTGCACCTGGAGAGTCGTCTGGCCCAGCCCTGCGCCGTGGTCTACGCCGTGGTCGACGCCGTGGTCAACGCAGAGGTCTGCACCGAGGTTTACGGCAGGAGGGACCCCCGTCCGGGGTCCTGCACCCGGTCCCCAGATCTGCACATGGAGAGTCGTCTGGCCCAGCCCTGCGCCGTGGTCTATGCCGTGGTCGACGCCGTGGTCAACGCCGAGGTCTGCGCCGAGGTCTACGCCAGGAGGGGCCCCCGTCCGGGGTCCTGCACTCGGTCCCGAGATCTGCACCTGGAGAGTCGTCTGGCCCAGCCCTGCGCCATGGTCTACGCCGTGGTCAATGATGAGGTCTGCGCCGAGGTCTACGCCAGGAGGGGCCCCCGTCCGGGGTCCTGCGCCCGGTCCCAAGACCTGCACCTGGAGTGTCCCCTGTCCGGGGTCCTGCTCCGGGGTCGTTGCCTCCGCCCCTCTTCTCCGGGCCCCCTGGTTTGGTCCCGAGGTCTCCACCTGGAGTGACCCTTGTCCGGGTCCTGCTCTGGGGTCGTCGGCTCCGCCCTTCATCTCCGGGCCCCCTGGTTCGGTCCCAGGGTCTGCACCTGGAGGGGCCCCCATCCGGGGTCCTGCTCTGGAGTTGTCGCCCTCGCCCCTTTGTTCCGGGCCCTCTCACCGGGCCCCTGTCCCAGTGCCCGGCCTCCGCCGTTGGGCTCCTGTCCCCGTCTCCAGCCCCCCTCTCCGGGGCTCTGTCCCTGTCTCCAGCCCCCCTATCTGGGCCTCTGTCCCTGTCTCCAGCCCCCCTCACCGGGCCCCTGTTCCCATCTCCAGCCCCCCTCACCGGGTCCCTGTCCCCGTCTCCAGCCCCCCTCACCGGGTCCCTGTCCCCGTCTCCAGCCCCCCTCTCCGGGCCTCTGTCCCTGTCTCCGGCATCCCTCTCCGGGCCTCTGTCCCTGTCTCTAGCCTGCCTCTCCGGGCCTCTGTCTCTGTCCCCATCTCCGGTGCCCCTGGTCCCGTGCCCTGTACGCCCTTCTCTGGGCTCCCCTCTGGTCCCCGGCCCCCCCCTGCTGCTGTGCCCCTCCTGGGTTCTTTTTCCGCCCCCCCCCCCCCGGCTCCTGTTCCATGTCCTCGTCCCCAGTTTTTTTCGGGGTCTCGGCCCTTCACCCTGCCTGTTCCGGGTCGATCTTGTGGGTCGTCTGGGAGCCTCCCTTTCGGGGGGGGGGGGGGGGGGGGGGGGGGTGCTGTCATGATCTGCCCTTTGGACTCATGAACTCTCTGAACATAGGCAATCCTCTGATGCCCCCTGGCGGAATTCTGGGGTTAATGACTTTGCTGGCTCCGGTCATGCACTTGTACCTGGTATTGGTTGCTATCACTAATGCACTGCCTATGTTCTTGTTGACTGTGATTTCTAATATGCTCCCTATGTTTCTGCTATCAGTCATAGTCTAGCCCTGTTGTTCCCTGTGTGTATTCATATTCATGTTCCTGTCTAGTCCCATCTTCCCAGTGTTGTATTGATATTCTTGTGTCCTAGCCAGTCAGCCCCAGCTGTTCCTTGTTGTCTAATTAGTACCAGTATATATTCATGCCGCCCCTGTCTTCCCATGTTGCGTCATTGTTTGAGTTCCCTGATTGTTGTTTACTGTTTGCCGTTCCCCTGAGTACCCTTCCGTGCCTCTCCAGTTTCCAGTACCCCTCCGTGCTTTTGTTCTGTCTACCCCTGTAACTTGTCCTCGCATCTTGCTCAGTAAAGATTATTATTATTGGAACGTCGACTCGTTGCCTCGTCTCTGTCACCCTACACTGTCCTGCGATTGAATCCTACACCTCTCCGAAACTTCAAATCATCACAATGATAATAATGGCCAAACTTAAAAAACTGCCACTGACCTCGTTCAGTACCCTCTTGAGATCATGTGTACAAAAAATCTAAGGAAATTAATAAAGGGAAGATGATAAAACCGAAGGTTCTGTAGATACAGTACTGAATTCTCCCATCTGGACCAATGCAATTTGAAATATTATTATAGAATATAGAATATATGCTTATACATTACCTTATTATAGCCAATTTGCACATTTATATATATACATATAGTATCTTTCAAATGCCCGAGTTAAATTTGGATTTAGTATCACCAGTCGTGCATAATAACAGATACTGATATCTACTGTAATCGACTGTACTTTTTTATTTCCCCCACAGTGCAACCGTTTGAAACTAATTTCAGATCTAATTGTTCCTACATGCTACGAATAGGGAGGAGAAACTAACTGCGTTTCAATATTTGTCAAAAACGTTACCTTTTGTGGCTTATTATCGCGAATAATACCAGTTATTGACATATTCATAATTCAACTCTGAACTTTTAACCCCCATAGAACTTGAAATGAAATGTAGTTCGGAAAAATTCCAACGCTGATCCACAGCTATGCATGCCCTCGACAAAATGACCGTTTTCTTGCAGCTTTTTTTCTTACAGTGTAGGCTACTTATATTGCCAGGGGTAGGATCCCTCTTCTCAGGTGGACATAGCATAGTGTTCCACAGCAAAAGGTTTCTGTTCAACCTATTCGAGGGTCCTTAGCGAGGAAACGTTTGGGAACCCCTCACCAAACTACATTTTTTTTAAACATTTCTTATATACTTTATTGTGTCAATGAAGTCACTCTACATTTAGGTCTAGTATATGTACACACATACACACACATAGTTACACATATCCATACATACATGTATGCATACATACACATACATATATACATACACACACAAATGTAGTCCACTCCCATCTCCAGTCCAACACCCTCTACGAACCCCTTCTGTCTGGCTTCCGTCCTGCTCACAGCACCGAAACTGTCATCAACGACCTCCTCATCTCCGCTGATTCCGGTGCCCTCAACATCCTGATCCTACTCGATCTTAGTGCAGCCTTTGACACAGTGTGTCACTCCATCCTCCTCCAAAGGCTGCACCAACTGGGTGTTTGTTGAGGGCACAGCACTTGACGGTTTTCCTCCTACCTCACAGACAGACACCAATTCATCTCCCTCTCCGGCCACACCTCTTCCCCCTCCCCAGTCACACAGGGGGTCCCCCAAGGCTTAGTCCTTGGCCCCCTGCTCTTCATCTGCTACATTCTCCCCCTTGGTCACATCATCCGTAAATACCACCTCAACTTCAACTGCTACGCTGATGACACCCAAATGTACACAATCCCCCCACAGCCCACCCCTCAGTCACATCGAATCCTGCATTACTGAACTCCAAACCTGGATGACTCACAACTTTCTCAAATTAAACAGTGACAAGACGGAACTTCTCATCATTGGCACCAAAACCACCCTCACCAGATCCGGACCCATCACACTCACCATCAATGACTCAACCACCACCCCCTCCCCCTAGTCCGAAACCTTGGTGTCCTCCTCGACCCCACCCCCTCATTTGACCCCCACATCCGCTCCATTGTAAAAACATCATACTTTCACCTCCGCAACATTGCTAAAATCCATCACTGCCTCTCCCCCCCTGCTGCTGAATCCCTCATACACGCCTTCATCTCCTCCCGCCTGGACTATTGCAACTCCCTCCTCACTGGCATCACCTCCCGCTCCCTCCATTAACTGCAAATGGTCCAAAACTCAGCCGCCCGCCTTCTCACTAACACCCGGTCCCGTGAACACATCACTCCTGTCCTCCACTCTCTCCACTGGCTACCGATCAAACACTGCATAAACTTCAAAACACTACTAATCACCTTCAAAGCCCTCCACAGCCTGGCCCCCCCTCACTGTCCCGACATTCAAATTAAAAAACGTTGGTGATCGGGCCTTCTCTCGCACTGCACCCAGACTCTGGAACTCCTAGCTCCCTCAGTCCATCAGAGACTCCCTGCACTCTCCACCTTCAAAGCTCGCCTCATCTCTATGATAAAAACACACAGGGAGAAATACACCTTTAAACATTTTATTTCACAAACACCTCCAAAGAAAAACACAAGGACAGATATTTTCATGTTATGTGTTTTAGGTAATTTGCATCTTACATCTTACCAAAAGCTGGACAAGTATTGAAATACTTACATAGGGTGACAAACTCACATCAACTAATGCTGGGAGTGACTGATTTCAGCTGATTCCAATCCAGCGACAAAACATCAAGGCCGCCACTCAACTTATTACTTACGTGGGCAAGCTTCTGTTTGTATACCCTTGAAGATTATGTTTTCCTCTGAATTCAGTCAATTAATTAGCAAAAATATCCATCCAAATAGTTTAGTCTGATACATGTAATAATCTTTTACTTTTAAATACACTTAAACCTAATTTACTCTAACCTAAAGGATAGATTAGAAGAAAATAGGGACAGTGCAGATGGAGAAACATCAAAATGTTAGCTAGATATTAGCCCATCGGCCCCTTGCAAAAACACAGAAAATATTTGCTAATGGCCATACAATGTGTTTTGAACGTAAGCGCAGGGTTTTGACTATTTGGCGACAGCCCTAGACTGTCGTCATGGCATCCACTTTGGGAAAGTCTGCCCTAGTAAGTTATGGAGACTGCAGGCAATGCATCTCATTTTATTCACTGGATTTCTCTTCTCTTCATTGCAGGGGCACTTAGTGCTTTCTCTCTTGGAAGGGCATCTAAGAGGCCACTTCATAGTGCTTTCTCTCTTGGAAGGGCATCTAAGAGGCCACTTCATAGTGCTTTCTCTCTTGGAAGGGCATCTAAGAGGCCACTTCATAGTGCTTTCTCTCTTGGAAAGGCATCGTAAGAGGGCACTTCATAACAGCACCCTCCAGGTCAAGTTTAGATAATTATAAAGGCACTTCATTGTCGTGCTCTTGAGGGCACATCATCATAATCATAATGAGCACATATAGGGCACTCAATACTCTTTTCTCAATTTATTTTCCGCCTCTCACATGACGTCTAAGAGGTATTTCAAGAGTTTTCATCTGAAAGGCACCTGGAGGGAACCTCAGGTTTATCCCATTGTAAGGTACCTACTGTATGGCATCACATCACATGTTCTCCACTGGAGGGACATCCATTAGGAAACAGAATTTGGTCAGAATTTATTGAAAGGATAGCCCCTTGAGATGCAGCATCAGATTTTAGAGGGGGTCCTAAACCTTCCAACAGTCCCACGCATCCCTTTGTGTCTAATGGAAATGGCAACAGCTGGGACACTGTCATGACTGTAGTGGCAGCATAGAGGGCACTTCATCATGGCACGTTTACCTTTGGAAGGGCACCCATAGGGAATGTCAGGTTTAGACGATTGGAAGGGCACCCATAGGGAATGTTAAGTTTAGACCTTTGGAAGGGCACCCTATAGGGAATGTCAGGTATAGACCATTGGAAGGGCACCCATAGGGAATGTCAGGTACATTTGGAAGGGCACCAATAGTGAATGTCAAGTTTAGACCATTGGAAGTGCACCAATAGGGCACTGTCACATATTATCCACTAACAGAGCTCATTAAGACACATTATTACATTTTCTTGCAATATTTTCCAATGTGAAGGGCAGCCAATAGGGCACGTCCTCTCATTTTTGCCACTCAACAGAGCATTTTAGCACAATGTTTTTCAACCATGGGGGCAGTCCCCCCCCCCCCTGAGTCTGCCAGTGACCAGAGGCAGTGCATGTTGTAACTCCTTGGGTCTCATAACTTGGATATATTAGCGTTTGTCAAAACAGGTCATTAAAAGTAATGAGGGCATATCTTACATCAAGATGCTCAGCCCATACAGGCTTACAAGGCATAAATAATATTTTTGCCATGTACACAGATGCGAGACCAAAATATACAAATTATAGGAATAGAATATGTATACATTTATATATGACATACATCTGCACAAATAACCTCATATTGAATGCATATATTATTCAGTGTAGTTAGTCTGATAACAACCCCCCTTCATATTTCACACCCTGCCTGAATGAAGTGTGTGTGTGTGTGTGTGTGTGTGTGTGTGTGTCATGTGTGTGCGTGTGCGTGTGCGTCTCTCTCTCTCTCTCTCTCTCTCTCTCTCTCTCTCTCTCTCTCTCTCTCTCTCTCTCTCTCTCTCTCTCTCTCTCTCTCTCTCTCTCTCTCTCTCGCTACTGCAGCGTTTCACCAATCTGTAAGAGACAAAACAAAAACACAATCCATTAACTGCATTAACACTTTGGCGTCTGCAGAATTAACATTATTTTTCTTGGCACAAGGTTTTAGTAACAACAACAATCCACTACAGACTTTACCAGCGTGTCGACAGATGGATGTTCTATCCTGACAGATAGATTTAGTCACATTTTGTTGAGTGTCAGATTCACACAGAGAGGAAACATCTGTTTTCGCAACAAGACGAGAGAGGAAACATCTGTTTCATAACACAAACCTGTGATGGATCACGGTTTATGTGGGTTTTATTTTCGTTTATTCTAGTGTGCTTTGGATGTGTTTTGGGTTTTCTCTGGTGAGCTGTCAATCACCAGTCACCAGTTAATTGCCATGCGGCAGGGCAGGTGTGTGGGCTTGATTGCCACCTGATTGGTGTCATTTGTGCAGTGCCTTAACGTAGCTTGGTCGACTGTGTTCGGATGCTTGTGCATTTCATGTTTTCCAGGAGTGTCCCAAGTTCATGCTTCTAGGGTTTTCTCTGTCTCTATTATTTAAAAAAAAATTAACTGCTAGGCAGTGGTGGTTACTTTGGGTTTTACCCCCATTTATTTTATACTGGTGTTTTGTGTTTCCTACAGCTTTTATTTTTATTTATTTTATTCTTGTGTTTTCCCCCACCCTCTCTCATCACTTTAAGATTCCCCTTTTTGTGTGTGTCTGCGTATGTGTCCTACACAATCCTGACACAACCCTATGCTATATATGTTCCCCCTAGTTTTTGGCACCATGTAGAGCCTCATTGAATTGAATACAATGGGATAATCATGTTTTGCATTTTAACATAAAGTTCGGTTGTCAACGTTAGATAGCCAGTAAATGTCATCCTATAATATTAATTGCACATAATGACATTCAAATGTTAGGAACGGAAATGTGTTACAATACATTACAATGTGTTGATACATTGGAAATGGAATATGCTGCAATGCATTACAATGTATTTGTTGATACATTGGGATATGCTGCAATGCATTACAATGTATTTGTTGATACATTGGGATATGCTGCAATACATTACAATTAGGGATGTCTGATATTATCGGCCTACCGATATTATCGGCCGATATCGGCATTAAAATGTGATATCGGAAGATATCGGTATCGGTTTTCAATTATTTAATTTTTTTTTACATTTCTATAACCTTTATTTACCCAGGCAAGCAAGTAAGAACAAATTTTGATTTTATTTATTGTCAAAAGTATGCATAATGTTGTGTTAATTCCACAACAAGAGATATGTAATGTTAATTACCTGAAATTATTTGTTTTTTTTTGGGGGGGGGGGGGACCCTGCATATATCGGCATCGGTTGATATCGGTTGATATCGGTATCGGAAATTAAGAGTTGGACAATATCGGTATATCGGTATCGGTAAAAAAGCCAATATCGAGCATCCCTAATTACAATGTATTTGTTGATACATTGGGATATGTTGCAATACATTACAATGTATTTGTTGATACATTGGGATATGTTGCAAATCAATACATTACAATGTATTTGTTGATATATTGGAATATGTTGCAATGCATTACAATGTATTTGTTGATACATTGGAATATGTTGCAATACATTTAATCATAAATGTATATGTATTTCAATAATTTTGACCACCATTGTAAATGTATTGCAATGCATTTAGAGTGCAATAGTTTCATTTGAATGTGTATTGCATTCATTAGTTTCCTGTGTATATTATATTAACAAGAACTACACCTTCTCAGAAGCACGTTGGGTATGGCAGCACAAAGGGGGGGGGGGTCTCAAGCTCTGTTTGGACCCTATCTGGGTATGCAGGCTTTTTCAAGAACAAAGGTTATGCAAGTAAAATCAATAAAAACTAATTAAACAAGTTATTTTATGTAATAATAATAATAATAATTAGAACATTATAATTATATTAATTGACTTCCGGTTTGACAGCGGAAGAACATGGCAGCCTAACTCACGAGCTCCCCGATAGCGAAATAATATAGCCCCGGAAAACTTATATCGACAACACCAGGGTATTTATTTAACAGTAATGAAAGAAGGGGCTATCACAAGACGTAGGGCAAACACGATTACATCTGAAAAAGACGACGGAATGGCAGAGAATGACAATGCGACAGGAGAAAAAAATGGCGATGATCAACCTGAACGGGAAGCCACGCTGATGAACATTTACAAGGAGCTCAAAGAATTCAGAAGAGACAATGAGCGTCAGTTTCGGGAAATTAAAAGTGAAATGAACAAGATGAACAATAGACTTGAGGGGAGAATCGGAGAAAATGAAAATGTGCTCGATGTGGCAACGGTTTTAATCAAGAAGCTAATACAGAGGCAGGCTAGCGTAGAAGCTAAACTACTCGACCAAGAGGGCAGAACGAGGAGGGAGAACCTATGGGTTTACGGTATCCCGGATGAGAAGGAGGGGAAAGACATGCACGGATTTCTAGACAACCTGTTTAAGGACGCACTTGGCCTGCCTCATAACATGGACCTTTGTATCGAACGAGCACACCGGGCATTAGCCCCAATGCCTAGCAACCCACAGCTGAAGACACGGTCAATTGTGGTTAAGTTCGGGAGCTACAAAATAAAAGAAGAGATAATACGCCGGACGTGGCAGAAGAAAAACGTCTCCTGTGACAATACACGCTTCTATGTCGACCATGATTTCCCCGCTGAAATAGTGAAGAGGCGCGGAGAATATGCCGAAGCCAAGAGAATAATGAAGGAGAAGAATGTCAAGTTCCAGACACCATATCCTGCGAGGATGAGGTCTTCTACGAGGAAGGCACCCGCCTATACCAGAACGCAGCGGAGGCGGCGAAGGATATGGCAAGACGTGGATATCAGATCACCGTGGTGAACCCTCCTGCTGACCCAGATCGAGAGGCGATGCAGCAGCTGTCTACCTGGCAAACGGTGGGAAGACAACGGGGTTCAGGAGGTGACATACAACCGACGGAGACTGGAGGTCTCTTCAGGGATTCAGACGGTGACTTTCGGAGACGAACATTTAAGATAACGGACAAGACGCACATAAATACAGATAAGTCTCAGGAGCATCGTCGTAGAATAACGGACATTACAAAGCGCAAAAAAATAGATTGCACTAAATGTAAAAATAAGCTCTAAGCGTGGGACAGGAAATATCCCTGATAGATAATATGGGAGGGCGAAATGAACCATAATGCAATATGGTTATGACATAGAAGTTGCAACATACCAATATATATCCAGGATATATACAAATGTTAATTGTTGGGTGGGAAACATCACCATTTTGATAAGTTCAGTTAAGTTGATCACACTGTGTATAGCTTACAGTGTGAACCATACGTTACATTAGGGTTTACAAAATAGTAGGTTTTAGGCAACGTACCTTGTCTTTAACCCTTTCAGTGCCACGGACGACATATCTCGTTTTATTCGTTTATTAGCGATCTGAATTCATATTTCATCAACCGAGTCTCCCGTTGGTACACCAGCCCCTACAGGAGCTCAGATTGGAAAAAAGCGCCCCCTATCGTCTATCCCTGTGTAACTGCAGGTCAGTCGCTTATATAGCGTGCATACGTACACATATACTATCGATAATCTAGCGTTTATTTGAAAACGATTCATAAATAGGCCGAAAAATTACAACGTTTTTGTGTATTCTAGAATATTCCAGTAAATATCTTTTATCATGGAATCTTTATATTTACCTTGAAAACAAGGGCTTTTCAAAATGCTATAAAACGAAAATGAAAAGATAAAAAAACAATCCGTTAGGGCGGCTACGTGGCATAGTGGGCAAGGCGCTCACCACGAATGCGGAGACGCTGGGCTCGCCTGTTCGAGCCCAGCGCTCCACATTGCTTTCAGTTTAGCTGGTCGTTCATACTAATACACATTGGCCGTATTAGGGGGTGGGAAACTGATGGGTGGGGATCGGGCGTTGTGGACAGCGACTCCTACAGGTCGGTTGGTGCGCCTGCGCAGTAGAATCAGGAAGTGTCGGCAGAGCCTCCCACGCGTTACTCCTCGCCACTGAGAGATCGAGCTGCGCAGGTGAAAAGATGCGACTGCTGTTACCTCAAGTACCGGAGGGGACTTGTGCTATGTATGACTTAGTCCACATTGCAGCCGGCTTGTGGGAGGCAAGAAAGAACGTTCGTGACAGGGGAGGGTTGAATTGGATGATACGAAATTAGGATGGGAGAAAATATAGAAAATGGGAGAAAAAGTGGATCAAAAAAATTAAAATTAAAATCCGTTTCGACAATGTTGAGCGACTCCTACAGTTCGGTCGGGGCGCCTGCTAAGTGCGGATAGGACCTGAGGGGGATAGTGTGATCCTCCCACACGCTACGCCCTCTCAATGAGAATCCGCGCTGCCAGGTGAAAAGAAGCGGTGATTGGCTGGACGTGTGTCGGAGGAAGCACGTGGTAGCCTCCACTCTCCCAGATGATCTGACTGTGGGGGGTAAGTGCGCAGCGACCAGGAAGGGATTGGGAATTGGCATACGACTAACATTGGGATGGGAGAAAATCGGAGGAAAATGGAGGGGGAAAAAGATAAAAAAAAAAAAAAAAACATAGATTAGGCGTTTTTAACGCTAACATTGAATTGGATGGTGGCATTCAACGGGGTAAAAATGTAAACAAGGTCAGCTCTGTAAGTGTTAATGCACTCCTCTGATAGACGAGGGGGACCAAAGTGCACAGGTGAGTAATAGATCTCACCTTTTGTGCAACTGTTCTTTCTGGGGTCCTATCGAACGTAGCTTGGGTAAGTGTGGGGGGGGGGGGGGATGTATTTATGTTTTTATATGTTCCTTTTTATTTTGATATGTACTATATTGTATCATCACAATCTCAGGTCCTAGATATGGAAATAAGAGGTATAACGCAGTACAACTGGTCAGATGAACTCAATGGTACACTGGTTGAAGAAACATGGCTTGGTTTCAAAACCAAATTCTCAACAATACTAAACGACATGGCCCCCCTAAGAACCACCAGGGTAAAAAATCGCGCTGAGCCGTGGATGCACTCCGAAATACTGGCCGCTATGAAAACCAGAGACAAAAAATGCTCTGAGTTTCGTAAAAATCAGTCAAAGCTTACTAAAAGCACGAGCAGTGAACTCCAAGCCCACGTGACTGAACTCAAACTAGAAAGAAACAGACTAAGAAACGACGTAAACTCCATGATCAAAACTGCAAAAAAGAATTTCATCAATGACAAAACTGAGGAAAACAAAAACAAACCACGTGAACTTTGGAAATTACTCAATAATCAACTAGGATGCAGTAAAAAACTTAAAACCAGATTCTCAAACATAAACATAAAAACGGACAACACGCTCATCACAGACAAGCTGGATGTAGCCAATTACTTAAACATTTTCTTCACAAACATAGCCACAACACTGGTAAACAAACTACCCTCCCACTCAGGGCTTTATGGGGTAGAACACATAGTAGCTTACTACAAAAACCTAGGGGTCCGCAAGGACGACTTCAAGCTGGAAATGGTAACAACAGATGAGGTACTCAATAAACTGAGCGCCCTCCAACCTAACAAGGCCACTGGCCATGACAACATCCCCTCCAAATTCCTCAGAGACTCAGCAGCCGCCATCACCCCAATCATCACACACATAATAAACCTCTCCATAAAACAGGGACACGTCCCCAAGGACTTCAAAATTGCGAGGGTGACCCCTCTGCACAAAAAGGGCAGCAAATTAGACCCAGGCAACTACCGCCCTGTTTCTATTCTCACCTCCATCTCGAAAGTCATGGAAAAAATAGTCTACGAACAGGTCGAAAAGTACCTAGCGGAAAAAAATCTAATCTACGAATTCCAATCTGGCTTCAGAACATCCCACTCCACTGACACATGCCTTCTCTATTTGAATGACCACATCAAACAAGAGGTGGACGCAGGCAAATACTGCGGCATGGTCATGCTGGACCTACAAAAGGCCTTTGACACGGTCAATCACTCCATTCTGATTGACAAGCTAAAAGCAATTGGTTTTGATAGTCTATCAGTGAGCTGGATGCAATCCTACCTTGAGGGGAGGGAACAGATGGTGGAGGTAAACGGTACCCTATCCCCCCCTCTCACAGTGAGCTGTGGTGTTCCACAAGGAAGCATACTAGGACCGCTACTGTTCCTAATTTATGCAAATGACATGTCGTCAGCTTGTGACTGCAACTTGTTCCTGTTTGCGGACGACTCAGCCCTGCTGGTCTCTGACAAGAACAAGTTACAGGTTGAAAAAACCCTCAGCTCGGAACTAGGCAGAATCTGCATATGGCTCGCTGATAACAAACTATCATTACACATGGGCAAAACAGAGTCCATTCTCTTCGGTTCAAATAACAAACTCAGCAAGACCGACGGCTTCTCAGTTACAGTGGGTGACAATATTGTCACAAGGAAAGATGAAATTACCTACCTGGGTTCCATCCTAGAGGCTAATCTCTCCTGTGACAAAATGGCATCCAATGTAATAAAAAAAGTCAACCAACGAACTCGATTCTTGTACCGGATCTCCTCTCTGGTAAACAAGAATACCCTGAAGACTCTGGCAGGAGCACTCATTCAGGGGTACTACGACTATGCTTGCACCTCATGGTACCAAAGCACCTCAAAGGCGCTAAAAACAAAATTACAAACATCTCAAAACAAACTGGTCAGACTACTGCTTGACCTTACTCCTAGAACCCACCTCACCCCTGCCCACTTTGACAACCTAGGATGGCTTAGAGTAGATGACAGAGTACAGCAACTTGCAATGGGCCTGGTCTACAAGATACACTACACGACCAAGGTACCCATGTACATGGCAAAATACTTCCCAAAGGTCAGTGAATACCACGATCACAACACCAGAGGGAGCTCCACAAATCATGTTAAACCCAGATTCGGCTCAAATAAGGGACTAAACACGTTTCGCAATTATGCCACATCAATGTGGAACGCCCTACCCAAAGCTGTAAAGGAATGTGGATCACTACCCACTTTCAAAACCTCTCTCAAGAGACACCTACGGGAGACTGCAATTCAACACTGGCCCCTGTAAATATCCTAACCCAACCCCCTCCAATGTACAGTCACTTACCTAGTATGGTTTTGTCAATAGTCCAATGTACAATTTTGTTTGTTTGTACAGAGTCTCCCCCCCCTCAATGTACAGTTTTGCTTGTTTATACAGTGTGCCCCCCCCCCCCCAACCACCTCCAATGTAAATTACCCAGTATGGTTGTCAATATCCCAGTGTACCCAACCCCCCCCACCCAACCTCCTCCAATGTACAGTTTCTACGTCAAATGTATATACTCCCTTTTCTTGACTCCTTCTGTATCACAAACAGTACTGTATTTGCAAATCTGGTATGTCATAGATGTAGCAGTACTGACTATCTGTATGTCATGTATGTCATATATGTCCTGATGAATTGAAAATGGGGGACCCTGGTGGAAACAAGACGAAAGTCTTTCTCTGGTCTGCATCCCCTTAACAATTGTGTGTATTGAGCTGTACTGTATTGTACCCATTCTGCAATCTGTTAATAAAGTTTTCAATCAATCAATCAATCAACGCCCTGGGCATAGAAGCATTAGATGCTGGATTGCACAGAAGAGATACTGTACAATACAAGGGCAATGGGGCTGATTAAAATAGTATCATGGAATATAGATGGATGTCATCATCCCATTAAAAGGAGAAAAATTCTTGAAACAAAAAAAGACTGATATTGCACTAATCCAAGAGTCACACTTGAATGAGGAGGAATCAGCCACATTTAAGGGGGACTGGGTGGGACAAATATTGTATAGTACATTATCTTCTAGGAAGAGGGGGGTGGCAATATTAGTGAGAAAGAACATAGACCTTAAGGTACACACTAGTTTTTCTCATGATGAGGGGAGATGGGTTATATTGGATGCAGATTTGGAAGGACAGAGAACTACATTCGCTAATATCTATGCACCCAACATCAAGTTTCAAGTTTTCAAGTTTCTTTAATAGTTGTCATACAGAAGTACAGAATACTTTTATACAAAATGCTTCTTACTGTTTCGCTCCAGAGACTGTGTTAGACAAGATAAGTATGAAATAAAATAGTATAGCATGTAAAATAGAAGTAAAAATAGAGGTCACAGTGTCCAGTATAGACATATGTACAATGTTCGATGCAGAATAGAAGTAGCTGAGTTACCAGTGATGGGCAAGCTACTTGGAAAATGTAGCAAGCTACACTACAAGTTACTCTCGATTAAATATAGCTCAACTACAATGGAAGCTATCCCCAGATAAATGTAGCAAGCTACACTACAAGAACATGTCAAAAATAGCTAGCTACATCGGCACTACTTTTTTTTTTTTTTTTTTACTTCATGATCAAGTTTCCATCAAACAAATAGACAGGCAAAATAAATGCTCAGTTTGATTGTTTATTATAAAACTGAAACAAGCCCTCGGTCTGGCTTTTTGTGTCATCCTTTTAACATGAACTTGTATTATGTACAAAATCCAGGAAGGCAAGTTTAGTTGGGTGCTGCCTCTACAAAAGAAAAGAAAGAGGCCATTTGGTTTGATACGTTTTTATAGTATAGTTTGTTGATTACTTTTGATTCAGTAATGGTCTTTTTCTTTTCTATTCTATCTTTATGTATTATTTATCCCTAAACTCTGCATCTTCTGGCTGCCTGATACCCTCTCCTAGCTGAAACCAGCCCACTTTATCAACCAAAAACACACTTCTTCAATATCTGAATTTGAACTAATAATAACTGTCTTACTGCATTTTACTATTATGCTACCATGTCTATACTACCACCAACTATGCTAATATGTCTATACTACTACAGTACAGTATGTACTCAAGAGTATAACACTCAAGCTCGACACTGCTAGACAAACAATACTACTTATCCTTGGCTGCTAGATGTACCACTCCTGCTGACTTGTTGTACACAATTTGTAAGTTGCTTTGAATGAAAGCGTCAGCTAAATGACCAAATGTATTTAAATATGTAACTCACAAAACATTCCATGGCCCCAAAATCATGTGGGTTGAGAACCACTGCTCTAGGTGATATTTTCCCTCTTAGTGTATGTACTATTTATGGTAGTTTGTTTTTTCTTTTCTCCACCCCCATAATATTGTTAATTTTCTGCCTACAGTGAAACATGTTAGTTAAATCTGTTGACAAAAAGTGCACTGACTTGTGTGCTGTTTGGGATGTAAAGCTTTTCATCAGCTTACCTGAATATATGTGTTCTCAAGTTAGTGCTGGACGTGTGGGATGTTGAGAGAAGCTTCGTTTTTGGCGGACACAATAAACACATATGTTGTTGTTATTGACATCATCTTCATCAATGCCATCAGCCCTGGAAACATCGAATCCTTCTGCTATTTCGCGCGGACTAACGGTTCGTTCATTCATTTCATGGTCTGTGTTTAGATTTTTTTTACTTCCTGGTTTGCCGAGCTGGAGTGGCATGTCCCGCCCTATCCTGCCTCTGATTGGCCTACCCGTAATGTTTTGGTTTAATCGTGAGTCGTCATACTCATACCTAAACCAATCAACCAATCATAGTGGGTTTTCTCCAATAGCATCCAGCTGCAGGACAGAAGAACACGACACTCTCAGGACCGAAGACACTTTTCTTTTTTTTTTTGGTCTGTTTCTCCGGATATGTAGCGTGTAGCGTTTTGCTGACGCTACGGCACTACTTGATTCGAAAACGAGCTGCGCTACAGAGACCGCTACCCTGGTTAAAAAGTAGCGAGCTACCAGCACGCTACTGAGAATTGTAGTTAAGTTATGTAGCTTCGCTACTTGTAGCAAGCTACTGCCCATCACTGTGAGTTACCATACAATATACAATATACTATGCAATGTACTAATATACAATACTATATAGTGCAGAGCAGAAATGGGACGAGGTACAATTTAGGTACAATTTACAGTAAGGTGTACGAGTTGTAGTGCAAATCCTTTACCAATAAATATAAAGTGTAAAGTGTGTTTAGGTGTTCTAAAGTGTGTAAAGTGGGTGCTGCAGTGAGTTGTTTGTTTAAAGTGAGTGTGTGCGTGTGGATGTGTGTGCTGTGTGCATTTGATGGTTGTTGCATAGTGTTTATTGTTCGTTGAGCAGCCTGATGGCCTGGGGATAGAAGCTTCTTCTGAGTCTTTCTGTGCTCGCCTTAAGACTCCGGTATCGCTTGCCTGACCGCAGCAGTTCAAAGAGGCAGTTGTTCGGGTGGCTGGAGTCCTTGATGATTCTCTTAGCCTTCCCCCTGCACCGCTTGTTGTAAATGTTCTGGAGGGTGGGAAGCCCCCCTCCAATTGTGCGTTCGGCTGAACGTGTCACTCTTTGTAGTCTGCTACGGTCTTGTGCAGTGCTATTCCCAAACCAGGAGGTGATGTTGCCAGTCAGGATGCTCTCGATTGTACATGAGTAGAAGTTCCTAAGGATCTTCTGACTGACTTGGAACTTCCTTAGGCGCCTGAGGAAGTAGAGGCGTTGTCGTGCCTTCTTCACAACACTGTCAATGTGTGTGGTCCATGTCAAGTCCTTGGATATGTGGGCTCCGAGGTACTTGAAACTGTTCACTCTCTCAACCGGTGCCCCGTGGATGCTGAGGGGGCTGTAGTCCTTGACCCCCGACCTCCTGAAGTCCACAATCATCTCTTTTGTTTTGCTGACGTTCAGGGAGAGGCAGTTCTCCTGACACCACTGTGACAGATTCTCTACCTCTTCCAGGTAGGCCCTCTCGTCGTTGGCAGAGATCAGGCCCACCACTACTGTGTCATCAGCAAATTTGATGATTGTGTTGTTGTTCTGCTGTGCCACGCAGTCATGTGTGTACAGGGAGTAGAGGAGGGGGCTCAGAACACAGCCCTGGGGGGCCCCTATGTTGAGTGTGATGGATGAGGAGGTGCAGTTGCCTGCTCTTACCACCTGGGGTCTGCCCGTCAGGAAGTCCAAGACCCACTGGCAGAGGTCATAGTTCAAGCCCAGGTCCCTGAGCTTGGCTATGAGTTTGGAGGGGACTATGGTATTGAATGCTGAGCTGTAGTCAATGAACAGCATTCTCACATAGTTCCCCTGCCTCTTGTCCAGGTGTGATGCTGCTGTGTGCAGCACATGGGCTATGGCATCCTCCGTGGATCTGTTAGGGCAGTATGCAAATTGCAGGGGGTCCAGGTTGATGGGGAGGGAGGAACAGATGTAGCCCTTCACTAGCTTCTCAAAGCACTTCATGGCTATGTAGGTGAGGGCTACAGGGCGGTAGTCGTTGAGGCAAGCGGGCGTAGATTTTTTGGGTACAGGGATGATGGTGGACTTCTTCAGACAGGTGGGGATGACAGCCTGTTCTAAGGACAGGTTAAAGATGTCAGTGAATACCGGGGCCAGTTGGTCGGCACATACTTTTAGGATGCGGACGGGGATGCCGTCTGGTCCTGCTGTGTTCCTGATATTCACTTTTTTAAAGGTCCGCCTCACCTCATGCTCTGTTACCCTGAACACTGAGTCTCCATCAGCAGACCCCCCCCCCCCCATTTCCGTGGCTTGTAGGCTGGTGTTGTTATTCACAGCCTCAAACCTCACATAGAAGGTGTTGAGATCATTTGCTAAGTGTAAACTAGTGTTACACTAGTGTAAAACTAGTGTAAACATAACGTCCTCAGACTTTTTCCATGAAGTGTGTGAGGTGATTAGGGAAATAGGGAATAGCAATGTAATCATAGGGGGGGACTTCAACCTAGTTGGAGAAACCTAGATAAATCCTCTCAACCCAGGAACACTGACAATACAGGGAGGTTGGCGATCAGTGTATTGGTAGATGAACCAATTTCCCACAGGAAAGAGACTATACGTTTTACTCTCACCCACATGCCTCATACTCTAGAATAGACTATTTCCTGATCTCTAGCACACTGGTGGAACAAGTAGCAGATAGTAGGATAGGGAACATTGTACTGTCTGATCATGCTCCAGTTGAATTTATAATCACATCCGTAGAGGAAGGACAGCGGTCCTTGAGATGGCGCTTCAACAACCTAATGCTGAATGACGAGGTATCATGTGCATATATTAGAACTATATTTAAGGAATTCTGGGAATTTAATGAGGGATCAATAGATGATAGTGGCATAATGTGGGACACATGTAAAGCATATATGAGAGGACGACTCATACAATACGGTGCATTACTAAAAAAAGGCAGAGAAACAGAAAATGACAGCATTAGATCAAGAAATTAAAACACTCTCGAACCAGCACAGCCAAAAGACCAGGCCCAGAAACATGGAGGAAACTGAACAAATTCAAATATGAGATGAACAACATATACCAAAAAAAGGCTGAGTTTGCTCTATTTAGGACCAACGAAAGATATTATGAACAAGGGTGTTAACAGAATCCGGCTATAGGGCGACAATAATGTGGTCAAGAGGCATGGTTTCCAGTCTTTAGCCTTTAACTGTCTTGGTTTGTTTATTTACATGGTGGGAGCATTAACACATGAGTCCTCTCTTACTGAGAGACGGGGGGGGGGGGGAGAGCGAAAGGGGTGTATACCTTTCATTTTATAGTTGCCATAAGGTAGAGTACCTGGGTTGCTCCGCCTAGAGCACCCTCCAGTGGGAACAGATATATATGCAACTAGGCAATCACTGGTGGAGACAATTGTATATGCAGGTAAACAGTTACTAGTGTAAACAGTCATATGTAGTTAGACAGTTACTAACAATCCTACACAGAGCCTCTACCTTCAACACTCCCACTTTTTAGCATACTGGCTGACTTCTTGGAAAAACATTTTTACAAAGGAAATAATATAATCACAAAAACATCAACAGAACAGGGCAGTCAATATCTACACACCAAACATGGCCTTTGCAAATCTCTTCAATTTCAATTTGGAGGCAGGTTTCGTCATTGCATCTGCTACCATGCCGTCCGTGGGACAATACATCAGTGTCATCCTTTCTTCTCTGATGACAGATCTAATGAAATTATATTTTATATCGACATGTTTACATCTCTGCCGACACACAGGGTTTCTAGCAATCGCAATGGTTCCCTGGTTGTCCTCATAAACAACAGTCTTCTTATATACATAGGTATCCATCCCTTCGAGCAGTTGTTCCAGGTAGATACACTCCTGTATGGTCATAGCTAGAGCCATATATTCGGCTTCACAAGTTGATAAAGCCACGGTGGGCTGTTTCTTTGTTTTCCACGAAACCAATGAGCTGTTTGGGTTCAAACTCACACAATATCCTGTGGTACTCCTTCAATCTGTTGTGTCAGCTGCCCAGTCTGCATCACTGTAGGATTTAAGCCCTAGGCCCTCGCTGCTCTTTCTGAAACACAGTTGTCTGTCGGCTGTACCTTTAAGATAACGAAAAACATGTTTTACCGTAATCCAGTGCTCCTCTGTGGGATCAGCAAAATGCTGTGACAACTTACTCACTACAAAACATAGGTCAGGACAAGTACATGTCGTCAAATAGATGAGGCTACCCACTGCTTCCCTATACATTTTTACATCTGTCCGTTTCTGACCATCCTCCTGGTAGTCCAGCTTTTGATCACATCGTGTATCCCTTGTTCCTCATTCCTGCATGTCAAAACGTTTCAGAATCTTTTCCACATATCTCTTCTGGGATACTGTTACACAATTGGCAGACTGCTCAAAATCCATACCTAGAAAGTGTTTTAACCTCCCAAGGTCTTTCATCTTAAATCTATTGGAGAGCATCTCTTTGACCTGAGCTAGGCTCCTGGGCCCTCATTTATCAACGTTGCGTACGCACAGATATGTGCTTAACCCGTGCGTACGACCATTTCTAAGCAAAGTGTGGGATTTATCAATTTGAACGTGACCTTCCTTGACTTTGTGCTTATATTTACGCACAGCTCGGAGCATGCGTAGCTGACGCCCGTGGTAGAAGATCGTTACTGCAGACGGACGGCATTATGCGCTCCTCAGTTCATGCAGTTTCAACGCGGAAATAAGCTTTCGTGCATTACTCCCGACACTGGCGCGTGTTCTGTATGAACCGTAATTCATTATAGTTCATTGTGAAATAGTGACAGTAGTGTAATTATAACGGGCTCATGCGCGAACAATAGGTTGGCTTGCTTGTTTGGCACAGGGGGCAGACGCAGAACACCGACCTCCAAACGCGATTAAATATTGTTTTAAATAAAAAGCGACATACTATTATTTTGTGTCATGTTTCCAAATAAGATTGGCCACAACGAAATGCTTTCTACTTCAATTTGTTGGTTAGAATAGATTACCTCGCTCCGTTGAAACTTCACTGAGACTAACAGTAAAAGACAGTTTTCTTTTTTTTGTGAGCTCTGCGCACATACGTGATAATAATAATAGCTTCATTTTATATAGCGCCTTTCAAGAGACCCATGCAAGGTCGCTTTACATAGATAGGGGGGGGGAAATAACAAAGTAATAAACATAGTGGACAGACTATGTAAATATGATGATGGGATTCAATAGCCCCTTGCGTGACTGTGATGCACCGAGTGAATCCACAGTCACTTGCTCCTCAATGGGAAAACAACCTAGATTTACCATGAAGGACTGGTTCTGGCCGAACCGTTCTATATACAAGAATCACAGAGACGTTTCAAAGGTACTCACAGTTGCACGAGGGTTTCGGACACAAATACGGGATGGTTTGAAAGCTTGGCGTTGCTAATAAACATTTTAAATATATATATATATATATATATATTTTTTTTATTATTGCAAAACAAAATTGTTAAAAGTCAGTACTCAACACACAATGCATAATGAAACTAACAATTAAGGTGGCTAAAATGACATGCAAGTACAGTAACAGAAAACAAAAAAAAGTATATAATAATATTTTACCGTATACAGTGTATATCCAACGAAATTACCAATTGTACCAATGTCTTATACAGGATATACTCCTAATACCTATTATCTAAAACCCTACACACATATGCTCCAGCTCGAACCCCCCCCCCCCCTCCCGGACCCCTCCTTGGATAGTACCTCCATTATCCCTCACTCCTAACCAGACACCACCATTATAAGCTAGCTTTTATTCTCTCCACCACTTCTAACCACATTGACATTTTGGATTTGTTGAGTCCCAGAATTCTTGCTGTAGATATTTCTTGATAAATCACATCGAGATATGTAAGAAACCAAACCTTCCGGCAAATTTTTTCCGGTTGAAACCAGCGTGATGCGATCAGTTTTTTAGCTACTGTGATACCCGATAGAACCAATCTCTTTAGCTGTGGATTTACTGCAAACTCAAAAACATCATTCAATAGTAATACAGAGGGGTGTACTGGTATATTCCAAGATACGAGTTTTGATAATTGATGGGTCACATCTTTCCAGAATGCCTTAACTGGTGGGCAGTCCCAATACATGTTCATAAATGTTCATTCGTCTCCATTTGTACATTGGGAGCATTTTGAGTCTTGTTTGAGACCCATTCTGTTCAGTCTTATAGGAGTCAAGTATGTCCTGTGAATATAGTTAAGATTGATTTGTTGATGGTCCGGGTTCCTTGATGTAAGACGGACATTTGCCCATGCTCATTGCCAATCAAAGTCACTTTCCAGGTCTGGTATATCCCTCCTCCAGACAGAGTCTAGTTGGAGGGTTTCATACGAGGACGTTAGTAATTGATAATAAAAACCTGATACAAAACCTCTCGATGTCTCTCTTTCATAGAAGAATTTGTGGTATCTGTGGTGTTCAACTGGTATGTCTAATGGAACACCGTGAGACTTCAAACATAGCTGTAACTGTATGTAAAAAAGCCATGTGGACTCGGTGAGATTACATTTTGTGCATATTTCTCCATAACTACAAAAACCCTGGTTGTTAAAAACATCCCCTAATGAGTGTATGCCTTGCTCTTCCCATATAGGGAATCTTATAGGACGTTTTTCAATTAAGAGTGCATTGTTATTGAATAAGGGAGTGTGATTGTGCCATTTTTGTGGGTTAGGATATTTCTTTTGTGTTTCACGCCATATCCGGATCGCATGGGTAATTATGGGGCCAAATTTTCGCTCACAGTGCTTGATTGGTAGTTTAGTGTGTGCTATGTCCTTCAGTCTATGTGGGGCTACTATGTTTTCTTCCAATTTTCTCCAGGATACTAATGCTTGGGGATCAAACCATATTGTCAATGGTCTTAATGTGTACGCCTTAAAATATTGGAAAAAATCTGGAACTGCCATGCCACCGTCTGCTTTATTTCTCTGTGCGGTGGATCTTTTTATACGTGGTGGTTTGTTATTCCAAATAAATTTGTATGTGGAGGAGTGTAATCTTTTCCAGTAACCCTCTGGAGGGGGTAACGGTAGAATTGAACTGATGAAGTTGATTCTAGGTAGTACACCCATCTTAACTATTGATACCCTTGCCTGTACTGAGTTTTTAAGTTTTGCCCACCTGTCCAGGTCGTCTTTGATTTTGTTCTGTATTTTTGTGTAATTGTGCTTCACCGTTTGTCTTATGGTGGGAAATATTTCCACACCCAAGCATCTAAAATGTTTTACCATAGGTATCTCACCTGGGAGGGTTGTATCTTTTTTTGCATGGGTGTTAAGTGGAAGGAAAGCTGACTTCGGCCAATTTATTTTAAATCCCGATAGATCACCAAAGTTCTCAATCAACTTGAGTAGATGAGGCAATGTGGTGTTGGGGCTTTGCATGAACAATATTACGTCGTCCGCATATAAACTAATTTTATGTTGTGTGCCCTTGATTACGATTTGTTCTATGGATTGGGATTGTCTTATATATTGTGCTAAAGGCTCTAATGATAGATTGAATAGTCCGGGACTAAGAGGGCAACCCTGTCTGGCTGAGCGTGATACCGGAAAGATTTCGGAGATGAATGTACCTGTTGTAATCATGGCCGATGGGTCTTTGTATAATACTTTAATCATATCAATGAATCCTTTTCCTAACCCCATCCTTTCTAATACTGCCCATAGATACGACCATTCCAGCCTGTCAAAGGCTTTCATAGCATCCAGGGACAGCATCGCCTTAGGTATGGTGTCGTCCTTGTCTGCATCTAGTACGTGCAGTATTCGTCTTATGTTATCAGTGATCAGGCGACCTCTTATGAAGCCAGTTTGGTCCGGATGAACTAAAAACGTCATATGCTTTTGTAATCTGATGGCTAATACCTTAGAGTACAGTTTGACATCGGTTCCGAGGAGGCTTAAGGGTCTGTAACTACCGCACTCGGTGGGGTCTTTGTCTTTTTTGAGAAGGACTGAAATGAGTGCAATATTGTCGTTTTTATGGAAGCTCCCCTCCTTGACTGAGTATAAGATCATATTTAGTAATAAGGGTCCAATTATGTCCCAACAAGAAAGGTACATTTCTGATGGGATACCGTCTCTTCCAGGAGCCTTACCATTTTGCATTTCGGATATGGCCTTCTTGAGTTCCTCTAGTGTGATCGGTGTTTCTAACTGTTTAGCGTCATCCTCTGAAAGTTTAGGGAGAATAATTTGATTAAGATATGTGTCCATTTTGTATTGATCGAAGGTCATTTCTGATTTATATAAGTCGGAGTAGAATTCTTTGAATGTATCGTTTATTGTTTTGGGGTCTGTTTCAAGTACTTGTTGTGCTCTAATGGTAGTTATATCTGCAAATTTTGCATTAATTCTTAATCGCATGGCTAATAGGTGACTAGGTTTAGAACCTTGGGAGTACTGCTGTTGTCTTGTGCTGCGTATTTGCATTTCCGATTGTTGTCTGTATATGGCATTGATCTCTGTTTTTAGTACGTTATTTTATACATTTTAAATATTTTTTATAAACTGGTCAACACTGCATTATTTCCGGCGTTGGGTGCATGATGCGCATGCGCTGTGATCACAACCAGGCAGCCAACGCCGAAAATAATGCCGTTTTGAGCAGTTTATAAAAAATATTTAAATGTTTATTAGCAACGCCAAGCTTTCAAACCATCCCGTATCTCTGTTTGAAACCCTCGTGCAACTCTGAGTACCTTTGAAATGTCTCTGTGATACTTGTATAACGAACGGTTCGGTTAGAACCAGTCCTTCAGGGTAAATCTAGGTTGGTTTCCTATTGAGGAGCAAGTGACTGTGGATTCACTCCGTGCATCACAGTCACGAAAGGGACTAGGGATTCAAGTTCACGTTTTTATTGATCACATAGGCAGGCTATACATGGCGTATAGGCTACATCATACATGGCAGTGAGATTCATTGTTCTTGTATATGCTCTCGTATTATTGTTTATATAGGCTACCCAATACTGACATCAAAATAGATTGTATGCCTCTAGAAATCATATGCAGCAGGTAGAAAAAAGACGGAAAATCCGTTGCGATTTGGAATGAAATTGAGGAGAACTTTAATCCCTGGGTATTAATCGAACAAAACGGGAAAAGGCAGTCATATTCCAGCACGGTCTTTATTAGTGTTTGCGCTGCCCAGGCAGCAATGGTTAATATATATCATATCCGACTCACCGTACGTGTACATGTCTGTCAGCCTGTCTCGTATTTCTCCATAACACCCTTCCCTCGGGTCAGTCCACTTTTCCACATTTCATGGGGGTGTTCCATTACCGTATATGGTTAATCGGGGCGGTTCTGGTATGCAAATACTTAAAACAGTGCACAAGCTCCAGCTTAGGAGCAAGGTGATATTTATGAAGACAGGTGTGCGTAGGACCTGTGTACGCACGTGTGATAAATCCCGTTTTTTTTGTGCGTGCACACATTCAAAATTCTGTGCTTAAGAACGAAAATAGAATACTTTATAAGAAAACTTGATAAATAAGGGCCCTGGACTATAGCTTCCCTCTGTCCTGCAGGTACGCATAACACTCTGATCCAAAACGGTGCATTCTGGTTAGACTACACTTTTTTCCTGTCAGTGCTGTATATGGGGTGGTGCCCGTGTGCTTATTGAAGCACCTGTTTCTGGTGTAGGCGACTTCTTGTACCGCATAGTGCCATAGGCTCTTAGGTAAGTTACTGCCTACTAGCTTACACCTAGCCATCCCGAAAAGGGTGCGCCATTCTCTCTCTGCCACTCCGTTCTGGTGTGGGGAGTATGGACATGACGTCTCGTGTCTTATCCTGTTCTTCCTCAACAGTGATTGAAACTCTCTGTTTGTGAATTCGGTCCCGTTGTCGGACCTCAAACATCTTACTGTACCATAAGGGGCTATGTCCGCCAGGAATTTTTCTGTGGCCTGGAGTGTGTCACTTTTGCTTTAAGAAAGTAAACAAACACTTCCCCTGTGTACACGTCTTTAAAAGATTGTACATATCTAAAGCCTCCTATGGACTCGTTCCTTACTGGCCGGCAAGGTCTGTGTTAACCAACGCAAGTTGTACTTTTACTTTTTCTGTCGGATTCCTGTTTCTCGATTGAGCAAACTTTCCCTTTATGCCCACGACACATTCTTTATCAGGTCTACGCTTATCGCCTTCAATGTGCATGCCTTCTGTCACCGTTTGCATTTTCAGTAAATCCTCGTAATTACAATGACCCATAATCTCATGCCATGTCTGAATATTGTGGCTGACGGTTACTTTACACATATTATTGTCATTACAATCTGTTTTCAGGTAATACATTCTCTGATACACGTCTATGTCAAATTGTATACCGTTGGGCTCTACAAGAACATGTTTACCTTCCATGAAGGACACTCTGGCCCCGTTCGCAGCAGCAGCCATTACAGAGAATAGTCCTTGTGGGAATGATGGCACATAGAGAGAGTTCCTTAACGTCACTGTGAGGTATACCTGTGCGTCCCCTCTTCCTCTCGCCAACCCGTGGATGCGCCTTCCGTCTGCCAGCTCCATGCTGTGTCCCTCCGGGCGGACGGTCTGTCAAAGTTCTTGAACAGACTCCTGTCATTGATGACGTGGGACGACGCACCTGTGTCCACGATCAGTCCCTTCCTTTGGGCCTGTTGCAGCTGCGTTGGCCTAGTGACGTACGCCGTCTGCGCCCTGGGGATGAAGTCCTCTCGTTCCGCTACTCTCCAGTCGTCGCCGCGATCCGTCTCACACCGACCATCGCCGCCATCTTGTCCATGTGCGTGTCGCGCGCCCTGGTCACGTTTCATCATGCACGCTCTGCTTGCGTGCCGCGGCGATCTGCAGGGGCCACACCAGACAGTCCTCATGCAGTTTCTTTTCCGATGGCCTTTCTCTCCACATCGCCAACACGCCTGCTCCGTCGTGGTCCTGGTCCTCTCCCTTGGCATCGCTCGGACCTTTAGCGCCCTCTCTCTCGCCTCCGCGGTGGCTGGTTGGGTATCTTCTGAGGCCTCGAAGTTCCTTAGCTTAGCCTAGCACTGTCCCAACGTCCGTCATGTCCGTTGAACCGTATGTTACCAGGAGTGTGAACGGTTTGTACAGCTCCGGTAGTCCTCTCATTATCATCGCTATCATTAGCCCATCGCTTGGTGCTTCTCCGGCACCTTTCAATGACGTCGTGATTCGCTCCGCTCTGTTGACGTATTCGGTCACAGTCTCGGTTGGTCCCTTCCTCAGGGTCGTCAGTGCTATGTAGAGGGCCATGACTCTGGGTCTTCCTCGCCCGATGAAATGCTCTCTCAGTACCGCCAGGCTTTCTCGGCCTCTGTCTTTAGTGTCGTGGAATATCAGCCCCAGGCTGGTGTCGTCGAGCATCGGCGCTAACTCACAGTACGCGCTGGCATTCCGTTGATCGTCCAGGGCTTCCTCTTCCGCGGTCAGTTCTCCCGTGGGGGCCGTCAGGATCGTCTCCTTCAGCCCCGTACCATGCATGTAGCATAGCATGCGCTCTTCCCAGAGTTCATAGTTCTCTGCTTTTCCATTGAATGGTGGCCCTTTGTTCCTCCCTCTGGCCGCCACGCCTTCCAAGGTGGGGTTCTCCCCCTCGCCTTCGCCGTGCCCAGCGGGCGCCACGCGCTCCGAGGCGGGGTTCTCCCCCTCGCCTCCGCTGTGATCAGCATGCTCCGTCTCCCCCGGCGCCGCCTCCTCGGGGCTCTTGGTCGCTGCCTTCCAGCGACTCCCGGCTGCTGCCTTCTTGGCTCTCCTGTGGGTCTTCTTGGCTTTCATCCTCTTCGTTAATGGTATGCTTAGCTTTTACTCTTGTTGGCCTAGCGACTAGCCATGCGGTGCTCCCGGTGCTATCCTAGTCTATAGCTTCAGCTAAGCTTACTACAGTACCTCCACTATTTCGCCAAGGCGTTATCTGGGCCCATAACCTGTTAACAGAATCCGGCTATAGGGCGACAATAATGTGGTCAAGAGGCATGGTTTCCAGTCTTTAGCCTTTAACTGGCTTGGTTTGTTTATTTACATTGTGGGAGTGTTACGACCCTGGCGCAAGGCCCGCAACCTATGTGCAAAACCGACACCAAAACCTGTGTATTAACTCAAGTGCTACTATATTAAGGAATTACTAGTGTAAGCTAAAAGGATAAGGACTGGAAGAACGTGACAATCTATCTGGTAACCCACACTCTTCTAAACACAGACCCTGCATGTGTGTGTGCCTGGCTGGTTTTAAACCTCCCAGCAGGTAACCAATCAGCACTAATTAACTAAGTGGCAGCCCTCACCTACATGCCCCGTGACACAGAGTGATCAGGCCTCTAGTACATAACACCTCCCCCACCAAACTGGTTGCCCAAGAGGCAACCACTACACAACAACTCATAGACAAAACAAAAAAACAACTGTGACCCCTTAGTTGTCAGGGCCACTACCACAACAGTGATAACGGGTACCACAAACACCGGTACTATGATCGTGAGAGGGCGTCTGCTAGCACGTTGTCCCTCCCACGAATGTGGCGAATATCCAAGTTATACGCCTGGAGGAACAAACTCCATCGCATCAAACGATGGTTCGAGTTCACCATGCTGCGAAGAAAAACCAAAGGGTTATGGTCTGTATACACAACAAGGGGTAAACTGGAGGATCCAACGTAAACATCAAAATGGTTCAAGGCAAGAACCAAAGCGAGCGCCTCCTTCTCTATAGTAGAGTAGTGCAGTTGATGCCTGTCAAACTTTTTAGAAAAGTAGCACACTGGGTGCTCCACCTCTAATGCATCCTCTTGCAGGAGGACGGCTCCAGCACCGAGGTCACTAGCATCCACTGCCAACTTGAATGGCAGTTGAAAATCGGGAGCTGACAGAACGGGAGCGCTAATCAGAATACCCTTGATGCTCTCAAAAGACTGTTGACAAGTCTCAGTCCACACGAAAGGTACCTTAGGACTGAGCAGATTGGTCAAAGGGGCAACAACAGAAGCAAAGTTCCTACAGAAACTCCTATAGTACCCTGCCATACCTAGGAAGCGCTTTAACTCCCGCCTGGTGATGGGAGCAGGGAAGCCCACTATAGCCTCCACCTTAGCTGTAATGGGGCACACATGCCCACGTCCAACCACCTTACCCAGGTAGGTAACCGTGGCCTGTCCAAATTCCATCTGACTTCAAACCAGGCCAACAAAAATGTCTCAGCACACGGTCATAAGTCTTCCTGACCCCCATGTGACCAGCAAGATCATGATCATGTGCTAGATGCAGTATATCAGGACGATACACGGCTGGAACAACAATCTGAAACACACTGCCCCAGTCATCCAGACTGGACAGGTTAGGTGGTGTCCACTTTCTCATGAGCACGTCATTGCTAACAAAGTATCCTTGAGACGTATCTACCATTGCATCCTCTAAAACCGCCTCTTCAAAGAGGGACGACAAGGAGACATCCTTGTTTTGCTCTAGTACCAACTGCTCATGAGACGGTATCACCTTACCAAAACCCTCATCAGGGCCACTTTTCAACTCAACAAAGAACGTGTCACTAAGTGTCATATCACTATCTAAGTTAACAACCTCATGGGTGTCACATTTGACCTTTGACATTGCGCGTGTTACCGCACACACAGGAAACACTCCTGGATGCTTCTGTGCGAGCTCATCAGGAACCTCAGAAACTACAGGAACGGGAACTACAACTGGAGTAGCCAGCACTTTGCCACCGGCCAAATCGTTCCCTAGAATGAAGGACACCCCCTTTATGGGAATGTGAGAACACACTCCTACGACAACATTGCCTGATACTAAGGGAGAGTTTAGCGAGACCTCATGCAAAGGAGTATTCACAAAGCCTCCTCCAAAGCCCTGAACAATGGCACCGGAATGCAATGAAGAATCTTCCGAAAATGGCAAAATCCCATCCAGAATGAGAGACTGGAAAGCTCCTGTATCTCTCCATATTGTAATAGCCTGCCTTGATCCTAATGCACCAACCAGTGAAACAAATCCATCCATCATAAATGTTGAGGAGCCCTCTAGCTCCCTGTCTGCACCTTTGATACTTCGCACCCCACCCTCTAATGTCGGCATAGGTGTCCTGTCCATGATTTCTACCAGAGCCACCGTTTTTACATTTTTCTGCTTAAGCACAGGGCATCCAGCAACGATATGACCAGGCTCCTTACAGTAAAAACAGATAACCCCCTCTGGGAATGCACTAGCAGAGCCACCTTGCCTAGGAGTCGAAGTAAACCGACCAGCAGACACGGGTGCCGGGAACCGGCTCCCCTGAGAAGGATGCCTACTACCCCTGGACTCCACACGGCCCTCCTCTACAAAGACAGATTTGTGTGTTAACACAAACTCATCAGCCAAGACAGCAGCGTCGGCTATCTTCGATACCTTATGCTCATTTAGATGTGTGGAAACGTTATCAGGAACACACCTTTTAAATTCCTCTAGGAGAACCAACTGTCTGAGCTGCTCCCTTGACTCTGCTTTCTGCGAGGTGCACCACCGGTCAAACAGGTTCTCCTTCTCTTTTCCAAATTCAACATAAGACTGCCCCTCCTGCCTACGATAACCTCTAAAACGCTGACGACAGGCCTCGGGGACCAACTCATAAGCCCTCAATATGGAAGCTTTAACAAGTTCATAATCAGCGCTTTGTTCAAGGGACAGAGCAGTGTAGGCTTCTTGTGCCCTACCAACCAAAACACATTGCAGCAGCAGTGTCCAGGCGGTATCAGGCCACTTCAATGTGGTTGCCACCCGTTCAAAAAGGGGGAAATATCTTTCCACGTCTTTCTCAAAAAACGGAGGCACCATCCTAATATTCCTGCCTACATCAAAACCGGAACGTGACTCTGGATGCAGAACACCCGCCTGTAAGGCAGCATGCTTATACTCAAGCTCCTTCTGCGCACGCTCGTGCTCCAGCAACATTTGTCTCTCCTTAAGCTCCCGCTCCTCTTTCCTCTCTTTAAGCTCACGCTCCTCTCTCCTCTCTCTCTCCTTAAGCTCACGCTCATGCTCACGCTCCTCTCTCCTCTCCTTAAGCTCACGCTCCTCTCTCCTCTCCTCACGCTCTTGGTGTAGCTGCCTCTCCTTAAACTCCAACTCTCTAACCCTCCATTCACCCTCTGCACCAGATAAAAGCGGAGAGGCGTCAGACGAAGGAGGCTGCTCCACCCTCTCCTCAAGCACCTGCCCTCTAATGAGCAACACCCTTAAAGCACTCAAGGCAGATGGCTTCAACCGTTTCTCACTGGGAGAAAGCTCCACCTTGTAGTGTACAGCAAGCTCCAGAAGCTGTTCTTTGGAAAACCTCTCCAACAAGTCATGCGAAGGGAGATCAACAAAATCCCTAACGGAAGCCATCTTTCCTACACCAGCGCCACCACCCGTTCACCATAGAGTCACCAAAGAAACACCAAAGAACCACCGAAGAACGACTAAAGAACCACGACGAACCACTGAAGAACCATACTGAATGCCAAAGCCACTAATAACAACCATAAAGGGACGCTGTGGCAATGTGTGCTACGGAGCGCACATTTCAAGGACGTAAAAAAAACCAAAAAAAAAACACACCCACCCTAAATAGACGTGACATACACTCAGGGTGTTAGGTGCTACCAGGTATGCCCAACAAACACTCAAACAAACAAAACAAAATAAATCCAACAAACAATTCCAAACAGGTGCGCCTTCTAACCTGATGTGACCACATATGCTTCTACGTCTAAACTGCAGGAAAAAAAAAAAACCCGGCCTACCACATGTCTACCCTAAGAAACACTAATTCAAGCCCTACCACACTACCTGTGTTTCCTGGCCGCCCTAACCTACCTACCCTTAAACTAATGCCCTGTAGACCTAACTTTCTTCAACCACACCTGCTACCAGTCAAAGATCATATACAATCATTTCATTGACCGCCCCAGGAGTACGTGGTGCACCGGACGCTAACCCACAACCAGAAAATAATGTCCCTATCTACATGTGGTGCCTACTAAACTATATATTTTAACAGCATAAGCAGTCACATCAAATTACAAACAAATACGGCATACTCACCTGTTTGATGAAATGGCTCAGCCCCCACGTTACACCAAATGTAACGAACACCACCCAAACCATAATATGATGACACCCCGTGCAACAAAAAAAAAAACACCAAACAAAGTTCTAGGGGTAAAAGATCCCGGATGAGCCCCCAATTGTTACGACCCTGGCTCAAGGCCCGCAACCTATGTGCAAAACCGACACCAAAACCTGTGTATTAACTCAAGTGCTACTATATTAAGGAATTACTAGTGTAAGCTAAAAGGATAAGGACTGGAAGAACGTGACAATCTATCTGGTAACCCACACTCTTCTAAACACAGACCCTGCATGTGTGTGTGCCTGGCTGGTTTTAAACCTCCCAGCAGGTAACCAATCAGCACTAATTAACTAAGTGGCAGCCCTCACCTACATGCCCCGTGACACAGAGTGATCAGGCCTCTAGTACATAACAGGAGCATTAACACATGAGTCCTCTCTTACTGAGAGACTGGGGGGGGGGGAGAAAGTGAAAGGGGTGTATACCTTTCCTTTTATAGTTGCGATAAGGTAGAGTACCTGGGTTGCTCCGCCTAGAGCACCCTCCAGTGGGAACAGATATATATGCAACTAGGCAATCACTGGTGGAGACAATTGTATATGCAGGTAAACAGTTACTAGTGTAAACAGTCATATGTAGTTTGACAGTTACTAACAATCCTACACAGAGCCTCTACCTTCAACAAAGGGGAGAGAGCGGATAAAATATTAGCAAATCGGGTAAAACAAATGCAAAATCTAAATATTATATCCTCAATTCATAATAAAGACGACAAAATTATTACAGAAATTAACAATGTTTTCAGGTGCTTCTACCAGGATTTATATACCCCACAAGCGGCGGTGGATCAGGTAAAAATGGATGCGTTCTTCACCAAGATTAAGCTACCATAGCTATCAAAACAACAAGTGAAGTCAATGGAAGGGGATGTCTCCATAGAGGAAATACACGCGGCAATCAGTAGCCTTAAATTAGGTAAAGCACCAGGAGACGATGGGTTTACTCCCGATTTCTACAAACAATTCAGTGATATAATTTCTCCAAGATTATTAAAAGTATATCAAGACTCGCTATTAAAAGGGAGCTTGCCCACTAGCTTGAGGTCGGCCACTATTACTTTGCTACAGAAAAAGTGCAAAGACCCTCAATATTGTGGGAACTATAGGCCTATTTCCCTGAGTAATTTAGAAGAAAAAGTACTAGCAAAAATACTAGCAAATAGAATAGAGAATGTTGTGAAGGGCCAGATTAAACCGAATATATATATTTATTATATATATATATTTAATTGTATTTGTATATTCTCTAATATTCCTTGATATCCCTTGTATATTCCTTGTACAATATGCATTGAATATCCATTCTAGCCTACTGAACATCCCATAATAGTCTCCATTCTACTATTGGTCGAGACCTTGGTGCCAGGCTGCCATACCCCCCAGACCCAGTTCAAACGTACCGCTCAACATGTACGAACAAGTCCTAGTTCCGCGTAGGAATCTGGCTACCGCACCACTAACGGTACTATTTGTTCATAGTGCGTATATATACTGCGCTACTAAAGTAGGACTTCCTTTTCAGTCCAGTTTCTTACCCTCCAATAGAGTCACAGACGTAAAGCCTCCCCGCGACGCCACGTGTGGGAGTAAGGCCAAGTTCGGCCTACCATCGGTATTGAGACATCGTGTATATTAATATTTGAATAGTCATATTTGGCACTATATCGTCGAGTTGGACGTAGTCTATTAAGCTAATAATAGTCTGTTAATATATAGTGCTTCGTACGGTGAGAATACTACCGTAGTCAGCACCCCATCGTTTCGGGCAGAAAACTGGCTGCTTATCCAGGATGATCGACCCCATGTGAGATTGCACCCGAGGAGCCCCAGAGCCGACGAGCGAGTGGACCTGTATACCGGATTATTCTACCGACGACAGCCCGCCTTCCCAGGCACGGATTATGCTTTGTATACGTTGATTATTCCATGGATAAAGACCCCCGACACTGCCGTGTGTTGGAACCCCCCCCCCCTGGAGAGGACGCAAGGTGAGGAGACGCTCTGCAAGACGAGGTCGCTTCACGTCTCTCCTCCGTGGACCGGAGGACGCCGGCCCACAAAGAGTCCACCTGCTTTCATCTGTGGTCCAAGGATCGCCGGCGCATTGAACGGCACTACAGTGGGTTCACCTGGGATACCCTTGGCCGGATGAGGCAGCCGGACTCTACCCCCCCCCCCTTCCTACTCCTGTCGGCTTACAAGCGACCGGATTAACCCCCCCTAGTGTATCCAGTCTATAATCATTAAAGTATCATTGCTGTTATTCCTTAACTATTCCAGGTCGTATATGTACCACCTGCGCCTTCAGAGATTGGACATTCTCTATTGATATACCGACGAATACTCTTGCCATAAAAGTGCATACTAATTCCCATTCATAAATGTGATTGATTTGATTAAGTGCTTGCTCTACACACCATCGCTGTGTAGAAATAAAGACCTATTTCTAATTCGTACATTTGTGTTGGATCCGTTTCATCTACGTGACAGTGTTCATCATAATATATTTATGCCGAGTACTGGGTGGCCGAATATTAAGTACAAAGGTAGTGGTAGTAAGTATCATATCTAGTAATACAGTCAGGGAATTGTACCCCTCAGTTACAATTGGTCCTTCGAACCGGATGGTAATCAGTGTAATATTAATATAGTGTTATTAATATTGAAATGGCCTATGATGAACACTCCACGAAACGATCCTCCTAACCAACACCCGCAGCGCGAACGACGGCTCCCTCAGTACTTAGAGGCTTACGCTGTCAGTCAACAACCTAGTCTTCTACTAACAGTAAACGCGGTAAAACTAGAAAGTAAAAGTATGTCTAACCCCAACGCCCAGACTACCCCGACCATAGAGGCCCCTACGGGTTCTAATGTAACTGACCAAGTTCACGGTGGGGACCAGTGGGAACCAGACATGACTTCACACCCCGCCAGTACTGAAGAAGTAGTCCCCGATGAGTCCCGGGAGGAATACAACGCTACCGAGAGAGAACTCGGCACGGAAGAAGACGGGGAGAGCACCGTGGAGATAGAGCTCCAAGGCTCCGCAAGGAGTACCCCGAGGGAAGGCTCCCCTATACAACCGCCTTCTCACAGCGAGGCAGAGAGGACCCTACAGCAGGCCTTCCTCATCAGCCTGAACGCCGCTGCTGAACGCGACCGACTGCAGATCCAGCAGCGGAGCGAAGAAGAGCATATACGTCTAGAAATAAGACGCATTCAGAGGGAAGAGAATGTGGCCCGAGACCGAGCAGACAGCCAGCGAGCAGCTGCTGGTGCTCTACGGGACGCAGAGCGCGACAGACAGCAAGCGCAACTAATAGAACAGCTGATCAGACGGACAACACCCTCTCCCTCCGCCAGAGGCTCCAGGAACTCGTCTAGACACACCTCCAGGGCGGCATCCCCTAGCCGAGTAAACAACCCTGAACTTGACCAACAGACGAGGTCTATACCCCCCACAGACCACCTCCCCCCACCGGTCCAAGCGAGACCTAGCAACCGGGAAGGAGCAGCATATCCTGTGGAGAGGCTAAACCAGAGACTACAAGCACTGGATGACCTAACTGAAGACGAAGAGGAGGAGAACCACGCCCGACGACAGCACAGTACTCTACCGGACCAGGAGGTCCGGTACAGCCCAGGCTATACTCCCGCGGAGCTGCGCTACAGACCCCCGACTCTATACACGGGTGAGCACGACGCACGACCCGCACCGAGGAACAGCACCTGGACAAGCGGGCCATGGTACACTGCCGGTACCAGCCCATACCAAGGAGCGGGAGGAGACTCGCCTAGGTGGCCTCTCCCCCAACGCTCGCCGATGTATCCACAGTCAGCGTCATACATTGGCACGCCTATGGTACCCGACTTCACCCAAGAGAACCGGGCCCAGTATACAGAACTCCGCATGTGTCTGGAGACCATGTTGGTGGATGTATTGGATGAACGCCATAAATACGCCATCCTACTGAAGCACTTAAAGGTACCCCGCGCACATAATATAGCGCTCGCCTACGCGACTTCCACCACCCCATACACAGCAGCGCTGGTAGCATTGGACCAGAGGTATGGGCGCATATGGGATTACGTGATCCAGGAGATCCGACACATCGACCGCTTACCCCCAGCAATAGACAATCGAGCACTGGACGACCTGTCCATCAGAGTGCAGTCCCTGGTAGGGATGTTGGGAGCGCAGAGAGAGAAGGGGAGGCATGAACTTTACGCCAACTCAAATGTGGAAAGGATCTTGGAGAAGCTGCCGCCCGCTCGACAGGAGCGTTTTAGGCGGCAGAGAGACCACCGAGACCCGAATGGCCCCGAACCGAACCTCCTCGATCTAGCGGACTTCCTGGCGAGAGAAGTCAGCAGCCTACGGCTAGATACATTCGGACGGAGCACCCCTGGCTCCAGAGAAGGAACCAGACGACTAAATGATGGAAGAAGATCGGTGACTGTGATGCACCAATCGGAGTCAGTACCGAGCAGCAGGAGCCACAGTACCCCCTCCAGAACGGAGAAGTGGAAGATAGTGTGCCCCTACTGTGAGAAAGAACACTGGCTAGCGCAATGTGACTCCTTCCCCAAGCTGAACGCGGAGGAAGCAAGTCAATGGATAAAGTCCAACAAGCGCTGTTTTCGCTGTGCGCGCTCACACATGGCAGCCGAATGCCGCTTAAAGAAAAGGTGCACCAAGTGCGATGGAGCCCATCTGGACATACTTCACGACAGTAACAGACGGCGCCCTTCACCCGCACCATCCAGCAGCAAAGCGAGCGTCATGTACATCGATCCCGCCAGCAGCAGTGGAGCCCGAGTACTCCTAAAAGTAGTGCGTGTGACACTAAGCTACCAGAATAAAGTCCTGGACACTTACGCCGTCCTCGATGACGGGTCAGAGAAGACCCTTCTGCTCGCCTCCGCTGCGGCCCAGCTAGGGCTGCGGGGAAGCGAAACCCAAATGACAATTCGGACAATAAGACGAGATTTGAAGACGATAAAGGGCGAGAATGTCTCATTCTCTATCGCAGCAAGCGGCCAGCCTGAGCGACGGTACCGGATTACGGACGCTTTCACCAGCCAAGAAATAGGACTGTCGCGGTACACATACCCCGTCGCCAAGCTGATGGAGAAATATGCACATCTGCGCAAGTTACCGATCCCGCTCATAGACAATGCTATGCCGACCCTGTTGATAGGCTCCGACCATGCAGACCTCATTGTCCCGATAGACCGGGTTCATACCGGACCCCGAGGCTGTCCTGCAGCAGTCGAGACCCGTTTGGGATGGACTCTCCAAGGCCCGCTCGCCAAATCTCTCAACCGAAGTACAGCCACTAGATGTCTTCACTCCCGAGTCACAGAGGGAGAAACCGCACTCCTGCAACACGTAGAGCGGTTATGGACCTTGGAACAAATGCCCTTTAAGAACGGAAAGAAAGACATTCGCTCTAAAGATGACATTTACGCCATTCACCTCCTCGAGACAGGGACCAAGAGAGTCCCGGTCAACGGCGTGTTGAGATACGCCACGCCACTCCTGCGGCGAGAAGGAATGCCTACTTTCCACGCCAAGACAGACGCCACAGAACGGTACCTGCTGAACACGGAGCGGCGCTTAGCCAAGAACCCCGCCCAAGAGAGTGTATACCGCGCTGAGATTGAGAAGCTCATCACAGCGGGACACGTCACAAAGATGGACATTAAAGAGGCTGACCAGACCACTGAATCGTGGTACGTGCCTCACCACAAGGTCCATCACAACGGTAAAGACCGCATAGTATTTAACTGCAGCTACCAGATCGGATCCCAAAATCTGAATAAAGAGTTACTGCCCGGTCCCACACTCGGCCCCTCCCTACTCGGCGTTCTACTCCGCTTCCGCCAGGAAAAGGTGGCCATCAGCGGGGACATTAACGGAATGTTCCTGCAGGTGAGATTAGTAGAGGAGGACAAGCCCCTGTTACGGTTCCTATGGAGAGAGAAGCCAGGAGATGAGCACCCAGCCATCTACCAATGGGAAGTCCTCCCCTTCGGAACGACGTGCACCCCCTGCTGTGCTACATTTGCACTACAGAAACATGTAGCAGAGGACCCAGCAGCGGACGAAGAGGTCCGACACAGCGTAAAGAACAGCTTCTACGTAGACAACTGTCTACAAAGCCTTTCAACCCAGGAAGAAGCCGAGGCTCTCCTGATTAAACTCCGCGCCTCATTGATCAAAGGCGGCTTTGATCTCAGGCAGTGGGCCAGCAGCGATCCGCAAGTACTGCGCAGCCTCTCCTCCGAGGACAAGGCAGCCAGCAGCGAGACCTGGATGGCTACAATCCCGGGAGAAGCCCAGGAGATGACCCTGGGATTGGTGTGGCGATTCAAAACAGATTCGCTTCACTACAGACACAAGCCCCTGACTACGGACCAGGGAAGGCCGGCGGCGGCGCCGACCACCAGACGGAGTGTGTACACAACACTCGCCCGACAATATGACCCGCTAGAATGTATTCTACCGTACACCACCAGGGCAAAAATGATTGTACGAGCATTGTGGGACAAGGACCAGGGCTGGGACGACCCCATTCCCGCACACCTTGCATCCACCTGGAGAGAGTGGGAGATGGAGCTCCACTCACTCCCAGGCGTTAATATGCGCCGAAGCTACTTCCCACCCACGGTGAGGCCAGAGACATGTAAAATGGACTTACACGTCTTCAGTGACGCCTCAGAGGTCGCATACGGATCAGTAGCCTACTTGCGGGCCCAAGAAAAGGGGGGAGAGATCTACACAGCATTTGTCCTCGCCCGCTCAAGAATAGCCCCACGCAAGCAACAATCTATCCCACGCCTAGAGCTCTGCGCAGCCCTAGCCGGAGCGCACCTAGCCACGCTCATCCAACGTGAGCTCACCATACCGGTGTCTAGAACAACCCTGTGGTCAGATTCCACGACAGTACTCGCCTGGATCAAATCGGACTCATGCAAGTACAAAGTCTTCGTGGGAGTCAGAGTCACCGAGATTCAAGACTTAACCGAAGAGTTAACCGGAGAAACAGAGTGGCGCTACGTTGATACAAAACAGAACCCAGCTGACGTCATCACCCGGGGAATGCCCCTAGATGACCTCACCCATCACAATGCTTACAGTGACGGCCCCGCATTCCTAAGACTCCCGGAAGGACAGTGGCCCATGCCTATCCCGAGGGAAGCAAGTCCAGAGGAGGTGGAAAATAAGAAGTCTGTGTTCTGTGGATTGAGCACCGTAGCCTCCACCGACCCTAACATAGACGATTGCACGTCCATAGAGAGTGCACAACAAAGGACATTCCTGCGGCACCACCCGGAGTGTAAGTCCCCCGCTGAAATGTCAGCAGCTAACTACGAGGAAGCAGAATTGCTTCTACTGCAGCGAGCCCAGAGAGACTCGTTCCCCGATGAATTGGCCTGTCTACAGGGAGGAAAGCCCGTCCCATCCGACAGCAGATTAATTCATCTGGCCCCCGAGAGCGACGCTCATACCCTCATCAGAGTGGGTGGTCGCCTACGCAGAGCCCCCAATCTACCGGATGACATTAAATACCCGATCGTATTGAACAGCCGACACAAGGTCACAGAGCTGATTATAAAGAAATACGATGATGATGTACATCACGCAGGAGCAGAAAGAGTCTTCGCGGAAATCAGACGTCGTTACTGGATCCTACAAGGAAGAGAGGCGGTACGACGCTTCCAGCGAACATGTCTAGACTGCCGCAAGTGGCGCGCGCAGCCCAGCATACCAAGGATGGCTGACCTTCCTCCATGTCGCCTCCGAATCGGTGACAAGCCATTCCACTCAACGGGTATGGACTGCTTTGGCCCGCTGCACATAAAGAAAGGAAGAGGAACCGAGAAGCGGTGGGGTATTGTATTCAAATGCATGACCACCAGAGCGATACACATCGAGCTTCTCCCGACCATGAGCACAGACTCATTCCTTATGGCCTTCCGTAGATTCACATCACGGAAAGGAAGACCGTCTACCCTATTGTCCGATCATGGGACAAACTTCAAAGGCGGCGAAAGAGAGCTGAGAGAGAGCTTCCAAGCTATGGGCCCAGAACTTAAGACCCACCTCGCTCCAGCACAGGTTGATTTCCAATTCAACCCCCCAAACGCACCCCACTTCGGTGGCACTTGGGAACGAGAAGTGCGCTCCATAAAGACAGCCCTGTACGCAGTACTTGGGGCCCAGACTGTGGCGGAAGAAGTCCTAATGACAGTCCTCACGGAGATTGAGGGAGTACTTAACTCGAAGCCCCTCGGATATGTCTCCAGTGATGTGGCGGATATCGACCCAGTTACCCCCAACACACTCCTGATGGGGCGGCTAGATCCTGCATTACCCCAGACAATGTACCGGCCTGAAGAAGCGAACGGCCGACGAATGTGGAGGTACAGCCAAGTATTAGCCGACAAGTTTTGGAGCAGTTTCCTACTGCACTACCTACCGTCTCTACAGACCCGCCAGAAGTGGGTAAAGGAGAGAGACAATTTGACAGAAGGAACAGTCGTCATGATTATTGATCAATCACTGCCCAGAGCTATGTGGCCGGCCGGCCACGTAAGCAAAGTGATCACCGGTGCCGACGGCAAGGTCCGAGCAGCTGAAGTGCTTGTCCAGGGTCGCACTTACACCCGTCCCGTGGCGAGGCTCATAGAACTGCCCCGACTCCCAGACACAATCGATGATGACCATGACCCTATAACCCTATGACTTTGTGAAGTTGACTGACCCTACAGCAAACCCTTATGTATAAATAGACAACGCGATTAATCTGTCTCTGCTTAACTGATTAGGTCTGGGACCAATCAGGGGGTGGCTGTTGTGAAGGGCCAGATTAAACCGAATATATATATTTATTATATATATATATTTAATTGTATTTGTATATTCTCTAATATTCCTTGATATCCCTTGTATATTCCTTGTACAATATGCATTGAATATCCATTCTAGCCTACTGAACATCCCATAATAGTCTCCATTCTACTATTGGTCGAGACCTTGGTGCCAGGCTGCCATACCCCCCAGACCCAGTTCAAACGTACCGCTCAACATGTACGAACAAGTCCTAGTTCCGCGTAGGAATCTGGCTACCGCACCACTAACGGTACTATTTGTTCATAGTGCGTATATATACTGCGCTACTAAAGTAGGACTTCCTTTTCAGTCCAGTTTCTTACCCTCCAATAGAGTCACAGACGTAAAGCCTCCCCGCGACGCCACGTGTGGGAGTAAGGCCAAGTTCGGCCTACCATCGGTATTGAGACATCGTGTATATTAATATTTGAATAGTCATATTTGGCACTATATCGTCGAGTTGGACGTAGTCTATTAAGCTAATAATAGTCTGTTAATATATAGTGCTTCGTACGGTGAGAATACTACCGTAGTCAGCACCCCATCGTTTCGGGCAGAAAACTGGCTGCTTATCCAGGATGATCGACCCCATGTGAGATTGCACCCGAGGAGCCCCAGAGCCGACGAGCGAGTGGACCTGTATACCGGATTATTCTACCGACGACAGCCCGCCTTCCCAGGCACGGATTATGCTTTGTATACGTTGATTATTCCATGGATAAAGACCCCCGACACTGCCGTGTGTTGGAACCCCCCCCCCTGGAGAGGACGCAAGGTGAGGAGTCGCTCTGCAAGACGAGGTCGCTTCACGTCTCTCCTCCGTGGACCGGAGGACGCCGGCCCACAAAGAGTCCACCTGCTTTCATCTGTGGTCCAAGGATCGCCGGCGCATTGAACGGCACTACAGTGGGTTCACCTGGGATACCCTTGGCCGGATGAGGCAGCCGGACTCTACCCCCCCCCCCTTCCTACTCCTGTCGGCTTACAAGCGACCGGATTAACCCCCCCTAGTGTATCCAGTCTATAATCATTAAAGTATCATTGCTGTTATTCCTTAACTATTCCAGGTCGTATATGTACCACCCGCGCCTTCAGAGATTGGACATTCTCTATTGATATACCGACGAATACTCTTGCCATAAAAGTGCATACTAATTCCCATTCATAAATGTGATTGATTTGATTAAGTGCTTGCTCTACACACCATCGCTGTGTAGAAATAAAGACCTATTTCTAATTCGTACATTTGTGTTGGATCCGTTTCATCTACGTGACAGTGTTCATCATAATATATTTATGCCGAGTACTGGGTGGCCGAATATTAAGTACAAAGGTAGTGGTAGTAAGTATCATATCTAGTAATACAGTCAGGGAATTGTACCCCTCAGTTACAGAGAATGTATTACCGAGTTTGGTACACTCAGATCAAGTGGGTTTCGTGAAAGGGAGAAATTCAGCTGATAATATTCGCAGACTCCTACACATAATGTGGAAGGTTAGGAACGATGTAGAGCCTACAGTGGCCTTCTCATTAGACGCCGAAAAGGCCTTTGATAAAGTGGAGTTTGCGTTTTTGTTTCACACGCTAGAGCGTTTCGGATTCGGACCATCATTTGTTGGATGGGTAAAACTGTTGTACACAAATCCGATGGCCTCTGTCCTGACTAACGGGATCGTATCCTCGCCCTTCAACCTAGGACCGGGGACGAGGCAGGGCTCTCCGCTTTCTCCCCAAATGTTTGTGCTTTTTCTCGAACCACTTGCCATCGCACTAAGAACAAATCAAGACATCAAAGGGGTAATGGCGGGACAGGTGGAACATAAAATTGTTTTATATGCAGATGATATTTTATTGGTGTCCAGCAATCCCCAAACAGCAGCTGGGGTCATTGGAACAGTTATTGAGTCCTTCTCAGCAATATCTTGATACACAATCACCTGGAGCAAATCAGAAGCAATGCCTCTCTCTAAATGCTGTCCCTCTGCTATCAGGAGGGGGTAGCAGTTCAGGTGGATGCTGTCAGGATTGATATATTTAGGAATAAAGCTGATCCCAGGTCTGAAAGAGCTAATATTGCCCCTATAATCGAACACGTTAGTGCTTTAACCCAGAATTGGGCCAAGATGAATATGTCCCTTCTTGGTAAGATAAACTTAGTAAAATTATATTGGCTCCCAAATTAAATTATATCCTATATATGCTTCCACTAACCCTCCCAACTCAATTACTCAAACAATATGACAAGGTAATTAATATATATTTGTGGGGGGGCAAAAGGCCTCTATTCGGTCGGGCCAAAATGTATGCAGCTAAAGAAGATGGCGGCTTATCCCTGCCTAAACTAGACTGGCATCACTATGCGTTCTCACTCTCCCAGCTCTCCAAAATGAACCACTCGGCTGAATAAGCACCTGCTTGGGTCAGGATGGAGGAGGAAATGGTATATCCCTCATCTCTGGAATCCTTCCTTACACAATCAGACAGACCTATACCCAGTGATGCCACAGATTACTTGTAAAAGTAATCTGATTACTGATTACTGATTACTCCTTTAAAAAGTAATCTTAGTTACTTTACTGATTACTTGATTATCAGAGTAACTTAGTTACTTTGAAAGTAACTAGGTTACGAAGTTGTCCCCCCTGCTGCTGCCACAACATAAGAATGACAAAAAAATTTTAGTAAAATGTACTCAGTTTGAGTAAAATGTACTAATAGGGCAGGTAGGCCTATCTTGCTATCTATAGATCTATAGATTTCACAAAAGATAAATGGTCAATAACACCACATGTAGGCTGATATGTAGCCTACCTTTGAGGCCTGCCCCATTCAGATATGGTTCTACGTTATTATTATTTATTATTGTGTGAATGAATGAATGAAAACTTTATTTAACAGATTGCAGAATGGGTACAATACAGTACGGCTCAATACATACAATTGTTAAGGGGATGCAGACCAGAGAAAGACTTTTGTCTTGTTTCCATCAGGGTCCCCCATTTTCAATTCATATAGACATTTATGACATACACAACATACATGACATTTATGGCATAGGGACATATAGGTATTTAGTACTGATACATTTGTGACATAAGCGGTATTCAAATATACAGTACTGTTACCCCTAGATCCTGACAGAGTATATACATATGATGGGGAGGGGACTGTACATTAGGAGGGGGTGGGTGGGTGGGAGGGAAATATACATACGGCGGGGAGGGAATATATATACTGCAGTGTTGTCAGTGTGCTACTGACAACCTACATACTGCAGTATGGTGTTCCATGTTCATGAATAGTGCAATGCAAAAGATGTTTAACTCAAAGGTGGAACATACTGTTTGGCTGGTGCAGCTCTGACTCCGAGTCCTGTAGAAGTCGATGGTCGTGCTGTGCTGTATATTCCATATGCGGTAGACAGTATTTTGTTTCCTCCGCAAAGTGAATGTTTTTTTCACCCGGCTTAGCTTACACAAACGTTAAGTAGACTAGTGAACTTCCAGTGAAAGAAAGCGTTACGAGCGCGAGCGTCTCCCTGCTAGCTCGCAGGTCAGCCTGATAATAACAATAACAGCCGCGCCCACCAGCATGGATCAACACGCGAGGTTGCGTGCTGTGACGTCACTCCCCAATACAAGGAAAAGCTTTCCAAACGTATATTTGACTGTCGAAAACGAAAGAAAATACTGCATTCCGCCTGCATTATGATGAGATAGTAACGAAATAGTAACGCACAGCCACTTGGACAAGTAACTGCAATCAGATTACTGGCTTGTAAAGATTAACGCGTTAGATTACTATTTTCGGGGAAAAGTAATCAGATTACAATAACGCGTTACTTAGTAACGCGTTAGTGGCATCACTGCCTATACCTTTTAAGAACCCTCTCCTGGCATTTACCAGAGAAACTTGGAATCAATCACACAGGCTAAGTAAGGGATAATGTATAGCTACGAGGTCATTGTCGCAAAATAATTGACAGACACAGAGTTTAGAACACCGAGGTTTTAAACGTCAGTGAAGGTCAATTATTTTGCGACAATGACCGAGTATAGGCTATACATTATCCTGCTTATTACATGGCTAACTTACTAACAATATACCTAATTCATCGACAAGACGAGATAAAATGCAGACGCAGTTGTTCTGTGGCTCTGTCAGCCCAAATAAAGTGATTATTATTATCTGCAGCCGGCAGGTCTGTGGTCTAATTGCATGACTGAGTGCAGCTGTGCATATGCTGAGCAGCACTGATACAGTGTGTGTAGTGGGCTTGATTGGTCCAGCTGCGCACAGCGGTCATTATTGTTCAGCAGAGGTCCGTTATCGAGTAATAACGGACCTCTGACGAGCGCTATTGACCAATCACAAGCAAGCATTTCGGTGAATGTGAAAACGCCATGTAATAACTAGAAGAGCCTCTATATGGTTTAATAAAAACTAAAGATTGGTAAGAAATCAGTCATATGGGATGACTGGGTTAAAAAGGGGATACATACGTACTAGGTGATATAGCTGGGGAAGATGGGGTATTACCGTTTGAAGATATTAAAGATTATTTTGGCATAGATAATAAAAACGTCTATAGATTCCTGCAGATTAGACATTGTATATCGTCATCAGTAGTTGGGTCAAAATGTGGCCCGATTACTGTAATTCAAGAAATATTTTATAAAGGATGGCATAGGAAAGGCGGTGCATCAAGGTTCTATGATGTTATAAGGGAACACAATGCACCCAAATTGGCGGGTCTGAGGTTGAGCTGGGAGAACGATGTACGTGAGGATATTACTGAAGAAATATGGGAGAAGCTGGTGACCAAAAGGGGGTAAATTCTCTCGGGAGGCACAGTCACAACTTATCTTTTACAAAGTCTTAAACAGAAGCTATTGGACGCCTCGTAAACTAGCCAGACTAAAATTAAGAAACAGTGACATCTGCTGGAGATGTGAGAAGGAGACAGGTACTCTACTGGCCACCGTAAATGCCCAAAACCCCCACCACCTCCTAATAGACAGTCTCCTCCCCACCGCATGTATATATTCCCTCCCCGCCGTATGTATATTTCCCTCCCACCCACCCACCCCCTCCTAATGTACAGTCCCCTCCCCATCATATGTATATACTCTGTCAGGATCTAGGGGTAACAGTACTGTATATTTGAATACCGCCTATGTCACAAATGTATCAGTACTAAATACCTATATGTCCCTATGCCATAAATGTCATGTATGTTGTGTATGTCATAAATGTCTATATGAATTGAAAATGGGGGACCCTGATGGAAACAAGACAAACGTCTTTCTCAGGTCTGCATCCCCTTAACAATTGTATGTATTGAGCCGTACTGTATTGTACCCATTCTGCAATCTGTTAAATAAAGTTTTCATTCATTCATTCATTCATGTTATATGAATGTGAGAAAGTTCGGAAAATGTGGGATCAAATTGTTATATTCCTAAGTAAAGTTCTGAATGTAAAGGTGAATAACTCCCAAGCGGCATGCATATTGGGTATAGTACCGAAAGAGATTTAACTGTCTAAGTATCAATGAATGTGGTATAGAATGGCCATGATATCAGGATGTAGAATTGCCTTACGACATTGGAAATCACCCATTGATATTACTTTTAACCTGTTAATCTGTAGACCGTTTTCGCCTAAAGGTAAATGGAAGATTGCTCCACTTCTGCAAGGTCAATTGGCATGTTCTTGGTATCTAGGAACATCTAGGGACCTGGGTGTATGTATTTCCAGTGTCAGAAATATTGTGTCTGTTACTAGGCTGAGTAAATTGTAATGAATAAATTAATTATGATTAATTATGATTTATGATTTTGATGATGATGATCAAAAATTTTAAACATTTTCTGAAAAATGCTCACTGAGCTCATTCACCACCTTATTGAGATCATGTGTAAAAAAAACCTAAGCAAATGAACTGCGGGAAGATGATTAAACAGAAGGATTTGTAGATACAGTAATTAATGATAATCGACTTTAATTATAAATTCATATTTGACCTTGAACTTGACCTTGACCTTATTATGGCCAAATCATACATCTATGGATAGGGAAAATGCTCCTCTTTCCAATGGCAGGGTTGAATCTGGATTTAGTCATTTCTTGTGTTTTTTACGATAATTAGCATTTTCCGATACGTTTGTATTTCCGATAAAACATATAAAACATCGGTAAAAATGAAAATATACACTTTGACTACTGTTATGGTATTTACTCTTGGCTACATTTTTTTTTTTAAACATTAACCTCTTAACATCCAAGGACCCACAAGTGGACGATTCTTTGCCGACCTCTAGTGGCTCGGGTGTGCATTTATTTTAATACAATATATAGGTCGAATTAAAGCCCTATTTGTTGCCTGTCGATTTCCCTGTCAGGTGACAAAATCCGTTCAGCGGTTCTCGAGTTACATGCCGATATGTGAGGCGTGCCCCAAAGTACGCAAAAGTACACATTTCCACCCCCGACTCCCGGGGCTCTAGCTCCGTCAATCATTTGGCGATCTCGAAGATCTTTGCACAGGGTTGTAGCCAATGATGATGATGATGATACCCCATGATATGATAATTGGGGATCTAATACGGTCTCTATTGATAAAGGAAAAAAAAGTCCTCTATAGGGGGACCTTAAGGCTTAACAGGTTAAGGAATGGATGGAACTAATGTTCCGGACAGCATCATAAGAAAGGGTGACATATAGAGTCGCAGGGAGAGAGTATATCTTTGCTGAGATATGGGATAATTTTCTACACCTAACTGAACGGTCTGGTGATGAATGATTGAGGTGGTGTTTCAGTATTATCGATGATAAATGTGAAAAGTAGGATCTGGATGGTACCTATATTTTATTTTGTATTATGTATGTGTAGAAGGGTGGATTATCCCTGCTTCGTGGGAACGGGTGTGCACCGTCACTGGGTAGCAGGACACAGTAGAGCTCCGTCTGACTGCACCCTCGTCTTTGGGCCTGGAGCGTCACACTGGAAGCCGGCAGTGAGAGTGGATGGGGCCCGGGATTTACCAACCTGGTCTGGTACTCTGGTCTTCCTCGCCTCTCCGGGGCGGTCAGCAGTACTCCCCAACTCGCTCTCACTTCCCCCAATACCTCTGTAACCCTCCCACACCTAGTGACTGATAGATGAATAAATAGATTAGTTCCCCCCGCAAGCAGTACCCTCCCTTGATGACCACTAGAAACCTTAATGACTGTAAAGGGAAAGTTGGATAGGAAGGGGTTAATTGTATTAACGTTACCCACACCAAAAGAGTTATTCATAGGCTCAGGAATGGATACGCGCACAGAACTCCCATCTAATTCTTTATAGTTAATGGTACTGGTCAGTTACAAAGATTTAATGGCAATGGTTTAAATAGAATGGAATCTTACTATTACCGAATGTGTAACTCAATACCTTCTAGACACTTATATTATACACCAATGTGCTTGACTCATCACCCACGTCTGGGTTAGTACCAGGGATAATACCTCTCTCAGGCTTTAATTATATGGTAGTGATAATACCTCTCTAAGGCTTTACTTATGATACAACCGGTTGGTAACCTTCCCGCAGGGGAAGGGTTAATTAGATGGGAAATTATTATTAAAGAACAAACACGTTATCACACTCAAATAAAATGATAAGGTGGGCCCACTTTACCAAACCAAAAGTCCTATACTAATGCCGGCATGTAATGTTTATGGGGTACCCCTATGAACTGTAGTTAGCAACATTAGCTTCGCCCGTAGGCCGCATCACACTGTGTACGGTGCAATAGGATCCTGAGCCCCGAAGCTCTAATGTACTCAACCAAGATGGCGGCCTCGCCGCGCCACCACTGTCCGGGTGGTAAGATGGCGTCGAACGCTCTCGTCACGGGCGCTAGCAAGCGGGGCTGGAGCAGAGGGAGCAGTAGCTGGCTGAGAGCGCGTGCTGGGTGATGGCGACCTCTGCTGGACGGGACAAACTCCCGTGCTGGGCTGAAGACAGCCGGTGCAGAGCAGATGCAGAACGCCGGCGAAGGCAGGCTGTTGACGACCGGTGCTGGGTCGACGCGCGACAATAATCTGGCCCTACCTTAACTGAAGCTACTCTGTGGGTCCCAGACAGCCCTCCTGCTAGCCGCAACATACAACGACGCAGGGTGCCTCTAAACACCGGTCCTCTTCAAGCCACGCTGGCTGGGCACCTCACTGGAGGGGATATCGTTAACATAAGCCAACACTTGGCTATACCGCTTGTCTTCTAGGATAACTCGTAGTATACTCAAGTTCAATACGTTCACCCGTGTGGTCCACAATGGGGCTCTGTCAAGACACGACCGACCAGATCCAAGTCCAATGTCGAAGAGACTGGCTCGCCTCACTTCCGTTCCCGTTGACTTGCTTCTCCTGCTGTGTCTCTCTCGTGCGCTCCGCCTGCCACCGCCGCCCCCTGCTGGTACCGCTAACTAGCCCCACAGAAAGCACTGGGTGGAAAGAATATGATTCAGTTCACTGTTTATAATCCATATTCCAGCCGGTGAGAGAAGGACAAACCCGCGTCATTGTTTGAGGGAATATCAATGGAAACTAGTTAATATGTCTTTGTGCACAAAGGGGGGATAAAAGGCAAGTCAGCACTTCTGAATAATAGCCACATATTCAGGGTGCTATATATGTATATACATATATTGTATGTCCGAATGGTGTATCTATGGCCTAGCCACTTGCTCTATCACACTCTCACATACGCATATCTAGCCGCATACGCATGTCTAGGACACACACTCTTATGTACACATAACTGAGCTACACACACTTACATGCACATGGCTGAGATATACATATCTAAGGCACACATACACTCATATACGCATTTCGGAGATACACTCACATATAGGAAGCATGCATACACACACATACTTACACACATATCTGAAGCATACGCTCTCACTTACACATATCGGAGATATACACATGCATATGGGACACACACACATACATAGCTGAGACACACATCATATACACATCTGAGATACACACTCACACACATGGCAGAGACGTACATGGGTACGAGACACACACAAAATGTAGATTCACAGTCACATATCTGAGAAGTGCACACACATATGAGACATACACACATACATACGTGAGACACGTACCCACCAGGGGCGGATTTAGGATTGTAGGAGATCCGGGGCTTAGCCCAGATAGATTTTTTTTACTTCGACACCACAACCTTTAACCTTTAATATAATAATAATAATAATAATAATAATAATAATAATAATAATAATAATAATAATAATAATAATAATAATAATAATAATAATAATAATAATAATAATAATAATAATAATAATAATAATAATAATAATAATAATAATACACTGTGTTTGTATAGCACCTTTCATACAAGAATTGCAGCTCAAAGTGCTTCACAGCAGTACAAAAAGACAGGCATAAAATGAGCACAACATTGGCAGATCAAGAGCAATGCATAAAGTGCAGACATAAAGCATAAAATAGATAGCAGTAAAATAGACAGTCAAGGTAAGACATAGAACATTAAATCACATCGTTTTTCATATTAGGATCTAAGATCTAGGGTTAACTCGCCGAACGTTGAGCGCCAGGACCCCCGAAAACCAGAGTATTGTCGGGTTTTCATCGTTGTTTCTTTTATTCGATATTTCCATTCATAAAGACATGCCGGCAGCCTGTGTTATCACTGGAGATGGGTCTGAGATCTCAAAAGTCCAATACCGCCGCCTAACACCTTGCAGCCGTTATTGCACTCCATTTGAAACGATGTGGCTTGGTGTCTGTCATTTTGGAAATGACACCATACCACCCTGAAACTACACTCATATTCACAACGATATAAAACGGAAATGTATGGATGGAAAAATGATCTGTTTTTTACATCTTTGTTTACGGTTTGATTATCACTGATACAAAGTAAAATAGTGCAGTGCAATAAAATAGTTAGTAAAATAGAATAAAATAATGCAATAGTGCATTGCAATAAAATAGTTATCATCGTATTTTTTCGGGAGGCCGGTAAGGAGTGCATTACAATAGTCGAGTCGGCTTGAGATAAAGGCATGGATCTGGTTTTCAGCGTCCTTTTGATTTATAAATGGCCGTACTTTAGCTATCTTTCTAAGGTGGAAGAATTATGTTTTTGTCAACTTGTTGATTGTGATTTAAAGCTTAGGTCTGAGTCTACCATAACACCATGACTTAACTCACTCAAATACAGTTAGCAGCTGGATAGACTACAGATGGAACTTGGCTTCTGCTAAATCTGGTGCAAACATATTTTCATGTAACAATGATTAATTGTCAAAAAAATCAAAAATAAAAAGATTATATATATATATATTTTTTTTAAATAGATTCGGGGCTTTTCAGAAAACATTCAGGGCTTGAGCCCAAGTAGCCACCCCCTAGCCCCGCCCCTGGATAGAACGCCAGCCCTGATTCCAACCTCTAACCTTAACCAACTGCGAAAGAGTCGCCTAAGCTTAACGAGTGATAAACTAGGCGTTAGGTCGTTTGCAGGCAATGGGCTAAGACACTGCTCGTCACGCGATTGGGCACCCATGTCACATGACCAGAAATGTGCGTGGCCAATCAGATTCGCAAAACGCACGAACCGTTTGGTAAAAAAATTGACGCTTCGGGGACAGCCTTACCAAACATTATTTATATTATTCAAATGGCACTCAAACATGTTCCGTTGTGATGTCACAGTATGATGTCATAATATAACATTCTAGAACATTTGTGATGTCACAGTATGATGTCATAAATAGAACATTCTAGAACATTTGTGATGGCACAGTATGATGTCATAATAGTACATTCTAGAACATTTGTGATGTCACATTATGATGTCATAATCAAACATTCTAGAACATTTGTGCTCTATATATATTCAACAATGAGAAGAAGAAGATTATGGTTGTTATGTGTACGGCTCTGCGGCCAAGTTTAATTTGCGAAAGCTGGATGTGCTTCAGTGCAAGGCTTTGAGAATCTGCTGTGGAGCTTTTAAGACCACCCCTGCTTCAGCACTATTGGTGGAAATGGGGGAGTTGCCCCTAAACCTGAGGAGAGTAAAGTTAGGGCTACAGTACTGGGCAAAATTGAGTGGGACAAGTCTGTCCTTCCCAGCTAGGTGTTTACTTTCAGGAGATGGGGATAAGTATAAACCTTTTTTGGCCAGTATTGATCAGTGGGCCAGGAAGTTGAGACTGCATCAGGGGGGAGTGGCGGAGCACACTCGGTGGCTATCAGTGCCATTTTGGCTATTGCCTGATCGAGTCATTGAACTTAGGTTCTTGAAGGAGGAGGATAAGGGCGAGATTGTGGAGGAAATAGAGAGGTTCCTTCTGGAATCAGGGGCTCTGGAGGTGTACACTGATGGCTCTGTGGATCCTGAAAGTGGGAGGGCAGGATTTGGGTGGTGGGTGCCTTGGTTAGGGATCGGTAAGGGACAAAGAATATCCGATGGCAGCTCAGTATTTGTGACAGAGTTGCTTGCCATCCTCTGGGCATTGTGGTGGGTGGAGGAAGTGGGACCAAGCCAGGTGATTATATGCTCTGACTCGGCTGCTGCACTGATGGCTCTGAGTGCAGGTGGGTCTAAAGCTCGCCCTGATCTCATTCAGGAAATAATGTTGGTTTTATATAGGATTGCGAAGGCAGGCTGGTCAGTGGAGTTTTGTTGGGTCCCGGGACACGCTGGGATTGCGGGGAATGAGATGGCTGACTCCCTTGCCAAACAGAGCCTGGGAAGGGAGGAAGAGATAGGTATTTCAATGGGAAGAGTAGAACGGAGGGATATGGGTCAAGGAGTGATAGGGTGAAGATGTGTAGACTGAGGCTGGGGCACTGTGGGTTGAACAGTAGCTTGTTCATTGTGGGCAAACATCCAGATGGGGTGTGTGAATGTGGAGAGACTGAAACTGTCGGGCATGTCTTCCTAGAATGTGAAAGGTATAGGAAAGAGAGGGAAATCTTTTATAAAAGTCTGGTAGAGCTGGGAGTATCTTCCTTCTCTCTTAAATCATTCTTTGGCATGGATAATGAGAACCACCAGTTGATCACAGAGGCAGTGCTGACATTTCTGCATGCTTCAGAGTTGTACCAGAGGATATAGCGTTAGTGTATGTATTAGTATTGGACAGGCAAGAGGAGCAGAGAAGAAGGAGAAAGTGTGAGTTGAAGAGGCCTAAAGATGGAACACCACTAGTGTAGTATAAGAAATCCCGCGGAGGGGGGCTCAGACAGGAAGTAGCAGCAGTAGCTGCACTCCAATGGACAATGTAGGTGATGACGGGGTCCAGTAGAAGAAGAAAAAGAAGGAGAAGAAGGAGAAGAAGAAGAGCCCATAAAAAGAATTGCGGAGGGCAGTAATACGCCTCGATGCGTCTACTCTGCCGGAAATTCAAATAAGAAGAAGAAGAAGAAGAAGAGGGTAAACAATCAAAAGTTGGTATACCAGAGGCCTAACTATGGCACACCACTAGCGTAGTATAAGAACTGAGGAGGGCAGTAATACGCCTGCGGGAAATTCAAAAGAAGAAAGAAGAAGAAGAGCTCATCAAAAGAATTGCGGAGGGCAGTAATACGCCACGATGCGTCTACACGGCCGGAAATTCTAAAGAAGGAGAAGAAGAAGAAGATCTCATTGTGCATCTTTGAACAGTACTGCACAGTACTGAACAGATAGACTAAACAACATAGATTGAAGCCTGCATTTCTCAACCAAGGTACCTTGCCGACCGTTTTGCTCTGGAAAGGTGAGTGTCCACACCGGCTAGCGAGCTGTTGTACTTGAATACTGAATGTTAATATTGAATCAGACAATATTGAATACTGAATGTTAATTCAGGTTGACAGTTGACAGGGGGCTGGAAAGTTGATTTAATAAAAGAAAAAATACTAATTTAATCAGATTAATCACTTTATTCAAATTGAGGATTTAGTTTGAGGATTAAAAAATAAAAAATAAAAAATTGAATAATTTTTTTAATTAAATTTTGTTAATTAAAAGCGAAGGTTCGAACGTCCGTTCGAAAAATCCTGGCGAAGAATTGTGGTGGATTTTGACGTCTCCAGGGATGCTTAAGTAAAATACAGAGACAAGATATTGGCCTTATGAGCGTGCAAACCACCAGGCTCTCCACGGGCAGTCTAAAACAGCGCAACACTGCGAATCAGGTTTTCTGAAATGAAGAAACAGGAGCAGAAAGACAGCCGGAATACTCACGTTAAATGAACACAGGTTTATTAGAGAAGAAAATATATATATACAGTACGCCCGTACGGACGGACTTCTAGTCTGTCAGAGTGCATATCACAGGTCTGTCAGAGTAAAAGTGAAGACAAAGCAATATTGTAATGGCTTAACACAGTGAGATAGAGATGCCTCCGTCTCTGATTGGGTTGGCTTTATATGGTCATTTGGGGAGTCGGATGGGATGGGCCCTTGCGGAGGGCTCGCTGCGGCCTTGGATGCAAGCGTTATCTGGCCTGCTCTGAATATAATGAATGGATAGTGTTTTAACAGTTTTTGAGAGAAGGATAACATGACTTCATGGATTTAACGATCACCCTGTTGTGGGGCCCCATAGGATTAAGACTCTGAAATGACACTCACATTACCTCACTTTGTGCCATTTTTGGCACACAACCTGGTAATTTCAACCATCAATATCACTAAACCACAGTCTCAAGACACTATGCAGAACATCAAATCAATCAACATCAATACATCACAATTTCACACTTGGCAGGAAGTAGCACGATAATTCTAAGCATCAATATCACTAAACAACAGTCTTAAGACACTATGCAGGCAATTGTAAAACGTTGCATTCTTAGGTAGAATAAAAAAACAACCATAATAAGCACTAGGTAGAACAATAGCTCTTGAGAAAGAAAGAGAAAAAAAAGAAAAAAAAAGAAAAAGAAAATAGTAAATGAAAGGTCAGGTGCAAATTGAAAAGGGAGGAGTCCCAGGCTGGGGACAGTTTAGTCGCTGGCGCCTTACTTTAGCGAGTGAACATAAACATTAAGTACAGAGGAACTAATGAGGAGTAGAGAGACGCCCAGGAACAAATATTCTTGTTCTATCGATAGTTTACTTTTGCATTTAGAGGTAAGCAGGTGGAAAATGAGAGTTTAAAAAACAAATGGAAAACAATAAACAGAAAATGAGAGAATTTTTTTTAATAAAAAACGTGGTATCACATCTATAAAGCGCTTCTCAGTGACCCGAAGCGCCGACAGTAGTTAATAGGAAACAAAGAACAAAGAAAAGAAAATGGCAGTCTTAATATAAGTAGTATTTTCAAACTCTGAATATGTACCCATATCTAAATCAGAAATTTGACTTTTTAATATGCACACTGGCTTCTGCAATCAGTGTTGTTTAACTTCCCTTGAGCGTTGCGGCCTGTGTTACCTCGCGCATCCCGTGTCTTTGGAAATTCACAATAAAAAATTAGTTTTGTGATTTTTTAACAATGTGTTGAAGGTGTGCCTGATTGTTGTCCTTCAAACAGATCATCCTCCTCTCCGCTGGGTAGATAAATAGCCATGTCCTCCCAGCAGGACATGCTCTCTCAGAAGCGCCTCTGTGCCATCTGTGGAGACCGTTCCTCTGGCAAGCACTATGGAGTGTACAGCTGCGAAGGTTGCAAGGGCTTCTTCAAACGCACCGTGGGCAAAGACCTGAGTTACACCTGCAGGGACAACAAAGATTGCCTGGTGAACAAGCGCCTGCGCAACCACTGCCAGTACTGCCGCTACCAGAAGTGCCTGGCCATGGGCATGAAGAGGGATGTGGTCCAAGATGTACATCAAAAATCAGTGCAGGAGGAGCGTCAGAGGAACCGCGAACGGGAGGGAGAGCTGGACTGCAGCATTGCGGTGAACGAGGAGATGCCCGTGGAGAAGATCTTGGAGGCGGAGACCGCCGTGGAGCAGAGGACCGAGCTCCACTCTGACGGAGGCTCTGCGGCCAACACTCCCCATGATGCCGTCACCAACATCTGCCAGACTGCAGATAAGTAAGTAAGTAAGTAAGTAAGTAAGTAAGTAAGTAAGTAAGTAAGTAAGTAAGTAAGTAAGTAAGTAAGTAAGTAAGTAAGTAAGTAAGTAAGTAAGTAAGTAAGTAAGTATTTATAAAGCACCTTTCATACATGTCATGTAGCTCAAAGTGCTGTACACAAACATAGGCATATATAACGATAAAAGCAATAAAGTCAAAAAAAAATAAAAATAAAAATAATAATAATAATAATAATAATAATAATAATAATAATAATAATAATAATAATAATAATAATAATAATAATAATAATAATAATAATAATAATAATAATAATAATAATAATAATAATAATAATAATAATAATAATAATAATAATAATAACGTAAAAATGAAAACAGTCATTTGCTGACCAGTTTGGGAGAACAGGTCCACACAAACATGTCCGTTCAGTAGCAACCGGAAGTAGGAAATGCACTAAACCAATGCACTTGTACAGTAGGTAGCAATGTTAGCTCTTATAACGTTAGTGTAGTTACGTTTTTATTAGTGGTCAGAGTTGGGTCCATAAGTGTTGTGAAGGGCCAGATTAAACTGAGAATCTACCTTTATTGTTTGATATACTTTGTATATTATTTATATATATACACTGAATATCCCTTTACCTGCGTTCAAACCAGAGTAATATTCGCTCTCCTTATTGGACAGCGCCCCCAGGCGCCAGCGCGCAGGCCCCCAACGGCAGGTTCAAAGACAAGTTCAGGCATGTCAGGACATGCCCGGAGTCAGCGTATTGATACCAGACAAAGACTGCGGTTTGGGACTAGATATTCACTTAAGTATAAATACAGCGCAAGGTGCGCACACCGTTACATTCAGTACCTTACCCCACCTTCATCACGAGTCAACGTGCAGTGAAGTGAGCAACCTTGCGTCTAACAGAGCGTTGAGAACCACGTGCGAATAGAATAGTAAAGTGTCAGAGTTTAATGCAGTAACGTCGAGTTCGACCTAATCTAATGTGAAGTAAATAGTCGTTCATTTATTGTATATTGTGCGGCCACAGTTCGTTCGTGTGTAGCATTACCCAGCGGTTCGTCGTGTCTTTAGCTAGTGTACTTAGCCAGGGTGTGTGGCCTAAATACGTCGCCCACACCCGAGGAGTCCTAGGCGGAGAACCGTTGGACATGTACACAGGAGAATCGGCGTTGGCGATTGCAGAACCATTACTGTTTGGATTATATTGATTTGGAACGTGGTACCCGGAGAAGAGCATCGTTGATTTCCACTATCGTTTGGGATTCAACCTTGTGAGGATTACAACTCGGGCTGGCCTCGTGGACGGAGGCTGGCTAACTGTCATCAATGCTATCGAGCATTTGGATTACAATTATTGCTTTGCTGCTGATCAAGGGAGTTTACAAGGACCGACTCCTGTACCTGGAGTCTCTTTATTCCTCATTGAATCAGACGGAGTACCCGAACATTCCTCTACCCTCCAGGCCTTACACCCCTGGAGGGAACCCATTGTCTCCAGGCGGTACCAGTGTTGCCCTATATAGTTACTACTATACGACAGGTGGTGTCAACTTAGACCCATCGTAGGATTCCTGCTATTCTTAGTGACTCATGCTATTGACTGACTTTACGCATATTCTTCGCCATACAAGCGCGACCCTAATTCTCATTCTGTAACCTAATGTTGCCTAATAATAATAAATTACCCTCAAATACTATTTCTTTGTCAATGCCGTGTTCTTGTGGGTGTTCACCATCTATATTTGATGTACTGTCTGGCCAGTAATTAAAGTACATAACTAGCAGTGGTTTAATCTATCACAATCTTTAATACAGTCAGGGTTTTGTAACCCCTCAGTTACAATTGGTCCTTCGAGCCGGAGGGTATCAGTGTAATATTTAATATAATATTAATATTGACATGGCCAGTGGTGAACACTCTCCAAGCGGCTCCCCTAAGCTAGAACGCCCGCAGCGCACACGTCAGCTACCTCCATATCTGGAGGACTTCGCTTTCGTTCTACCCCCTAGCTTATCTAAACAGACGTTAAATACGGATAAATCGGATAGTTTAAGCATGTCCAATCCTATCGACTTGGCGACCCTGCCAGTAGAGACCCCAGTGGGTTCAAACGAAACTGACTTAGCTCACGGGGGGGACCAAGTGGGACATGACGTGACTATACCTCCAGATAGCGTCACCGGGATAGACCCCGGAGCGCTCCAGGATAAAGAAATCGCTCCAGGGATAGAACCCGACACACAACCAAGAGAAGAGTACCGCGCCCAGGAGATAGATCTCGGAGCGCGCCAGGAGAACAGATCTCCAACAAGCCCTGTCAGCACCCGATCACCTCCGTCAGTGTCATCCCCCAGCGAGGCGGACTAGAGACTGGCGCAAGCCTTGATCGCCACGCTGACAGCCTCAACCGAAAGAGACCGACTCCAGGGTGAGCGCCACCGGCTTCAAGCAAAGACGCTTAGTGAGCGCGAACACTCTGCCACGGAAAGAGAGCGCCTCCACGCGCAACTCCAAGCACAAGCCCTTAGTGAGCGCGAACACTCTGCAGCGGAACGAGAGCGCCTTCGGGCGCAACAATTAAGTGAGCGCGAACACTCTGCCGTGGAACGAGAGCGCCTCCAGGCTCAACAGATGAGCGAGCGCGAACAACGAGAGCGCCTCCAGGCGCAACAATTAAGCGAGTGCGAACACTCTGCAGCGGAACGAGAGCGCCTTCACGCGCAACTCCAAGCGCAAGCCCTTAGTGAGCACGAACATCGAACGAGACCGCGGCAATGCACAGCGCGATGCCGCCAATGCGCAGCGCGAAGCAGAGCGCGACCGGCTGCAGGCGCAGATGATAGAACAATTGATCGCCAGGGCGACACCCCCTCTCTCCGCACGGAGCTCCCGGAGATCATCACGACAAGGGTCTAGGGCACCTTCCCCTACCCGACAAAGCTACCCGGGACCCGGCCAACAGGAGGAACCTGTCTACGTCTCCGAGCCCCCTCCCCGACCGGTCCATACGAGACCCAGCCAACGGGAAGAACCGGCCTACGTCGCCGAGAGACTAACTAGAAGACTCCAGGACCTAGAAGAGGAAGAGGAGGAATATCAAGCCCACCAGCACGAACGTACTCTGGACCAGGAGGCCCAGTACAGCCCCGACTTCAGCCCCGAGTCACTGCACTACAAACCCCCGACCCAACTCACGGGTGAGTTTGACGTACAGTCAGCACCGAGGAACAGCACCTGGGGACCCGGCCTCTGGTACCCACCAAGTACTAACCCACGACCACACGTACGGGGAGACTCGCCCAGGAGGCCTCTTCCCCTACGCTCACCAATGTACCAGCCATCCATGGCATCGTACCTTGGCACACCGACGTTCCCAGACTTTACGCGCGAGGACAGAGCACAGTACACGGAATTACGCATGTGTTTGGAGACTATGATGTCCGATGTCCCCGACGAGTCGTACAAATATGCCATCCTCCTCAAGCATCTCAAGGTGCCCAGAGCGCATAACATAGTGCTGGCATATTCCAACTCAAGCACCCCATACTCCGCGGCTCTGGTGGCCCTCGACCAGCGTTATGGACGCATATGGGATTACGTGATCCAAGAAATACGGGATATCGACCGTCTCCCCCCAGCCAAAGACAATAGAGCACTGGATGACCTCTCTATCAAGGTACAATCCCTCGTGGGGATGCTGGGGTCCCAAAAGGAGAAGGGGAGATATGAACTGTATGCAAATTCTAATGTGGAGCGAATACTGGAGAAGCTCCCTCCAGCCCGCCAAGAGCGTTTTCGGCGGCAGAGAGACCACCGTGATCCCAACGGCCCAGAGCCATCCCTCCTAGACCTGGCCCCTTTCCTCGCAAGGGAAGTTAGTAGCCTACGACTGGACACATTCGTGTGGAGTGGATCTAGCCCAAGAGATGGAACTCGGAGGTCCAACGATAACCGCCGGTCAGTGACAGTTATGCACCAGGCCGAGTCAGTGCCGCAGCACAAGAACCACAGCACCCCCCAGACCAAGGGGAAGTGGAAGATTGTATGCCAGTACTGTGAAAATGAACATTGGCTGTCTCAATGTGACACCTTCAAGAAGCTGACCGCTGACGAGGTGAGTCAGTGGATCAAAGCCAACCGCCGCTGCTTCCGCTGCGCGCGCAGCCATATGGCAGCTGAGTGCCGCCTAAAGAAAAGATGCAGCAAGTGCGACGGCGCCCACTTGGAGGTCCTACACGACAGCAACAAGAAGAAACCCGTACCCCCAAGCAGCTCGAGAGTGAACGTCATGTACATAGACCCAGCGAAGAGCGGGAGCTCCCGAGTGCTCTTGAAGGTGGTCCGAGTGCTCTTAAGCTACGAGGACAAGGTCATGGACACTTACGCCGTCCTAGACGATGGGTCAGAAAAGACTCTCCTCCTCGCATCCGCCGCAGCCCGGCTGGGTCTGCGGGGGAGCGAAGAAACAATGACAATCCGTACCATTAGAAGAGACCTGAAGACCATAAAGGGTGAAAATGTCTCCTTCACGATAGCAGCGGTCGGGCAGCCCGAGAAGCAGTATAGCATCACTAACGCCTTCACCAGCCACGACATAGGCCTGTCACAGTACACCTACCCCATCCCAAAGCTGATGGAGAAATACGTGCACCTACGTCAACTACCTATACCGCTCATCGACGACGCCACCCCTACCCTGCTCATAGGATCCGACCACACACACCTCATCGTCCCAACGGACCGGGTCCACATCGGGCCCAGAGGCTGTCCAGCAGCGGTCGAGACCCGCCTGGGTTGGACACTACAAGGCCCCCTCTCCGGGTCTTCCAACCGACCGACAGCCACTCGTTGTCTCTACACGAGGATAAACGAAGAAGACACCACCCTCTTGCAGCACGTCGAGAGGCTATGGACATTAGACGCGATGCCCTTTAAGAATGAAAAGAAACTTGTTCGCTCAAAGGAAGACACTTATGCCATAGCCCTCCTCGAGCAGAAGACAAAGAGAGTCGAGGTCAACGGAGTGATGAGATACGCAACTCCACTCTTGAGGCGAGAGGGTATGCCCACCCTCCACGCCTCAAAAGAAGCGACAGAGCGATATCTACTGAACCCCGAGCGGCGTCTAGCCAAAGACCCCACTCAAGCCACTGTGTACCGCGCTGAGATCGACAAGCTGATCACAGCGGGACACATAAAGAAAATTGACATTCAAGAGGCCGACCAGACGATTGAATCCTGGTACGTGCCCCACCACAAGGTCCACCACAACGGCAAGGATCGCATTGTATTCAACTGCAGCTACCAGATCGGACTACAGAATCTGAATAAAGAACTCTTGCCCGGCCCGACACTCGGCCCTTCTCTCCTCGGCGTACTACTACGTTTCCGCCAAGACAAGGTGGCCATCAGCGGCGACATCAAAGGGATGTTCCTGCAGGTGCGACTAGTGGAGGAGGACAAGCCCTTGCTGCGGTCCCTATGGAGAGAGAGGATCAAAGATGAGCAACCATCCATCTACCAATGGGAGGTCCTCCCCTTTGGCACCACATGCAGCCCATGCTGTGCTACGTTCGCACTTCAAAAACATGTGACAGAAGACCCTGAAGCTGACGAGGAGGTCAGACAAAGTGTAGAGAGGAGTTTCTACGTGGACAACTGTCTGCAAAGCGTCTCGACGCCAGAAGAAGCCGAAGCCCTCCTGCTCAAGCTCCGCGCCTCACTGATCAAAGGCGGCTTTGATCTCCGGCAGTGGGCCAGCAGTGACCCTCAAGTACTTCGCAGCCTCTCCCCAGAGACTAAGGCAGCAAGCAGCGAGACCTGGATGGCGACCACCCCAGGTGAAGCACAGGAAATGACATTGGGCCTAGTCTGGCGCTTCAAAACAGACTCGCTCCATTACAAATACACACCCCTGACCACAGAGCAGGGGGGGTCGACCCCTCTGCCGACCACCAGACGGAGCGTGTGCAGAACACTCGCAAGTCAATACGACCCGCTGGGGTGTATCCTACCTTACACCACTCGGGCGAAAATGATTGTACAAGAGCTGTGGGACAAGGAACAGGGCTGTGACGACCCCATACCCGACCACCTAGCTTCCACCTGGAGAGAGTGGGAGAGAGAACTCAGCTCGCTCCAAAATGTGAACATACGCCGAAGCTACTTCCCACCCACAGTGCGGCTGGAGACGTGCCAGATGGACCTGCACGTCTTCAGTGACGCCTCGGAAGTGTCCTACGGCTCGGTGGCCTACTTGCGGGCCCGAGAGGAGGGAGGAGAAATACACACAGCCTTCATCCTGGCTCGCTCAAGGATAGCCCCCCGCAAGCAACAATCGATCCCGCGTCTAGAGCTCTGCGCAGCTCTGGTAGGCACGCAACTCGCCACGTTAATCCAAGGTGAACTCACCATCCCGGTGCAAAGAACAATCTTGTGGTCAGACTCCATGACCGTACTCACATGGATCCAGTCCGATTCTTGTAGATACAAGGTCTTCGTGGGAGTCAGAATCACAGAGATTCAAGACCTGGTAGGATCAGCGTGCTGGAGGTACGTGGACACGAAACAGAACCCAGCCGATGTCATCACACGGGGGATGTCCCTAGATGACCTCACACGTCTCAATATCTATAGTGACGGTCCTGAGTTCCTCAAGCTCCCGGAGGAGGAGTGGCCTACCCCCACCCCACGGGAGGCTAGTCAAGAGGAGGCAGAGATCAAGAAATCTATGTTCTGTGGGTTGACGCACATCCCAGTCCCCACTGACCCTAACATAGACGACTGCCTCACCTTTGAGAGTGCGCAGCTAAAAACATTCCTGTGGCACCACCCTGAGGTTCCCCCTACTACAGACATTGACGCATCGAACTACGCAGAGGCAGAACTCCTTCTGCTACAGCGAGCCCAAAGAGACTCGTTCCCCGACGAGCTAGACTGCCTGCAGGGAACAAAGCCAATCCCGTCAGACAGCAGACTGCTCCACTTGGCCCCCGAGCGCGACACCCATGGCCTCATCAGGGTGGGTGGTCGTCTGAGACGGGCCCCGGACTTAACGGATGACGTCAAGTTTCCTATAGTCCTCAACAGCCGACATAAGGTCACTGAGCTCATCATAAAGAAATACGACGAGGATGTGCACCACGCTGGGGCAGAGAGAGTCTTCGCTGAGATCCGACGTCGCTATTGGATACTGAATGGAAGAGAAGCAGTACGTCGCTTCCAGCGGACTCGTCTAGACTGTCGCAAGTGGCGAGCACAACGCCCTCGAGTACGTCTCAAGTGATGTAGCAGATGTCGACCCAGTCACCCCCAACACTCTCTTGATGGGGCGGCTGGACCCTGTGCTTCCACAGACGGTGTACAGACCTGAAGAAGCGAACGGCCGAAGAATGTGGAGGTACAGTCAAATATTGGCTGACAAGTTTTGGAACAGTTTCCTCCTCCACTACCTACCGTCTCTCCAAACCCGTCAGAAATGGGTAAAGGACAGAGACAACTTACAAGTGGACACAGTCGTTATGATCATAGACCAGTCACTACCCCGAGCTATGTGGCCGGCCGGCCGCGTAAGCAAAGTGATCACTGGTGCCGACGGAAAGGTCAGAGCGGCAGAAGTTATTGTCCAGGGGCGGACCTACACCCGACCCGTGGCGAGGCTGATAGAGTTGCCGAGGCTCCCTGACTTCCCTGATGACGATCATGACCCACTGACTTTGTAGATTGCCCTACTCCCCACAACAGACATTGAGCAGTTGACTGGACTATTAATCTGTCTCCTTTAACTAATTAGGTGCGGACTAATTAGGAGGCGGCTGTTGTGAAGGGCCAGATTAAACTGAGAATCTACCTTTATTGTTTGATATACTTTGTATATTATTTATATATATACACGGAATATCCCTTTACCTGCGTTCAAACCAGAGTAATATTCGCTTTCCTTATTGGACAGCGCCCCCAGGCGCCAGCGCGCAGGCCCCCAACGACAGGTTCAAAGACAAGTTCAGGCATGTCAGGACATGCCCGGAGTCAGCGTATTGATACCAGACAAAGACTGCGGTTTGGGACTAGATATTCACTTAAGTATAAATACAGCGCAAGGTGCGCACACCGTTACGTTCAGTACCTTACCCCACCTTCATCACGAGTCAACGTGCAGTGAAGTGAGCAACCTTGCGTCTAACAGAGCGTTGAGAACCACGTGCGAATAGAATAGTAAAGTGTCAGAGTTTAATGCAGTAATGTCGAGTTCGACCTAATCTAATGTGAAGTAAATAGTCGTTAATTTATTGTATATCGTGCGGCCACAGTTCGTTCGTGTGTAGCATTACCCAGCGGTTCGTCGTGTCTTTAGCTAGTGTACTTAGCCAGGGTGTGTGGCCTAAATACATCGCCCACACCCGAGGAGTCCTAGGCGGAGAACCGTTGGACATGTACACAGGAGAATCGGCGTCGGCGATTGCAGAACCATTACTGGTTGGATTATATTGATTTGGAACGTGGTACCCGGAGAAGAGCATCGTTGATTTCCACTATCGTTTGGGATTCAACCTCGTGAGGATTACAACTCGGGCTGGCCTCGTGGACGGAGGCTGGCTAACTGTCATCAATGCTATCGAGCATTTGGATTACAATTATTGCTTTGCTGCTGATCAAGGGAGTTTACAAGGACCGACTCCTGTACCTGGAGTCTCTTTATTCCTCATTGAATCAGACGGAGTACCCGAACATTCCTCTACCCTCCAGGCCTTACACCCCCGGAGGGAACCCATTGTCTCCAGGCGGTACCAGTGTTGCCCTATATAGTTGCTACTATACGACAGGTGGTGTCAACTTAGACCCATCGTAGGATTCCTGCTATTCTTAGTGACTCATGCTATTGACTGACTTTACGCATATTCTTCGCCATACAAGCGCGACCCTAATTCTCATTCTGTAACCTAATGTTGCCTAATAATAATAAATTACCCTCAAATACTATTTCTTTGTCAATGCCGTGTTCTTGTGGGTGTTCACCATCTATATTTGATGTACTGTCTGGCCAGTAATTAAAGTACATAACTAGCAGTGGTTTAATCTATCACAATCTTTAATACAGTCAGGGTTTTGTAACCCCTCAGTTACAATAAGGCTTATCCAAGCCCCATGGATCCATCAGTGGTCGCGTATTGTATGCGTATGTACCCGTTCCCTCATCTAAAGAGTTGGGTCCATAAGGCTTATCCAAGCCTTACGGATCCATCAGTGGTCGCGTATTGTGTGCGTATGTGCCCGTTCCCTCATCTAAAGAGTTGGGTCCACAAGGCTTATCCAAACCTCATGGATCCATCAGGCTTTTCCAAGCCATAGCGTCTTTGTGTTATGTCTCATAACGTTAGCCAGTTAGGAAGTAGGAAATGCACTAAACCAATGCACTTGTACTTGTTTAGCAGAAACTGGAAGTAGGAAGTGCACTAGACCAATAACTAGTAGGTAGCAACGTTAGCTCTCATAACGTGCACTAAACCAATGCTAAACCAATATCTAGTAGGTAGCAACGTTAGCTCTCATAACGTGCACTAAACCAATGCACTTGTACTTGTTTAGCAGCAACCGGAAGTAGGAAGTGCACTAAACCAATGCACTTGTACAGTACGTAGCAGCATTGGCTCTCATAACGTCAGTTAGCCAGCAGCTCCGGGTACAGCAGGTAGCAACGTTAGCTCTCATAACGTTAGCCAGTTAGCAGCTCCGGGTACTAAAAATAAAGCATCACATTAATAAGACAACAGTAATAAAAGTACGGTAATAGGCAAAGTACAGTAAAATAACATTTCAGTAAAAGATCAATACATAAAAAATATAAACATAATAATAAAAACATTTCAATAAGATACTCGCTTTCCCTAAGGCATGGTACACTATTTGTAAGCTAGACTGTATAGGTACGTTTTTAATTTTCCTTTAAAAATGTGTATGGAGCTGGCGTTTCTGAAATGTGTTGGTAGTGTGTTCCATAGTTTTGGGGCATAGTTGGCAAATGCCATACTTCCTATCCTCTTTTGGTTTCTGGGTGTGTCTAGTAAACCTGTAGTGGATGACCGTAGCGTTCTTGAGGGCAGATAACTAACTAGGGAATTTGCTATGTATTTTGGCCTTGCTCAATAAGAGCTTTATATGTCAGGAAAATGACCTTAAAAAGCAGGTGTTTGCTCTGGTGGAGTGGGCTAAAAGGATCCCTCACTTCTCTGAGCTGCCCTTGGATGATCAGGTCATTCTCCTGCATGCAGGCTGGAAAGAGCTCCTGATCGCCTCCTTCTCTCACCGCTCCATGGCTTTAAAGGACGGGGTCCTGCTGGCCTCCGAGCTGCACAGAGACAACGCAGACAGTGCAGAGGTGGGCGCCATATTTGACAGGGTTCTTACCAAGCTGGTCAGTAAAATGAGAGATATGCAAATGGGCAAGACGGAGTTTGGCTGCCTACAAGCCATTGTTCTCTTCAACCCAGATGCGAAAGGGTTATCCAACACCGGTGAGGTGGAGCTCCTTAGAGTGAAAGTCTATGCATCACTGGAGTCCTACTGCAAGCAGAAGTACCCAGAGCAGCAGGGAAGGTTTGCGAAGCTCCTCCTTAGACTGCCAGCACTGCGTTCCATTGGCTTGAAGTGCTTGGAGCATCTCTTCTTCTTTAAGCTGATTGATGACACCACTATCGCCACTTTCCTCATGGAAATGCTTGAAGCGCCCCATCAGTTGTCCTAGGTCGTTGGAACAGGTGCACTGTGGGTTTAGATAGCTGGGGTCTGGGAATTTGCTGGAGTGGGACTGCACTTTTAGTTCTCTGAAAAATTCAGCAATTTGTCTCACTGCTGTGTCTGAGTTACACTATTCTAGTGCACCACAGATTTGCTCTTTAGACCAAACCCAAGACTTGCCATAAACTAGGCTGGTGCTATATATTAATATAACTTCATGAATAACTAAGATTCAATTTTTTTTTTTTATTGGAACCTTTTAGTTCCCATACTGGCTTACTGGAGCAAAACATTTGGGTATACATTTTTATATAACTGTGTATGCTTTTTAGATTCCCCCAAATGATGAGCTTCAATTGACCTATCTAAAACCCCACCCTCTTTTCCCGATCCTCCAATAAAGCAACCGATGTGAGAAAGGGAAGAGAGTGGGTTTGAGATAGGTCAATTCTGTCTCTCTGTGATCCCTCAAACCTATTTTTAAAATGAAGGTAACCCGGATCATGGTTATGCAATGAGGCTTTGTAATTTGAACCAGATCTTAGAAAAATATGAAAAGGTTTTATTGTCAAATCTTGGTAAAGTATATTACTGTACCAAGCACTCACCGTGTACTGTGTCCGACCATAGCTCCTAGTGTATTTGTATCCCTTTCAGATGATCAGAATAAAACACGTTAACAGTGAATCTGGGATACACAATAAGTGGGTGATCACAACTGAACAAGGCCAGGCTTGTTTGACTGTGTTGAGTGTGGACTAGCTTTATTTGTCTGGTAATATACTATTAGTGTTGTTTATTTCTTAGCTGTTTTTGTAAATCTAATCACCTTGCAGTTAATGATTAGACTGCACTGCACACTTGCTATGTACTATTTCTAAAACATACTATCAAATGTCTGGCCAGCAAACAGTAGATTGTTTGTATTTTGGTGCTATATAAAAAGAAATTAAATAAAAAACGTGGTATCACATCTATAAAGTGCTTCTCAGTGACCCGAAGCGCCGACAGTAGTTAATAGGAAACAAAGAACAAAGAAAATGGCAGTCTTAATATAAGTAGTATTTTCAAACTCTGAATATGTACCCATATCTAAATCAGAAATTTTTACTTTTTAATATGCACACTGGCTTCTGCAATCAGTGTTGTTTAACTTCCCTTGTTGTCGTTCTCAGTAGCAGTCACAGTGGACTACAGTAGCAGTCAGGTGTCTTCTCACTCCTTCACACACAGAACGATATATCTGTTGCAAGGAGGCTGGATGCCGTTGAATACAGTAGCAGTCAGGTGTCTTCTCACTCCTTCACACACAGAACGATATATCTGTTGCAAGGAGGCTGGATGCCGTTGAATACAGTAGCAGTCAGGTGTCTTCTCACTCCTTCACACACAGAACAATATATCTGTTGCAAGGAGGCTGGATGCCGTTGAATACAGTAGCAGTCATCTCCCGATAGTTGAATACAGCAGCATACCAGGTGCAGGGAGTAGGGAGGTAGGATATTCGTAGCGGGCATTGTTTGTACAGGCCGGGGTCGTCGTTGGTGTGGTGGGGTAGGTCCTACTTATGCATAAGGGTTTGGGACGTTGTCCATGGGTGGGCCCGAATCTTTGCTGGCGTTGAGGTGCAGTAATGGTATTTCCTCATTTAAGAGGATGTCATGGTCGTTGTTACGATCGTTGTTTCCGGCCCTCCTCTTTACCCGCTGCTCGTACTTGCGGGTCCTGTCGCTCTTTGGGGCCTGGCACTCAGAGGCTATGTGGCCTGCTTTATCGCAGTTGAAACATTTACCATCATTTATGCGTTCCCTTCGTCGGGTTGTTGCAGGGTATGGTGGCTGGTGTGCCGATGGAGATGGGGCCCCTAGGTGAGGTGGGGCCCCAGGGAAGGCATAGTCCTGCTGTGGGGATGGGGCCCCCAGATGGGGTGGGGCCCCAGGAAAAGCGTAGTCCTGCTGTGGGGATGGGGCCCCCAGATGGGGTGGGGCCCCAGGAAAAGCATGGCACTGCTGTGGGGATGGGGCCCCCAGGTGGGGTGCTTGCCCAGGGACAGCGTGGCCCTGCTGTGGGAAGTACGGCCCTGGTGCATATTCGTTATCTTCTTTCTTCTGCGCTGAGAAAAACGCACCATCCTCCCCCTCACATTCCATAGATCTGAGATCCACAGCATTGATTAGTACTGCATCTTGGATGTCATGCGTTGCGTTAATGAGTTGCATGATTTCACCGGCCAAAGGAAAAGAAATCAAACAAAAAAAACAACAACAATTTCAAACATGGTCAGTGTGTTACATGTCTGGATATACAACAGGGAAGTAGGGACTCCCTCAAATACAGTTAGCAGCTGGATAGACTACAGATAGAAATGAGCTTCTGCTAAATCTGGTGCAAACATATTTTCATGTAACAATGATTAATTGTCCAAAAAAAAATATTAATAATAAAAAAATTATTTACATTTTTTTTTAATAGATTCGGGGCTTTTCACTAAACATTCGGGGCTTAAGCCCAAGTAGCCACCCCCTAGCCCCGCCCCTGGTACCCACATACATATATCTGAGACACATCCTCTCACATGCACTATGGAGAAAGATGGCATCCTGATAGAGATGCAGCACATACTTGCATCGCAGGTAGTATACGTCTTGGTTATATATGCATAATATATGTTTAAAACAAAAATTAAGTACTTTTTTAATTTCGATGTCTGTTTTTGGTATGTCTGTATAAGTCCTATGTAGGTTTTGTATGTCTATAATAAAAATACAAATCTTTGACTTTGCATGTTATGTTGTTGAAAGTTCTTCCATGAAGATGTGTAAGATTTGTGCAAAAATATTAAAAATATAAAGAACATTTTAATTATGAATCAATTATAATAATAACTAAGTAATTATTTTTTCCTAATCATCGGAAATACGTTTGATTATTTTTGATTTAGCTTTGTCCATTTTGAAGGTACAACCATCTACTGTAACGTCTCCCATTTCAGGATTGGAGGCCCTGCCGCCATTTTGAAATTCTCTCTCTCTCTGTCTCTGTATTACCTTGATTGTCCTCACCTGCTGTCTCAGTAATTACCTTGATTGTTGTCACCTGCCTGTAATTATGTCACTGGTGCTGATTGGGTCTGCTGGCTGTACTGAGGCCTTTATAGTAATACTCTGTCCCTCTCTCCCTGTCGGATCTTCAGCAGTGTTACTGGGAACAGCCGTCCACGGGCAGAAGTCGGATATCTCGCCTGTTATCATGCTTTATAGTTATCCTTGCTTTAGGTCGAGAAGTCGGATATCTCACCGCCCTATTCTCTTTTGTTGTGAAGTTCTCTTCTAAGTATCTTCCTTATTGCTACTTCCTGCTTTACCTGGTAAAGTATTGTTATCGCTCAAAGTGTTTCTGATAATGAAAATAAAACATATTTGAGAAGAGCAGCACCCTCTCCGTCTCCATTCTTCCATGCCATACTTGAACTCAACATTCTTTCCTGGATCCCTAACAATCTACTGTATGAAGGAGCTCTGCACTCCCTCTCTCTGTTCAAAAACACTGTCTCTCGCCCAAACAGCACCAATGCCATGATGGGGGATTAGATTACTCTTCTCTATGTTGTGGAAATTGGGTCACAGTCATGTAACCTTTTTCAGCTGATTTAACTCTTCATCATAGTCTGTACATCAGACAGAACATTGTTTTTAAACATTTCATTAGTGTGGATTATGCTTCTCTCCCCCAGTGGTCAAGTTCCTTGTGAACTGAAAACACTGACAGTTTATTTGGCCAGCTCAGTCTGACACACTGAGTGAAACATTGTAATGTTGAGTGAATGTCTACAGATGAATAGAGTGTCTGTGTTTGAGTTGGGGTTGGTTGATATGGAAAGTGAGGTGTTCTGGCTCGGGAGAGGGGGGGGGGGGTTGTAATCTGTTGATATGGAGTGTGAGGTGTTAAGAGAGGAAGGATGGAGTGTTGAACACAATAGGGTTATATGAACTCAGGATATGTGATTTATATCAAAGAGAGAAAAAGGGACCTTTTGGTCTCATCAAAGAGGAGAGACGGAGAGTCTGTCTCTCACAATGCCATCTAGGAATCATAAGGACAAGTCTACCATACCTGCCGTAATCACTCGATTAGCCAACAGGAAAAACAAAGTTGATTTACTTAGACAGGGGAGTAATCGGAAAGGTTCACAGGTTGACATTAACGAGCACCTCACCAAGATAAATTAATATGTTGCTAGGAAAGCAAAGCTACTTATGAAGCGGGGCAAGATTCATTCCACTTGGACAGTCAGCTACAAGGTCTTCATCCAAACAAAAGGTGCACCAGAGGGCTGAGTATCAGGAACATAGACCAACTTGACAGGAATGACAGAGACTGGAGGTATGCTAATGTAGTGTGTCCATCATTATGCATTCTCATGTACAATATACCGTATTGCTATACTCATTGTTGTTACATGGACATAACAAGATTATTATATTTTACATACATTACAATAACATTATATGAAATATACATTACAAGATCATTATATTATATATACATTACACATGCTAGAATTTGAATCTGGATCATAACTTGATAATATCAGCAATACCAACTGCTACTATTATACAGAGGAGCAGTTTAGGTAATAATAATATCAAATATGAGCAAGGGATATCTATTATTCATTTTAACAGCAGAAGTCTCCATGCAAACTTCCAGAATATAAAATAATACTTAGCTCAATAAAAAAAACTTTAATATTGTTGTGGAATTTTTAAGGAGCCAAGACAGTGAACTGTAGAAATTCAGATAAGTCAAATTGTATAAAAAGAACATCGTTTTCTTTCTGTGGCCACAGAAAAGTATCCTGGGTTTACAATCAGAGACAAGTGTAATACAAGCGTCTGACCAGAAAGCTGGGAATGACAAATGAAAACAAAGATGAGAAAATGAAAACAAAAGATGGGTTTAGGGGTTTTGTCGTGTCACACCAGACTGGAGACAAGGCCACATGTCATATATAAGTCAAGCTGTCCTGAGCCTTGGCTGTTGTTTTAAGAACACTGTTAAGACTGTCGCCCTAGTGTCTGAGCTGTATACTGATTAACTATATTAACTAGTCAAGGCTGTACAGATAATATGTATTTAAACAGAGCTGTGAACTAATAGGCCCAGTAAGCTGTACAAATGATGTAATACGATGACACATATAATAATTACCATTACAATATTATACATGTATCAATAGGAAGAACAGAGGTGGCTTGTTTCATGGACAACAGTCTCACATACAAGGTTGCTGATGCATGTCTGTAATCATTGATGATATGATGAACTGTACTACTGAAATATGTATAGAAATAATGAAAAATGTAATTGTTAGCTCTGTATATAAAAAGAAAACAGGATCTAATATTGAAATCACACATCCCACTATGCCACCCTGATTTTCACAAACAATATGGAAAGCATCACCGTGAGTGGATTATTAATGAATGACATTAGCGGTCACCTGCCTGTATTCTCAATTCATAAATGTAATTATACAAAAAAGGGCAGTTTAAGAAAGTTTAAGCCTTTAACAAAACACAGCAGACTTTACCAAAACTGGTAAATAATAAATGGTCAATAAAATGGTAAATGGCGCATTTATATAGTGTTTAAAATGTAGTTCCTCACATTCACCCATTCACTCACACATTCACACACCAACGGCAGCCATGCAAGGTGCCAACCTGCTCATCGGGAGCAATTAGGGGTTAAACTTAAGTGTCTTGCTCAAGGACACTTTGACACGCTGCCCGGGAGGAGGGGGAATCGAACCTGGAACCTTCTATCAGCATGAGTGTTACATCCCAATGTATATATTCCCCAGTGTGTGTCTCCATGTGTGTGTGTTCTCCATTTTTCTTTCCTCCCTCCAGCCATTGTTCCCTCCACCATTGGTCCCTGCCAGGCCTGCCCTTCCATTACCCAGCACAGCACCGGATTGGTGGATGGTTTTCCAGACTCCAACACTCAATCAACACCACCCAATCATGGATCACCACACACCTGTTAAAACATGGCTTCTCCCTTCAGTCTTTCTCTCTCTCTGGCATGAGGCTAGGCCTAGTGTTATTTTGTGGCATTGTACTTTGATAATATCCCTTTTTGTTTATAGGCCTTTGTAATAGTGAAAGTGCCTTTGTGATTGTATGGCAGCAGAGAGAGCATTGTTACCTATAGATTGTTTTGTTATGTTTCCATTTTGTTGTATGTATCATTAATGTGTTTTTCTCTCTTTCTCAGGAAGCACAGATGGGGTGAGCTGCCATTTCCTTTGGATATTGTTTTCTCCTGTTTTGGTTAGGTAAGAGTAGTTTAGGTAATGTAATTTCTTTTACCATAGATTAGATTGGGTTTATTTGGAGTATAGTGGTGTTTGTTTGTTGTTTTGGCCTGGGCTCACCCCTGAGCTACATGTGCTTCCTTTGCATCTCTCAATAAATATCATTGTTGTTTACAAACGTGGTCCATCTTTTCTGTCAACGAACTGTTATGTTACAGCCCTTTACCCTTAGACACACAGGGGTCGTAACATAAATGGGGGCTCTGCCTGGATCTTGTAACCCGTGTTCAATTGTTGGTTGATGGATTTGGTGAACTGTGTTTGTTTACACTTGTATAGTAATTAATTGATTTGTGTGTAAAAATGGCATTTGTGTAAAAAAAAAAAATGGCAGTTAGTACTTTTGATCTGGGGAAATTCTTGAGCAATCCTACTTGGGAAGCGCTAGATAGCTGCCGCAAGGCGGACTTAGTGGAGATTGCCACACATTTTAAACTCTCGGTTCAACAGAAGCATCTTAAGCAGGATATCGGGTGTCTTGTGGTAGATAAGCTGTTGGAGCAGGGGATGCTTGTTTTACCTGTGGTCTCTGATGAACATGCAAGTCCTCCTGGTGAACCTATGGAAGCACAGCCTTCTGAGGAGCAAGCTCATGGTGCTGAGAAGGCAGGTGTGAAAGTCACATTGCCACATTTTCACTTGACCTCTCCTGTGTCATCTGGGTCTCGAGAAGGGGCCCAGGTCAAGGTTAGAATAGCACGTCTCCAGATGGAGGCTCAGGAGAAGGCACAAGCACGTGAGGCGGAGTATTGGCTTCGTAGAATGGAGCTTGACGCAGAAAATGAAAGGGCTGTTAACATTCGTAGGTTGGAGCTTGAGCATGAAGTGGAAAAAGAGCTCAGACTGCGGAGGTTGGAGCTGGAAGTCCTAAGGAGTGAATCCAACTCTGCTACACCGACTCCTCCACAAGGCCCGGGTATGTCCTCCTCCACAGCTTATTCATCACACACTTTTGATATAAGTAAACACATTGCTTTGGTGCCTCCGTTCCGAGAGACATAAGTTGATACTTATTTTAATGTGTTTGAGCGTATTGCTGCTTCATTGCGCTGGCCAAGAGAGGTCTGGCCTTTGTTGCTTCAATGCAAATTGACTGGTAAAGCCCAAGAGGTTTGTTCAACACTTTCCCTAGAAGATAGTCTCAGTGGTTCCCAAAGTCGGGGTCGCGACCCAAAGATGGGCCGCGAGCAGCCACGGATGGGCCGCGAGATGATTTAAAAAAAAAAAAAAAAAAAAAAAAAAAAAATTATTTTTATTTTTATTTTATTTTGTCAGGCCACTGAACTTAGAAGCAGGCCAGGACAGTGTTTCTAGTTGTATTCTAAAATTCTATTCTATTGTATTCTAAAATGTGACTATATGGTTTTATATTAACTTAATAAATAAACAAAAACGAAAAATCTACTTATTTCAACGAACATTTCAAACTAAATAACAGATTATGCACATAAAACACTGAAAACAACCGAAGCAACAATAGTATTTTAATGAGGCTATTATTATTATCATTATTATTTTGCAACAAGTTAGCCCTCTCATAAATAGCACATATAAATGAATAACTAACTTGAACTAACTTAATAGGATTGAAGTGATATTTGGCTTAAAAAATCGGTCACATGACAAAAAAAAAAAAAAAAAAAAAACAGACGATGTGCATTGGGCCGCGGCTCTCTGACGCCTTATTTTCTGGGCCCCGGCCTGAAAAGTTTGGGAACCCCTGGTCTATTGTATGATACTGTGAAGGCTGCCATCCTTCGTGCATATGAGCTTGTGCCCGAAGCTTATAGGCAGAGGTTTCGCAGTCACAAGAGAGCTGTCAACCAGACCTTTGTAGAGTTTGCTAGAGAGAAGGGAACTCTCTTTGATAAATGGTGTGCAGCAAGCAAGGCCTCAGATCTTAACTCTCTCAGAGAACTCATTCTATTAGAAGAGTTTAAGAATCGTTTGCCAGAGCGTATTGTAATTTACCTGAGTGAGCAGAAAGTGTCCACTCTGCAGCAGGCTGCTGTATTAGCTGATGAGTTTGCGCTAACTGTGTTTGTAGATAGGCGTGACTCGTTTCTCCCCCATGATTTCGCTCAGAGACCTTTTGTCCCCAACCATCCAAAATTCACACACCCCCGACCAAAAATGTCACCTCCACGCTCAAAAGAGGAGCGGACATGTTACTACTGTCATAAATCTGGTCATGTTATTTCTGACTGTTTAACATTGAAACGTAAGCAGCAACCGTCCTCTCAGAACTTTAGGCAACCCAAAGGGGTTGGTCTGATTAAAATGGCACCTGATTCCGATCAACAGATGCACAATGATCAGGATGTTCTCGATCCTTGTTTCAGGCCATTTACTTCAAAGGGTTTAGTTTCCTTGACAGGGGATCCAAAAGATCAGTGTACAGTTCAGATCTTACGAGATACTGGAGCCTCACAATCCTTTATCCTCTCTGATGTACTACCTCTGTCTGAGAAATCTTCCTGTGGTTCTAGTGTCCTAGTTCAAGGTATTGAGATGGGTTTCGTGCCAGCCCCGTTACACTGTATTCATGTACAATCTGATTTGGTCACTGGTTTCTTTAAAATAGGGGTGAGACCTTCCTTGCCAGTTAAAGGCATTTCCTTTATCATGGGAAATGATTTAGCTGGAGGACAGGTGAACGCTGTGTTGGATCACCCAGACACAGATTCTCTGCCTGATGACTTGTCACAGAACTTCCCTGAAGTTTTTTCTGCAAGTGTTGTCACTCTGGCTCAATTGAAAAAGAGAGGTGATGAAATTAATTTGTCTGACTCTGTTTTTGCTTCAGCCTTTGTCAGGGAGGAGTTGCTGGCTCCAACGTCTGATACCGCTGACAAACCACCGACTCATAGTAAGGTACCCCCACAGAAAACTGTAACTAGTTCCGACGCATTGAAGTTACCCGTTACTCGTGAAATGCTAATTACTGCCCAGAAGGCTGACCCTTCTCTTGCAAAATGTTTCTCTTCTCTTGAAACAGAACAGAGGAGAGAGTTGCATTCTTATTTTGTGGATGAAGGAGTTTTGATGCGTACATGGAGGTCCCATGGTACTAGACTGGCAGAGCATGCACAATCGGAGATAGGGCTACCAGATCAGGTACCAGACTGGAGCACTGTTTATCAGATTGTTGTCCCTGCAGTTTATCGTCAGCATGTACTGTTCTTGGCCCATGACCACCCTTGGTCTGGACACTTGGGAGTCACTAAAACATACAACAGAATACTTCAACATTTCTTTTGGCCCGGTTTGAAGTCCGATGTAGCACAGTACTGTCGTACCTGTAGTACTTGTCAGATCACCGGAAAGCCAAACCAGGTAATTCCACCTGCTCCCCTCTGTCCTATACCAGCGGTCGGTGAACCATTTGAACATGTCATAGTTGACTGTGTTGGTCCGTTGCCAAAGACCAAAGCCGGCAATCAGTTTTTGTTGACAATAATGTGTACCGCCACCCGTTTCCCTGAGGCTATCCCTCTTCGCAGAATTACAGCTCCTGTAATAATCAAGGCTGTCGACTTGTTGTCTGTTGCTGTCGACTCGTTGTCTGTTGCTGTCGACTCGTTGTCTGTTGCTGTCAACTCGTTCTACTGTATGTTGCTGTCGACTTGTTCTATTTTGCTGTCTACTCGGTCTATGTTGCTGTGGACTCGTTTTATGTTGCTGTCAACTCAGTCTCTCTTGCCGTCACTCTCGTGTTTGCCACATCAATATGCTTAAACCATATTTTTCCAGAGATAGTGTGCAGGTGAAGACCTCAGACCAGACAGCCGGACTGGCCGTCTCTGCTGTTGCCTCAACTCCAATAGTTCCGGACTCTCCTGACGTTAGTGGTGAGGATGTAGATGGCTTAGAGTTGCGCAATGCAGCCCATCAGGGTGCTAGATTGTCCAACACTGAGATGTTATTGAACCTGCCCACTCACTTAGCACACTTACCTGAGGAGCAGGGAGAGGACATCACAAATTTGATTCAGGCCTACATGGCTCTGTTTGGTGATGTTCCCTCCTGTACTTCTGTATTGGCCCATGATATTAATGTTAACAATGCTGTGCCTATCAAGCAACATGCATACCGTGTTAACATCACCAAGAGGGCCATGATGCAACAGGAGGTTGACTATTTGTTAAAACATGGTTTTAGCCAAGCCAAGTTGCAGTCCCTGGAGTTCACCTTGCTTGTTAGCTCCCAAATCGGATGGAACTCCTAGATTTTGTACTGATTTCCGAAAGGTAAATGCTGTCACCGTGCCTGATTCCTTCCCACTGCCCCGCATGGAAGATTGTATTGACAACCTTGGATCTGCCACCTATGTTAGCAAACTAGATTTGTTAAAGGGTTACTGGCAGGTCCCTTTGACCCCCCGTGCCTCGGAAATCTCTGCGTTTGTTACTCCTGACAATTTTTTGCAATATACTGTAATGCCTTTTGGAATGCGTAATGCCCCGGCCACTTTCCAGCGACTGGTGACCCTAGTCCTGGCTGGTGTTCCAAATTGTAATGCCTATCTCGATGACCTGGTTGTCTATTCGACCAACTGGCGTGACCACATGACAACCTTACAAACTGTCTTTGACCGCTTAGCTGGAGCCTCCCTGACCCTTAACCTTGCCAAGTGTGAGTTCGGCAAGGCTACGGTTACCTATCTTGGTAAGCAGGTAGGACAAGGCCAAGTGCGTCCGGTGGATGCAAAAATATCTGCAATCACAACTTTTCCAGTGCCTACTACTAGGCGGGAATTGCGTAGATTCCTTGGGATGGCTGGGTATTACCGTGGTTTTTGCCGAAACTTTTCTTCTGTCGTCACTTCTCTCACTAGCCTGTGTAGCCCGTCCAAACAATTCATTTGGACAGCTGATTGTCAAAATGCATTTGATGGTGTTAAAGCTCTCTGTTCTCTCTGCTCCAGATTTCTCCCTGCCGTTCCAGCTGGAGGTGGATGCCAGCGGGGTGGGAGCTGGAGGGGTGTTATTACAGGAAGATCACGATGGTGTCAGTCACCCGGTTTGTTATTTTTCCCGGAAATTTAACAAACATCAACTAAACTATTCCACTATTGAAAAGGAGACTTTGGCTATGTTGTATGCGTTGCAACATTTTGAGGTGTATGTCGGTTCGAGCGTATTACCAGTGGTAGTATACACCGACCACAACCCATTGGTTTTTCTGTCGCGGATGTACAACCACAATCAGCGCCTCATGCGTTGGGCGCTCATAGTGCAAAATTATAACCTCAGCATAAAGCATAGGAAGGGGTCTGAGAATGTGTTGGCGGATGCTCTATCTCGGAGTTAAATCTCTCGTGCGGTCGACTCGTTCTACTGTATATTGCTGTCGACTTGTTCTATTTTTCTGTCTACTCGGTCTATGTTGCTGTGGACTCGTTTTATGTTGCTGTCAACTCAGTCTCTCTTGCCGTCAACTCGTTCTGTCATTGTTGACCCGAGTGGTTGTTGTACCAACTGCTAGTTTTTTTCATAGCTCTTTGTTTTGAAGTACATGTTATCTCAGAGATGGAGATCTCGTTGTTAAAAAAAAAACATGTTTAGTTGGTGTTATGTGTCAAACATGTTTTTGTCTTATTGTTACAAAGGGTCAGATTAAACCGAATATATATATTTATTACTTGAGATATATTGTATAGTATTTGTATATCGTCTGATATCCCTTGTATATTATTTGTACATATACACGGAATACCCTTTTACCTAGGTACAGGCCAGACCATAATATTCGTTCTCCTATTGGACAGCGACCCCCTAGGCGCCACGGCCATACCCCCAATGTCTAGTTCAAAGCCACCGCCAAGGCTTGTCTCAACATGCCCAGGTTTGCGCAGTAATACGAGACAGAACTGAGGTTGGCACTAGATTATTCACCTTACGTATAAATACGTCGCAGGTGGATACAGCAGTAGTCTTGTCTTATCCTAAAACGTTCGTTCAACGTATCGTTCGTTCCTTACTAGTAAAGCCTTCACCACGAGTCAACGACCAAGTGAAGTGAGCAACCTTGCGTCTAAATAGAGCACTTAGAACCGCGTGCGAATAGGATAGTAAAAGTGTCAGAGCTTAGTAAAATAACGTCAAGTTCGACCTAGTTAAATGTGAAGTACCGTGCACAGGAGAATCTACACCGGTGAATGCAGAGCCTTTTCCGGCTGGATTATTATTGCTTTGGTACCGTGGCTGCTGGAGCAGAGAACTGTCTACCCCACTGCTGTGTGGGATTTACCCGTGAGGAGCATAACTCGAGCCCGTCTCCAGGAAGAGGCTGGCTGGCTTTCATCCATGCTGTCCCGCATACTTGGATTATAGCTGCTGCTTTTGTCTGCCGATCGAGGGGAGTATATGTACCGTCTCCCGTAGCTGGAGCTTATTGATTCCTCGTTGATCCAGACTTTTGCTCCCGAACATTCCTCTCCCCTGCTGGCTTACAACCGGAGGGAACCCCCCTAGTATCTCCAGCTGACCTACGAGTGTACCTTATATAATTCTTATGCTACCGGTGGAATCAATTATCCCCTTCGTAATATGCTCATGGACTTACGCTCTTGACCTATTCATGCACATTCTTCGCCTTACAAGCGCAACTCTAATTCTCAATAATGTAAGATAATATTGATGCTCTTCTAATAAATATTACAGACAGTACTTTCTTTGTTAAGCCATGTTATTGTGGGGGTGTTCATCACATATACCTGTGTACTGTATGGCCAGTAGTAATGTACATAACTCAGTAGTGGTTTAATGATACCATACTTATTCAATACAGTCAGGGAATTTTACCCCTCAGTTACAATTGGTCCTTCGAGCCGGAGGGTAATTAGCGTAATATTAATATAATATTAATATTGACATGGCCACACTCCACAAACGGTTCTCCTAAGCTAGATCGCCCGCAGCGCAGAGGGCAGCCACCTCCTTACCTAGAGGACTACGCTGCCAGTCTACTACCTAGCTTTATACAGACGTTAAACGCGGAAAAAGCGGATAGTAAAAGTATGTCAAACCCTACCGACCAGGCGACCCTGCCAGTAGAGACCCTAGTGGGTTCTAACGTAACTGACCAAGCTCAAGGGGGGGACCAGGAGGGACATGACATGACTTTACCCCCAGACAACGTCAACGGGACGGTCCCCGGAGAGCTCCAGGATAAAGAAAGCGCTCCAGGGACAGAACCCGACCCACTACCAGAAGAGAAGCGCGCCCAGGAGACGGACCTCGAGGCGCGCCCAGAGAACAGATCTCCAACGAGCACTGCCAGAAGCCGATCACCTCCATCAGTGTCTTCCCCCAGCGAGGCGGACAAGATGCTGGCGCAGGCATTCATCGCCACCCTGGCAGCCTCCACCGAACGCGATCGACTTCAAGCGCAACAACTAAGTGAGCGCGAACATTCTACCATGGAAAGAGAACGCCTCCAGGCTCAACAGACGAGCGAGCGCGAACACGCTGCACTCGAGCGAGAGCGCTTCCAGGCGCAACAAAGGAGTGAAGACGACCGCATAAGACTGGAGACCAGACGCCTTCAGACGGAAGAGAACATTGAAAGAAGCCGCGCCGATGCGCAGCACGCCGCCGCCAATGCACAGCGCGACGCCGCCAATGCACAGCTCCACGCCGCCCATGCCAGCGCCAATGCACAGCGCAACGCCGCCAATGCCCACCGCGAAGCACAGCGCGACGCCGCCCATGCCCAGCGCGAAGCAGAGCGCTACCGGCTGCAGGCGCAGATGGTAGAACAATTGATCGCCATGGCGACACCCCCTCTCTCCGCACGGAGCTCCCGGAGATCATCCCGACAAGGGTCTAGGGCACATTCCCCTACCCAACCAAGCGACCCGGGACCCCGCCAACAGGAGGATCCTGTCTGCGTCTCCGAAACCCCTCCCCGGCCGGTCCATACGAGACCCAGCAACCGGGAAGAACCGGCCTACGTCGCCGAGAGACTGAACAGAAGACTCCAGGACCTAGCAGAGGAAGAGGAAGAGGAAGAGGAGGAATGTCAAGCCGACCAGCAGCAACGTACTCTGGACCAGGAGGCCCAGTACAGCCCCGACGTCAGCCCCGAGTCACTGCGCTACAAACCCCCGACTCAACTCACGGGTGAGTTTGACGCACCGTCAGCACCGAGGAACAGCACCTGGGTACCCGGCCCCTGGTACCCACCAAGTACCAACCCACGACAACACGTACGGGGAGACTCGCCCAGGAGGCCTCTTCCCCAACGCTCACCGATGTGCCAGCCATCCATGGCATCGTACCTTGGCACACCGACGTTCCCGGATTTTACACGCGAGGACAGAGCACAGTACACAGAGCTACGAATGTGTTTAGAGACTATGATGTCCGACGTCCCCGATGAGACGTACAAATATGCTATCCTCCTCAAGCACCTGAAGGTGCCCAGAGCGCATAATATAGCGCTGGCATATTTCAACTCAAGTACCCCATATACCGCGGCTCTAGTGGCCCTCGACCAGCGTTATGGACGCATATGGGACTACGTGATACAGGAAATAAGAGATATCGACCGCCTCCCCCCAGCCAGAGACAACAGAGCATTGGATGACCTCTCTATCAAGGTACAGTCCCTGGTAGGGATGCTGGGGTCCCAAAATGAAAAAGGGATATACGAACTGTACGCTAACTCTAATGTAGAACGGATATTAGAGAAGCTCCCTACCGCCCGACAAGAGCGTTTTCGGCGGCAGAGAGACCACCGCGACCCCAACGGCCCAGAGGCATCCCTCCTAGTCTTATCTGACTTCCTCGCGAGAGAAGTCAGCAGCCTACGACTGGACACGTTCGTGTGGAGTGGACCAAGCCCAAGACCAGGACCTCGGGGATCAAATGATAACCGCCGGTCGGTGACCGTTATGCACCAAGCCGAATCAGTACCGCAGCACAAGAACCACAACACCCCCTCGACGAAAGAGGAGTGGAAGATTGAATGCCAGTACTGTGAAGGGGAACATCGGCTGTACCAATGTGACGATTTCAAGAAGCTGACCACGGACGAGGTGAGTCAGTGGATCAAAGACCACCGGCGCTGCTTCTGCTGCGCGCGCAGCCATATGGCAGCTGAGTGCCGTTTGAAGAAGAAGTGCCGCAGGTGCGGCGGCGCCCACTTGGAGGTCCTGCATTACATCAACAGGCGTCCACCAGGACAACAAAGTGGGCCCGTCGTGGTGATGTATCAGGCCGAGGCGGTGGCACCAGTACCGAAGATCCACCAGACCGCCCCCTGGTGTCCCGACTGCTACAGCAGACACTGGGAGTCACGGTGCTACTCGGACGACCGCGAGTCGGCACCACCCCAGACGATCCAAGGCAACCGACCAACAGGAGTGCTCCATATAGACCAGCATAGCGGGACCCCCCGAGTGCTCATCAAAGTGGTCAGAGTGCTCCTGAGCTACGAGGACAAGGTCCTGGACACTTACGCCGTCCTGGACGATGGGTCTGAAAAGACTCTCCTCCTCGCTTCCGCCGCAGCCCAGTTGGGCCTGCGGGGTGCCAAAGGAACAATGACCATACGTACCATCAGAAGAGACCAGAAGACCATAAAGGGTAAAAATGTCTCCTTCAAGATAGCAGCGGTGGACCAGCCCGAGAAGCAGTATAGTATTACCAACGTCTTCACTAGCCACGACATAGGCCTGTCACAGTACACCTACCCCATCCCACAGCTGATGGCGAAGTACGAGCACCTACGCAGACTACCTATACCGCTTATCGACGGCGCCACACCAACCCTGCTCATCGGCTCCGACCACGCGGACCTCATTCTCCCAATTGAGGCGGCCCACATCGGACCCAAAGGATGCCCAGTCGCGGTTCAGACCCGACTGGTGTGGACGCTCCAGGGCCCCCTCTACGGACTTGACAGTCAACCCACGTCTACACGCTGCCTACACACAAAGGTGAGCGACACCAGCCACTCTCTCGTACAGCCCGTTGAGAGGCTATTGACATTAGACGAGAGGCCTGTGAGAGAACCGTGGGCACAAGAGGGAGTTCGGAACTCCACCCCCCTCAGCTGCGCTCCAGACGTAGCTGACCTCGAACCCAGCACCCCAAGCGACTCCTTGATGGTGCGGCCGGAACCGGCCCCTCCTCAGACGGGGTACAGACCAAACAAGAGAAACAGACGGAGGAGGTGGAGGCACAGCCAAGCACAGATCAAAGCAGTCTCAGGCCCGCTTCCTCCTAACCCCCCTACCATCCCTTCCAGCCCGGCAGAAGCGGGTCAAGGACGGGGACAACTTAAAAGTGGACACAGTCGTCATGATCATAGACCAGTCACTACCCCGAGCTATGTGGCCGGCCGGCCGCGTAAGCAAAGTGATCACTGGTGCCGACGGAAAGGCCAGAGTGGCAGAAGTGCTCGTCCAGGGGCGGACATACACCCGACCCGTGGCGAGGCTGATAGAGTTGCCAAGGCTCCCCGACTCTCTTAATGACGACCATGACCCCCTGACTTTGTGAATTGCCCTACTCCTCACAACGGACATTGAGTAGTGGACAAGGCGGTTAATCTGTCTCTGCTTATCCAATTAGGTGCGGACTAATTAGGAGGCGGCTGTTACAAAGGGTCAGATTAAACCGAATATATATATTTATTACTTGAGATATATTGTATAGTATTTGTATATCGTCTGATATCCCTTGTATATTCTTTGTACATATACACGGAATACCCCTTTACCTAGGTACAGGCCAGACCATAATATTCGTTCTCCTATTGGACAGCGACCCCCTAGGCGCCACGGCCATACCCCCAATGTCTAGTTCAAAGCCACCGCCAAGGCTTGTCTCAACATGCCCAGGTTTGCGCAGTAATACGAGACAGAACTGAGGTTGGCACTAGATTATTCACCTTACGTATAAATACGTCGCAGGTGGATACAGCAGTAGTCTTGTCTTATCCTAAAACGTTCGTTCAACGTATCGTTCGTTCCTTACTAGTAAAGCCTTCACCACGAGTCAACGACCAAGTGAAGTGAGCAACCTTGCGTCTAAATAGAGCACTTAGAACCGCGTGCGAATAGGATAGTAAAAGTGTCAGAGCTTAGTAAAATAACGTCAAGTTCAACCTAGTTAAATGTGAAGTACCGTGCACAGGAGAATCTACACCGGTGAATGCAGAGCCTTTTCCGGCTGGATTATTATTGCTTTGGTACCGTGGCTGCTGGAGCAGAGAACTGTCTACCCCGCAGCTGTGTGGGATTTACCCATGAGGAGCATCACTCGAGCCCGTCTCCAGGAAGAGGCTGGCTGGCTTTCATCCATGCTGTCCCGCATACTTGGATTATAGCTGCTGCTTTTGTCTGCCGATCGAGGGGAGTATATGTACCGTCTCCCGTAGCTGGAGCTTATTGATTCCTCGTTGATCCAGACTTTTGCTCCCGAACATTCCTCTCCCCTGCTGGCTTACAACCGGAGGGAACCCCCCTAGTATCTCCAGCTGACCTACGAGTGTACCTTATATAATTATTATGCTACAGGTGGTATTAATTATCCCCTTCGTAATATGCTCATGGACTTACGCTCTTGACCTATTCATGCACATTCTTCGCCTTACAAGCGCAACTCTAATTCTCAATAATGTAAGATAATATTGATGCTCTTCTAATAAATATTACAAACAGTACTTTCTTTGTTAAGCCGTGTTATTGTGGGGGTGTTCATCACATATACCCAGTGGAGGTTTCTCTATGACAACACGTGAAACACAAATTCACTCATAATTCATAATTATTATTAATTTACATATACCTATATATATAAAAAAAAAAAAAAAACTATATATATATATATTTTTTTTTAATTATTATTATTATTTTTTTTTATTATAAATGTTTTCCTCTGTCAAAAAAATGCCAGTGAATTTTTTTTTCTTCAAAAATGGCCAAAATTGACAGCTCTGAGCAGGCCTGCACTGCAGTATTGCCTGCAGTAATTATTCGTGAAGAAAACTTCACAGGTGTGACCCATTTTTAAATAAATAATAAATAACAGCGAATCAAAATAGGCTATTAACTTCATCTAAGAACGGTCTGTGCAGTTAAACTCTTGCCATTGAATGGAGGATTGATTGATTGACAGCCCTTGACATCCAATACACGGAGGTTGAATATGATTGGCAGCCTTGCAAATCCAATCAGAGATTTCTGCATTGCAAAGTCAAAATGGGTCCAGCTGCATGTGAGGAGGATAGGTTTAGCTCGGGCCAATCTCAAGTTTCTCAAGTTTCTTTATTAGTTGTCATACAGAAGTACAGAATACTTTTATACAAAATGTAACATAAAGAAGCATTTTGTATAAAAGTATTCTGTACTTCTGTATGACAACTAATAAAGAAACTTGAGAAACTTGAGATTGGCCCGAGCTAAACCTATCCTCCTCACATGCAGCTGGACCCATTTTGACTATGTGAAAGTTGAGACTATGAGAAAGTTGTTGTTTAGTAGTTAGTAAGCTGTACAGCTATAACAAGTCAGGCTAAATTAAACTTTGCACCAACATTAGGACCGAAGTATAAACCAGCAACAGAGCAACATGAAGAAGTGGATTTATCTGGATCAGAAAAAACGTTGTGGATGAAAAAGTAAGTAGGCTACAGTGCTTGTATGCTAACAGTAGCTAGGCAGCTTAGCCTACATCACAATGATAATCACCAAGCTAACTTACTGTACACACTGTAGGGCTGGGCAATTAATCGAAACAGAATCGCGATATCGATTCATAGACCTATGCAATCTAATTTCTAAGTTATGACTATTTTCTTTTATTTAAAAAAAACGTTTTTTTTTTTTTTTTTTTTTATTATTATTATTTTATCTGGGTTGAACATGATTTGTGGAACTCCCTCTGGTGTTGTGGTCGTGGTATTCACTGACCTTTGGGAAGTATTTCGACATGCACATGGGTATCTTAGTGGTGTAGTGTATCTTGTAGACCAGGCCCATTGCAAGTTGCTGTACTCTGTCGTCTACTCTAAGCCATCCTAGGTTGTCAAAGTGGACAGGGGTGAGGTGGGTTTTAGGAGTAAGGTCAAGCAGTAGTCTGACCAGTTTGTTTTGTGATGTTTGTAATCTTGTTTTTAGTGCCTTTGAGGTGCTTTGGTACCATGAGGTGCAAGCATAGTCGTAGTACCCTTGAATGAGTGCTCCTGTTAGAGTCTTCAAGGTATTCTTGTTTACCAGAGAGGAGATCCGGTACAGGAATCTAGTTTGTTGGTTGACTTAGTTTTATTACATTGGATCCCATTTTGTCACAGGAAAGATTTGCCTCTATAGGATGGAACCCAGGTAGGTAATTTCATCTTTCCTTTTAAGATAAGATAAGATATTCCTTTATTGATCCCCTTGGGGAAATTCAGGCATCATAGCAGCATGGTGGAAGGGGGGGGTACAGGTAGTGAAAACAACACAAGCAGTGTAAACAAATAGGTCAATATAATTTACTATCTAACTAACTGAAATATACATTATTCATTATTCACAGTATCACAGTATCACAGTATCCACATAAGGTGCAGTATGCATAAGGTAGTGTTATTGTCCTACTTGGGTTCCTATTAGTTCTAGGTCGATGTCTGGCAGCAGTCGCTGCCCACTGTTGTGGAGCCTGATGGCCACTGGTATGAAGGACTGTCCGAGGCGGTTAGTTGAGTGTCGGTGGGGTATGAGTCTGTGGCTTCCTTGTCACCTTCACCTAATATGTTTTGATCTGGTCAGGTGCGCTGTCACCTAAAATGTTTTGATCTGATCAGGTGCGCTGTCACCTAATATGATTTCATCTGGTCAGGTGCGCTGTCACCTAATATGTTTTCATCTGGTCAGGTCCGCTGTCACCTAATGTTAATATGTTTTCATCTGTGTCCACTGACCACTGACACACAGTGGGGGATGTTTTAAAAATATTATTTAATATATAATATAATATAATAATTTGTGCTTCACCTAAAAATTTGGTCAGCAGCCTCCACTGCATATACCTGTGTACTGTATGGCCAGTAGTAATGTACATAACTCAGTAGTGGTTTAATGATACCATACTTATTCAATACAGTCAGGGAATTGTACCCCTCAGTTACACTTATGTACGGGGGTGTTACATCCCAATGTATATCTTCCCCAGTGTGTGTCTCCATGTGTGTGTGTTCCATTTTTCTTTCCTCCCTCCAGCCATTGTTCCCTCCACCATTGGTCCCTGCCAGGCCTGCCCTTCCATTACCCAGCACAGCACCGATTGGTGGATGGTTTTCCAGACTCCAACACTCAATCAACACCACCCAATCATGGATCACCACACACCTGTTAAAACATGGCTTCTCCCTTCAGTCTTTCTCTCTCTCTGGCATGAGGCTAGGCCTAGTGTTATTTTGTGGCATTGTACTTTGATAATATCCCTTTTTGTTTATAGGCCTTTGTAATAGTGAAAGTGCCTTTGTGATTGTATGGCCGCAGAGAGAGCATTGTTACCTATAGATTGTTTTGTTTTGTTTCCATTTTGTTGTATGTATCATTAATGTGTTTTTCTCTCTTTCTCAGGAAGCACAGATGGGGTGAGCTGCCATTTCCTTTGGATATTGTTTTCTCCTGTTTTGGTTAGGTAAGAGTAGTTTAGGTAATGTAATTTCTTTTACCATAGATTAGATTGGGTTTATTTGGAGTATAGTGGTGTTTGTTTGTTGTTTTGGCCTGGGCTCACCCCTGAGCTACATGTGCTTCCTTTGCATCTCTCAATAAATATCATTGTTGTTTACAAACATGGTCCATCTTTTCTGTCAACCAACTGTTATGTTACAGCCCTTTACCCTTAGACACACAGGGGTCGTAACAATGAGATAGTATGAATCCAGGACCATTACAGTTACTGTAATAATTATATATGTTTGTGGAAATGTCAGTAGGGATCCTGATAGGATGAAATGATCTCACGGAGAGACATCGCTCTCATCAGCCATTGCAGTCCCTGTAAACGTCCACCCCCCCCACCCCCTCCTAATAGACAGTCTCCTCCCCATCGTATGTATATTTTTTCTTCCACCCACCCACCCCCTCCTAATGTACAGTCTCCTCCCCATCATATGTATATATTCTCTGTTAGGATGGGTAACAGTACTGTATATTTGCATATCGTATGTATCACTAATGTAACAGTACTATATACCTGTATGTCATGTATGTCCCTATGCCATAAATGTCATGATGTCATGTATGTCACTATGAATTGAAAATGGGGGACCCTGATGTAAACAATACAAACGTCTTTCTCTGGTCTGCATCCCCTTAACAATTGTGTGTATTGAGCCGTACTGTATTGTACCCATTCTGCAATCTGTTAAATAAAGTTTTCATTCATTCATTCATTCATTCATTCATTCATTCATTCATTCATTCCTGACCCTTATACTGGTAGCAACCTATACACTCTCGTCTCGCCTTCCAACCTCTCCCCCTCTTTCATGTAATATCCTGTTTTAACCACTAGATGGGGATATAGGAATAGAAAAGGCTCCAATGTAGAAATCTCTCTATACCTGAACCTGGTATAGAGGCTTTACAGACTGTCAAGTGAATGAATGAATGAATGAAAACTTTATTTAACAGATTGCAGAATGGGTACAATACAGTACGGCTCAATACATACAATTGTTAAGGGGATGCAGACCTGAGAAAGACGTTTGTCTTGTTTCCATCAGGGTCCCCCATTTTCAATTCATATAGACATATATGACATACATGACATACAGATAGTCAGTACTGCTACATCTATACATTTATGACATACCAGATTTGCAAATACAGTACTGTTTGTGATACAGAAGGAGTCAAGAAAAGGGAGTATATACATTTGACGTAGAAACTGTACATTGGAGGAGGTTGGGTGGGGGGGGTTGGGTACATTGGGATATTGACAACCATACTGGGTAATTTACATTGGAGGTGGTTGGGGGGGCGGGGGGCACACTGTATAAACAAGTAACACTGTACATTGAGGGGGGGGGGGGAGGAGACACTGTACAAACAAACACAATTGTACATTGAACTATTGACAACCATACTAGGTAAATGACTGTACATTGGAGGGGGTTGGGTTAGGATATTTACAGGGGCCAGTGTTGAATTGCAGTCTCCCGTAGGTGTCCCTTGAGAGAGGTTTTGAAAGTGGGTAGTGATCCACATTCCTTTACAGCTTTGGGTAGGGCGTTCCACATTGATGTGGCATAATTGCGAAACGTGTTTAGTCCCTTATTTGAGCCGAATCTGGGTTTAACATGATTTGTGGAGCTCCCTCTGGTGTTGTGATCGTGGTATTCACTGACCTTTGGGAAGTATTTTGACATGTACATGGGTACCTTGGTCAAGTCAAGTGTTCCCTTTGTCTCTCCTGGCCTGGCCGTGTGGCAATAAAAGAAACTTGACTTAACTTGACTTGAAGTGAATGATGCCACAAAATGTTTGTTATAGTTTTTAAATTGTGTTTAAATATATATAAACCCACTCATACCAGCTTCATCAACCCCAGTTATTGATGGCAAAGTGTGGTTTATGTATTATGTTATATCTCTACCTATTTATACCTATAGTATATCTAACTATCTTTCATTTGCAGTATGTTTATATGACACATATATCATTAATTTGTACATCCACTGCACCAGTTCCAGTTTTAATAATTAATAGATTCATATGTCAAGGTTTTTGCATTTAAAAGAGAAACAAAATCGTATTTGTGTCTGTTTTAATGTGATGTGTAGAAAGTTCACCAGAATCTGAGGAGACTGAGGCTTTCCTCAGGAAGAAGAGACACTGATGAGTCTTCTTGACCAGTGATGAGGTTCCAAGAGGTCCTCTGAGATGTGGACACCCAGGAATCTTACAGTTTTTCACGATTGCTAAAACACAAAATGCAATACCCTAAACCAAATTACCAGTTCCCTAAACACATTCAATAAAACTAGCCCCCATTTGCCAAAACCATGAACACATTTCACCTGTAGACACAATTCACAAAACTCAATCCCCTTTTCTCACAACACTAAACACATTTTGTCTTGCTAAAACACAGGTTGCAAACATCTCTGATCAAATGTGCACATTGAAGCTCATTTTTATTTTCTTCTTTGGGGGTAGGGGGCATTACTGTATAGTAGTAGGTATATATTGTACATGTATAGGTCATGTTTTCAAATGCAGTATGTATTCGAATTGCTTACAAAAAACTGACATATTGATAAGGATAGTGGAGTTATGTAAAAAAAAAAAGAAAAAAACACATTGTGTTTTACATTTTGTGGGTATTGTTGTGTGTATTTTCTTAATTTTCTTACAGTAATTTACCTACTATTCCTATGAAACACACAAATCTATAAATGCCCAATAGATATATTTTGAGAACAGATAAGAAGGTTTCTAAAAATGTGTCCTGGCAGTTGTGAAACTGTAAAAATAACATTCTCACACTCTGAACATTGTGTTTTCAATTATTTGTTGATGTGTGTAATGATGCTTAGTACTGTTTACATTTTTGCAGGTATTCAGAGGGATTTTGGTGTCAACGTTTGCTTTTGAGCATATGGGCAACTGTTTTGGTGTGATAGTTTGGTTTTGAAAAGAGAATGTGAGGTTTTGTGTAAGTAGCTTGAGAAAAGTGTTTTGTGTTTAGGGAAAAGTTTCATGAAATGGGTATTAGCAATTGTGAAAAACTGTAAGCTGTTTCACCTGTCTCAGTGATATGGACGGGGGCGTTCGTGCCTGACTTCCTGAAGTCCATGATGAGCTCCTTGGTTTTCTTGGTGTTGAGGGTCAGGTTTTAATTCTTTATATATAAATAATAAAGAAAAGAAAATAGTATAGAAAATGTATTCAAACTACATAGTTCATGTAGTTTCTTGTTTTCACCACCAGATGGTGATATAGGAAAACAAAAGGCTTCAATGTAGAAAGGGACTAATGGGAATCTCTCTATACCTGAACCTGCAGCTCACTGGCCAAATTACTTCCTGCCCCACCCCAAGGACACTATAAAAGAAGGAAGGGTCATCATGTGTAGCGTGTGAACGCAGATTGGTGCCAAGTGTGGAAACTTTCAGTTCGGCCAACATTGAGTTTAATGGGATCGTCATCTCTTCATCATTTAAACAGGTTATTACCTCGGAAGTCTACTAACGTTTGATATATCGGTTAATGTATATTTTGTTATATTTAGTTTGATGTATAGCTGGTATATTTTGAATTTTAATACAGGCTTTAATAGAACTGGCAGCAGACTCTGGCATTCTGACGTGATGACCCTTTCTTCCACTCACATTTGGATAAGTTGCTAAGAGGTCTTTCCTCAACAGACCCTTCCTGTCCTGGGGGCGGTTAGCCCTTGTTGGTTGGGACCGCTTTAACTTGGCGTGAACATTAGCTAACGTAATTTGACCCCTGAAGTCGGCTTTCAAGGATTCCCAAATTAGAGAATGAGAGGTGGAGTCTGTCTTGTTAAAGGTGAGACTTCAATGGAGGAGGAGATGTAATCATAGAAGGTTTTATCTGAGAGAAGGAGAGTTAAACCTCCATTTTCAACATGGCAGGGGAAGGACATGTCCAGAGGGACATGGTCACTTATGACTATTGCTTGGTATTCAGTAAGACACATTAGGAATGTAGGATATTGAGGTCCGGTTAATAAGGTTTATTAGCCAGATAGATAGATACATGGCTGAGGCTTCTGCCCCAGGTGATCAGCTGAAAGTACCCAGGTAGAGAAGACTGAGGCCCTGTCCACACGATCACGGGTATTAATGACACCAGGGTTTTTTAAATTATGCAAAATCTTTTAACTCTGTCCACACGACTGGTTTATACTCTGCACCGAGTGACGTCATATACATGTAGTACAATGCCAAAGCAGTAGGTGGCGATGATGTTCAGACATGAAGGCCATTTCAACCAATCAGAAAAGATTGAACACTCACTACACTTCCTGCTTAAAAACAACAAAGTCACCATCTTTAAATACCTCACGTTTAGCTATTTAGCCAACGTAGCATTTATTTTTCAGCAAAGAAAGTGCAATAAAAGTGCAATAAACAAAACGGATACATTCACTGTGTTCTGCCTCTCATTTGTTGATGAAACAAAACCAACATCAACACAATTTACTAGGGATGCATGATATTGATTTTTTGACACCGATACCGATAACTTTATGCTCCTCAAGCCGATAACCGATATCGATAACCGATATTTATTGTATTATAATTTTTTTTTTAAATGTATATATTTATATATATATATATTTTTTGATCATTTATTTTAAATTTTTTTAGTATTTATAAGCTCCGACGTCATCAGTACTGCTATCGGTACTCGAGAAATTATGGAGTTTTTTTTTAGGAATTTAAACGTCGCAAACTAATCTTGTTGGCCGTTTTCTATATCTCTCCTGCCTCTGTGTCTCTGCCTGCGCGAGGAGTGGGCTGTGCTCACACACACACTCACTCACACACACACACACACACACACACACACACACACACACACACACACACACACACACACACACACACACACACACACACACACACACACACACACACACACAGGTGCTGCCGAGTACAGACAACTCTGCTCTCATCATGGCGGACAGAACAAAACGTTCAAAAGTCTGGGTCTATTTTACTAAATGCTGACAACGCTCGTTGCCACAAGTGCAACAAGACATTTGCCAGTAATGTATAAGCGCTGGTACTTGTCAATGTGGCTGGCGGGGAGCTAACGTTATTAGCATGAGCTCCGAGTAGAATAATGGCCGACAATCCGGAGGTAAATAAACTAACGAGAGCTTCTGATTGGTGGTAAGAAGAAGAGGTGGGTGCAAGCGGTGGGACGTAATTGGCAGATCGACTGTCTGCCTCCGAATGTAACGTGACTACGTCACAGCCAAGAAAGGGAGCGCTGGATTTGTGAAAAACTCCCTGTTCCTAAACCACACGCTGTCAGTCGTACCACAGTACTGGCAAAACGGGAGGAGGCTATAATAAAAACAAGCGCCCTTCATCCAAATCCACCCACACTGGATTTCTTTTAACCAAAAAATGTATTATATATTATCGGAGCTATCAATAACGTTATCGGGTTTATCGGGATGACATCATAATTGCTGATATCGGCCCGATAATTATCGTGCATCCCTACAATTTACCACCAAGAGCGGATAGTTTAGTCTCACAAAAAGATCTCCGGTGTTGTTAGCTACATGCTAATGTGAATGGCATTCTCCATGTATAGTTAGCATCGAGGCTAGCTGCGGCTAGCATCGGCGATTTATTTAGCTTACACGCTAGTAGAATGAATGGATGCAAACGTTATTTAACACATTGCAGAATGGGTACAATACAATACGGCTCAATACAAACAATTGTTAAGGGGATGCAGTCTGGACTGTGTTTCTTATAACAATAACTTGACAACACATGAGTTTAGTTTAGCCGCAGCTACAGGTTTTACTCTGGTCAGGTCAGGAATGCGACAACAGACATCATCAGTCGATCACAACACTCTTCAACACAGACGATGCGTTTTGAACAAAAGTTTGTTACAATAATTTTCATATAACGCTACTTGGGACAGCTCTGCTGTAAACACTGGGAATAACCTCGGTTGCTATGCCCACACGCACCCACTGAAACCGGGATGTGTGCAAAACTTCACCCTGGACTCCGGTTTTCAAAGACCGCGGTTGCAGTGTAGCACAACCCCGGTTGTGTGTGGGCGAACAGTGCAACTGCGCACATACAATCACGGTTACATTAAACCCAGCGCTCGTGTAGAGTAGACAGCCCCTCAATCTTGTGAGGAGGGGGACTTTATAGTGTGAAAACGGGGAGGGGGACCCCTATTTGATTGGTCAATATGGGGGGGGGGCACAGGAGAGGGGACAAAGGGGAGGGGTAGGGATTAGAAGAGGGGGGATGTCTTTATGAAGATATATATACGACAGGAAGAAGGGCAGTGTCTACAAAAGATAATCAATGTGTGAGTATTAAGTGCTGTACATGTGAGAAGAGAGAATTCCTTCTGAGACCTGTCATTGTTTTGCTTGATTCTGTTCTACTGTATGATGCTGCTACTGCTGGATTCATTATGTTCCTTCAGCTATACAACTATTTTTTTTTAAACTGTTTATCAGTGTTGTATTTGTTTGTATATGTGTTTGGATGTGTTGATGCCCTCATGTAAACTCTGCGTCATTGAAAATGAGGGTCTCCCTAAATAAAGTGCAAATAAAAACATGGTGGTTATGGAATCTAAATCTAAATCTAAAGCACACATTGTGACATTGAGGGAGAGGTTGTCTTAGGGTTTGAATGAACGGATCATATAACACAATTGAGGTCTCTGTTAAAAAAGTGGGAATACAAATTAGGAAGACTGTTCAATAGTTTGTTTGCAAAACCAGGATGTAAAAATTGGGGGCATATACAGTATATTCACTCATTTATAAAAAAAAAAATATTTATAAATATAAATAAGTCTAATTGAGATTACAATTAACCTCTTAAGCCCTAGCCATATTTTCAGAAATCTGCCTTAAAGTACACGGTCAATTAGCATGTTCTTGGTATCTAGGGACATCTATGGACCTCAGGGAAGGTATTCCCAGTGTTAGACATAGTGTGTCTGTTACTAGGCTTGAGTAAATCGTAATGAACCAAAGGAGAATATAATTATTATAATTAGGGATGTCCGATATTATCGGCGTACCGATATTATCGGCCGATATCGGCATTAAAATGTGATATCGGAAAATATCGGTATTGATATTTAAGCAATATGAAAAAATCTAAGCAATATGAATAAAGGGCAGATGATTTACAGGGGGTTTTGTAGATACAGTACAGAATTTTGCCATCCGGAAATATGAATATAGAATATAGAATATCAGGCCTATATATTACCTCATTATGGTACCTTATTATTATACTGGGCCGATCGGGCTTAAGGGGTTAACAGAACAGGGTAGCAGCAGAAGGCCTACACGGTACTTACAGACAATAAAACAGTTAACAATACATTGTGGTATATTTCCCAAGTTCAAACTCAGGTCTACAGCTACGAGTCGGTGCTGATAACATCTGGTATGATCAGAGCACCACACCTGGTTAGCTTTTTATTGTAGCATATGGAAAGTACAGTGACTGAATACTATTTGGCCTCTCTCCTTCTGCAACCCCCCAAGACAGGTTTAGGCCGATCAACCAGCTATTGACATTAGAACAAGGTCTGTTTGCTGATACAGGACGTTGAATGGAAGCCGACAAGCAAACGACACATAGTCTAGGCCTGGAGACCGAGTCATTTAGCATGTGAAAGGTCCCAGGTTCCTGCTGATAAGCTAGGAATAGCTTCTAAATAGATATGGAACTTAGCATACAGAAGGGAGTTGTTGGTTTATAGCCGGCTATAGTGAAACATTCTCAATAGAACAATAGGTTAACAGGAGGTAGCGCCCGAAAGGCTGAGTGGGAAACCCCCAAGCTATTGTGGGGGATGCGAACACCTCAACAGGAGGTGACCAGGTGGTTCACAACTGGTCTCTCAACACTTTGAACATAGGATATTAGTTACTCTTATGCTAGAAATGTAGTTTAATTGTAAGACATTGGATCTGGAAAACTGGACAAGAGCTAAACAGTTGAAGCTTTTATATTTTACTAAGAAATATGGAAGCGTCTTTGTTTCTTTCTAAGCAAGCAAAAAGGCTAAATACTTAGTGATATGGTTCAGAAAATGACACACATTTACCCTCAAGTATAGTCTTGTTAAGAATCTTAAACTATAAATAAAGAAACATTTGTTTAGACACATTACTTCCTAGCGGGCAAACTAACTTCAAAAATATGTAGTCTAACTATGGATATGAGCAATAACTGGAAAACCCTAAACATAGAAAATTAGTAAAATTAACCCAAAGAGTTTTAAAACTATAAACGCCAAAGCAATAGCTATTTTAAAGACGGCCTCTTACAAAGTACTTAAAATGGCCGACATACAGTCTCATCTAATCAACCGCTCTCTCTTCTAAAAAAGTCCGCCCCTCCTGACGTAATATTAGGGGAGGAGTTAAGCTTTAAAGCTAGTGTTTTTAGGGAGAGAGGGCAGAACGAGACGGAACGAAAAACACACACACCAGCTTTTGAACACACAGAGACCGAGAGATACGCTTTTTGAACGAGACTCGGCAGAGAGGGAACGGCAACGAGTGAGGATTAGACTAGGCTTTTTCCTTTGTTTATAGGAAGAAGAAAACCATCTCTCAGGACCAGCAGACGAATTATTTTATTCTGAAACCCACAGTCGATGGCACAGTATCGTAGCATGTTGGGTTTCATAGCACGTTTTTGAATCAAGCTGTTTGTTATTTCACTTCCTGACTGTTTAAATAAACAAGTATTTTTTTACATGAGCTCAAATCTCTTCTCGTCATTTGAACACTCGTCTGTTTTGCTGCTGTCTAAGCAGGCCGTGTAGGCCTTTATCAGTAATTTGGGTTTTAAGAACGGATGATACACAACGCAGAATACATTATAGATATACCCATATTACAATAACATAAAACAATACACAGAGACAACTATTCAGTCTGGCAGAAAACATGGCATCTCAAAAACATTTACCCTCCTCAGTTGCAGTAGCTTGTATAAGACTTTTAAAATCACCCATATGTATGAGATTCACTAAATGCAGCTCTTCCTGCAGATTATTCCATGCCCACGGTGTATAATAGGAGAAAGATGTTTTTCCCAGTTCTGTGCGAGCCATGGGGACATTATGAAGCAAACCGATCTGGGAGCGTAGCAAATAGCTGCTTGAATTCAGGTATAGCAGGGAACACAGATAGAGTGGTAGTTTACCTACTAGTAATGCTTTATACATTAAAATATATGAAAGTTGCAGTCTAGCCAGGGATGTCCAGCCTACTATTTGGTAGAGTGTACAGTGGTGAGTTAAATACTTTGCATTAGTAATACAACATAGTGATGCATGATATACTGAATTAAGGCTCTGTAAGATAAAGCCAAGCTTTATCCTAAGGTTCCTGACCAAGTTGTCAATGTGTACTTTAAAACAGAGCTTGCCATTTAACCAAATACCCAAGTACTTGTACAAAGGCACATTTCCATAGATTTACCTTCAGATGTTAAAATGCTGAGCTCATCACACAGCTCAGAACAAGTTCTTGTAAAAATCATGAACTTTGTTTTCTGAGCCTTTAAAATCAGTTTCAAGTTGCACAGAGCAGCCTGTATGGCTTCAAATGCAGCCTGGAGCTCTTCAACAGCCTGATGTACAGTGGAGGCCTGGGTGTAGACGACAGTGTCATCTGCATATAGATGTATTTACATAGTGGCTGTAACTGAGGGGTACAATTCCCTGACTGTATTGATAAGTATGGTATCATTAAACCACTACCGATTATGTACTTTAACTACTGGCCACAGAGTACATGATATAGATATGATGAACACTTTCCCACCATGAAACCAAGTCCACACAAATGTATAAATCGAATATTTTATATAGCAAAGGGTATATACAACGTTCACTTAATGACATTTATGATTTGAATGCACTTGTAAGGCAAATGAGTATTCGTAGGCAAATCAACATTGAATGTCCAATCTCTGGTTACGCAGGAAGCAAGTATACAACCTGGTTCTTTAGGGAACTATAGCGATGGTACTTAAATGATTATAGCTGGATATACTAAAAGGGGGTCCCGCTGGTTGTAAGTCAGTAGGGGGGGGGGGTTAGGAGAGCCGCTGGCGATATCCCATCTGGCCAACGATTTCTTGGGAGAATTCAGAGTGCTGAACACGGTGCCCACAGAACCTTGGTCCACAGATGAATACCGCTGGGCCCTCTTGTAGACGGTAGCTGCCGGTCCACAACGAAGAGACGTGAGGTGACCTCACTCGGGGTAGAGCGCCGTCTCACCTGGACTCCTCTCGGGGGGTAGTTCCAACACTCACCAGTGTTGGCTGTTATCCATGGCATAAATCAAAGCACCCAAAGCAAGTAGATAATCCAAGCCGTGTAGGGCTCGCCGTCGTCCGGGTAAGGTAATCCAATGTGCAGGTCCACTCGTCCTGGCCCAGAACTCCTCGGATGAAAGCACCACACGTGGTCTGCCCAGCCTGGTTAAGACTCTGGATAACGCGAGGAAACGATGGGGGTACTGCTCACTTTATAACTCTAACCGAACGATGCACCATACATAATAGACTATTATTAACTTAATAGAAATACGTCCCACTCGACGGTATAGTGCCAAACTATGACAATTCAACTATTAATCCGCACGATGTCTCAATGACATTCTGAGGCCAAGTTGACCATACTGCACCACACGTGTATCGTGGGTGAGGCTTAACGTCTTGCCACTAGGTTGGAGGGTAAAGAACTAAGGGCTAAGGGACTAAAAGAAAGTTCTACTTTACTTGCGCCATATATATATGCGCTGTGAACAAATAGTACCATTCGTATTTCGCCAGACGTATTCCTACGCGGAACCGGGGCTAGTAACGACATGTTCGTCGGCACGATTGAACTTGAACCAAGGGGCTTGGCTGCTGGCGCCAAGTTCTTGTCCAATGAGAGAATGAAACTATTATGGGCTGTTAGTAGACTAAAGGGATATTCAGTGTATATGTACAAGGAATATACAAGGGATATCAAACGATATACAAATACTATTAAATATATATCCATAAATAAATATATATATTCGGTTTAATCTGATCCTTCACAACAGCCGCCCCCTAATTAGTCCCACCTAATTAGCTAAGCAGAGACAGATTAACCGCACTGTCTACCACTCAAGGTCCGCTGTAAGGGTCAGTCAACTCACAAAGTCATGGGGTCATGGTCGTCATCGATAGTGTCTGGGAGTCTGCGCAGTTCTATTAGCCTCGCCACGGGTCGTGTGTAAGTTCGCCCTTGGACGAGCACCTCAGCTGCTCGGACCTTGCCATCGGCACCGGTGATCACTTTGCTTACGCGGCCAGCCGGCCACATAGCTCTGGGTAGTGACTGGTCGATAATCATGACGACTGTTCCTTCTGTCAAATTGTCTCTCTCTTTTACCCACTTCTGGCGGGTCTGTAGAGACGGTAGGTAGTGGAGTAGAAAGCTGTTCCAAAACTTGTCAGCTAGTACTTGACTGTACCTCCACATTCTTCGGCCGTTCGCTTCTTCAGGCCTGTACATTGTCTGGGGTAGCGCGGGGTCCAGCCGCCCCATCAAGAGTGTGTTGGGGGTGACTGGGTCGACATCTGCTATATCACTGGAGACGTAGCCGAGGGGCTTGGAGTTCAATACTCCCTCGATCTCCGTGAGGACTGTCAGTAAGACTTCTTCCGCTACAGTCTGGGCCCCAAGCACGGCGTACAGGGCTGTCTTTATAGAACGTACTTCTCGTTCCCAGGTTCCACCGAAGTGGGGTGCGTTCGGGGGATTAAACTGGAAGTCAATCTGGGATGGAGCGAGGTGGGTCTTAAGTTCTGGGCCCATAGCTTGGAAGCTCTCTCTCAGCTCTCTTTCTCCGCCTTTGAAGTTTGTCCCGTGATCAGACAACAATGTAGACGGTTTTCCTTTCCGTGATGTGAATCTTCGGAAGGCCATAAGGAATGAGTCTGTGCTCATGCTTGGAAGGAGTTCGATATGTATCGCTCTGGTGGTCATGCATTTGAATACAATACCCCACCGCTTCTCGGTTCCTCTTCCTTTCTTTATATACAACGGGCCAAAACAGTCCATGCCTGTGGAGTGGAATGGCTTGTCGCCGAGTCGGAGGCGACAGGGAGGTAGGTCAGCCATCCGGGGTATGCTGGGCTGCGCGCGCCACTTTCGGCAGTCTAGACAGGTTCGCTGGAAGCGTCGCACTGCTTCTCTTCCTTGAAGTATCCAATAGCGACGTCTGATCTCCGCGAAGACTCTCTCTGCTCCTGCGTGGTGTACATCCTCGTCGTATTTCTTTATGATCAGCTCTGTGACCTTGTGTCGGCTGTTCAAGACTATCGGGTACTTAACGTCATCCGGTAGATCGGGGGCTCTCCGCAGACGACCACCCACTCTGATGAGATTATGGGCGTCGCTCTCGGGTGCCAGGTGGAGCAATCTGCTGTCTGATGGGACGGGCTTTCCTCCCTGTAGACAGTCTAGCTCGTCGGGGAACGAGTCTCTCTGGGCTCGTTGTAGTAGAAGAAGTTCTGCTTCTTCGTAGTCAGCTGCTGAAATGTCGGCAGTGGGCTGAATCTCTGGGTGGTGCCACAGGAATGTCTTTAGCTGCGCACTCTGTAGGGTAATGCAATCATCTATGTTGGGGTCTGTGGAGGCGACTGTGCTCAGTCCACAGAACATAGGTTTCTTGTTCTCAGCCTCCTCTTTACTCGCTTCCCGTGGGGTGGGCGTAGGCCACTCTTCTTCCGGGAGCTTGAGGAACTCTGGTCCGTCACTGTAGATGTTGCGACGGGTGAGGTCATCTAGGGACATTCCCCGGGTGATGACGTCAGCTGGGTTGTGTTTGGTGTCCACATACCGCCAGCTCGCTGTTTCTGTTAACTCTTGAATCTCGGTGACTCTGACTCCCACGAAGACTTTGTATCTGCATGAATCAGACTTGATCCATGTGAGTACTGTTGTGGAATCTGACCACAAGATTGTTCTGTGCACCGGAATGGTGAGTTCACGTTGGATTAACGTGGCTAGATGCGCTCCTGCTAGGGCTGCGCAGAGCTCTAGACGCGGGATAGATTGTTGCTTTCGTGGGGCTAATCTTGAGCGAGCCAGGATGAAAGCGGTGTGTATCTATCCTCCCTTCTCTTGGGCACGCAAGTAGGCCACTGATCCATAGGCTACTTCGGAGGCGTCGCTGAAGACGTGTAGATCCATCTTGCATGTCTCTGGCCTCACTGTGGGTGGGAAGTAGCTGCGGCGTATATTGACGCCTGGGAGTGAGCGGAGTTCCGTCTCCCACTCTCTCCATGTGGAGGCAAGGGGTGTGGGTATTGGGTCGTCCCAGCCCTGGTCCTTGTCCCATAGTGCTCGTACAATCATCTTTGCCCTGGTGGTGTAAGGTAGAATACATCCCAACGGGTCATATTGTCTGGCGAGTGTTCTGTACACACTCCGTCTGGTGGTCGGTATCGCCGTCGACCTTCCCTGCTCCGTGGTCAGGGGTTTGTGTCTATAGTGGAGCGAGTCTGTTTTGAAGCGCCAGACTAGTCCTAGTGTCATTTCTTGGGCTTCTCCTGGGATTGTCGCCATCCAGGTCTCGCTGCTGGCAGCCTTGTCCGCGGGGGAGAGGCTGCGCAATACGTGCGGGTCGCTGCTGGCCCACTGCCTGAGATCAAAGTCGCCTTTGATCAGGGAGGCGCGTAGCTTGAGTAGGAGAACCTCGGCTTCTTCTTGAGTCGAAACGCTTTGTAAACAGTTGTCCACGTAGAAACTGTTCTTCACACTGTGTCGGACCTCTTCATCTGCCGCTGGGTCCTCTGCGACGTGTTTCTGTAGTGCAAATGTAGCACAGCACGGGCTGCATGTGGTTCCGAAGGGGAGGACTTCCCACTGGTAGATGGCTGGGTGCTCATCTCCGATCCTCTCTCTCCATAGGAACCGCAGCAGGGGCTTGTCCTCCTCCACTAGTCTCACCTGCAGGAACATCCCTTTGATATCCCCGCTGATAGCCACCTTGTCCTGGCGGAAGCGTAGTAGCACGCCTAGTAGAGAGGGGCCGAGTGTGGGGCCGGGCAAGAGCTCTTTATTCAGATTTTGGGATCCGATCTGGTAGCTGCAGTTAAACACAATGCGATCCTTGCCGTTGTGGTGGACTTTGTGGTGCGGCACGTACCATGATTCGGTCGTCTGATCGGCCTCTTTAATGTCAATCTTTGTCACGTGTCCCGCTGTGATTAGCTTCTCAATCTCAGCGCGGTACACACTCTCTTGAGCGGGGTCTTTGGCTAGGCGCCGCTCTGTGTTCAATAGATACCGCTCCGTAGCGTCTTTCTTTGCGTGAAAGGTGGGCATTCCCTCTCGCCTCAGGAGTGGAGTTGCGTATCTCATCACTCCGCCGACTGTGACTCTCTTTGTCCCTTGCTCGAGGAGGTTTATGGCGTAAATGTCTTCTTTAGAACGAATGTCTTTCTTTTCGTTCTTAAAGGGCATTGTCTCTAGTGTCCATAGCCTCTCGACATGCTGCAGGAGAGTGGTGTCTTCTTCTGTCGCTCTGGAGTGGAGGCAGCTAGTGGCTGCTGTTCGGTTGAGAGATTTAGCGAGGGGGCCTTGTAGTGTCCATCCTAGGCGGGTCTCGACTGCTGCAGGACAGCCTCGGGGTCCTGTATGGACCCGGTCTATCGGGACTATGAGGTCTGCATGGTCGGAGCCTATCAGCAGGGTCGGGGTGGCGCCGTCTATGAGCGGGATAGGTAGTTGACGCAGGTGCACATATTTATCCATCAGCTTGGCGATGGGGTAGGTGTACTGCGATAGTCCTATTTCTTGGCTGGTGAAAGCATTTGTAATCCTATACCGTCGCTCTGGCTGCCCGCTTGCTGCGATAGTGAAGGAGACATTCTCGCCCTTTATCGTCTTTAAATCTCTTCTTATTGTCCGAATCGTCATTTGGTTCTCGCTCCCCCGCAGTCCCAGCTGGGCCGCAGCGGACGCGAGCAGAAGGGTCTTCTCTGACCCGTCATCAAGGACGGCGTAAGTGTCCATGACTTTATCTTGGTAGCTCAATGTTACACGGACTACCTTTAAGAGCACTTGGGCGCCGCTGCTGCTGGCGGGGTCAATGTACACAACACTTGCCTTGGTGCTGCTCGATGGTGCAGGTGCAGGCTTTCTTCTGTTACTGTCGTGTAGGACATCTAGGTGGGCTCCGTCACACCGACTGCACCTCTTCTTTAGGCGGCACTCGGCTGCCATGTGACTGCGCGCACATCGGTAACAGCGCCTGTTGGACTTTATCCATTGACTCACTTCTTCTGCATTCATCTTTGTGAACAGGTCACATTGTGACAGCCAGTGTTCCTTCTCGCAGTACGGGCACACCATCTTCCACTTCTCTTTTCTCGAGGGGGTACTGTGGTTCTTACTGCTCGGTACTGATTCTGATTGGTGCATGACAGTCACCGATCTTCTTCCATCGTTTATTCTCCTGGGTCCCTCTCTGGAGCTTGGTGTGCTCCGCACGAACGTATCCAGTCGTAAGCTGCTGACTTCTCTCGCCAGGAAGTCGGCTAGATCGAGGAGGGATGGTTCGGGACCGTTAGGATCACGGTGGTTTCTCTGCCGCCTAAAGCGCTCTTGTCTGGCTGGTGGCAGCTTCTCTAAAATCCTCTCGACGTTAGAGTTGGCGTATAGCTCGTGCATACCCTTTTCTCGTTGCGCTCCCAGCATCCCTACCAGGGACTGCACTTTTATAGACAGGTCGTCTAATGAGCGATTGTCTGTTGCTGGGGGTAGGCGGTCAATATGCCTTATCTCTTGGATTACGTAATCCCATATACGTCCATATCTCTGGTCCAGCGCTGCTAGAGCCGCGGTGTATGGGGTCGTAGAGGTGGCATAGGCTAGCGCTATATTGTGCGCCCGGGGTACTTTCAGGTGCTTCAGTAATATTGCATACTTGTGGCGTTCATCAGCGACATCCACCATCATTGTCTCTAAGCACATCCGGAGCTCCGTGTACTGTGCTCGATTCTCATAGGTGAAGTCTGGAAACGTCGGTGTGGCAATGTATGACGCCGTGGATGGCTGATACATCGGCGAGCGTTGGGGGAGAGGCCTCCTAGGCGAGTCTCCTCTTGCGCCTCTCTGTGGGCTGGTACCGGCAGGGTACCATGGCCCGCTGGTCCAGGTGCTATTCCTCGGGGCTGGTCGTGCGTCATGCTCACCCGTGAATAGAGTCGGGGGTCTGTAGCGCAGCGCCGCGGGGGTATAGCCTGGGCTGTACTGGACCTCCTGGTCCGGTGGAGTACTGTGCTGTCGTCGGGCCTGGTTCTCCTCCTCTCCCTCTTCTTCTTCTATCAGGTCCTCTAGATCCTGTAGTCGTTTATTTAGCTTCTCCGCAGTGTATGCTGCTCCTTCCTTCTAGCTGGGTCTCGCTTGGACCGGTCGGGGAAGGGGGTCTGCGGGGGGTATAGGCTTGGTCTGTTGGTCAAGTTCAGGGTCGCTTGCTCGGTTAGGAGACGCTGCCCTTGACTGTTGTCTCGACGAGTTCCTTGAACCCCTGGCGGAGGGAGAGGGTGTTGCCTTGGTGATCAGCTGCTCCATTAGCTGCGCTTGTAGTCTGTCGCGCTCGGCTTCGCGCTTGATGAAAGCGATGTCGCGCTCTGTTTCGCGCTGGATGAGAGCGAGGTCGCGCTCTGTTTCTCTTTGGGCACCGGCAGCGGCACGCTGGGTGTCTGCTCGGTCTCTTGCCATATTCTCTTCCGTCTGAAGGCGTCTCATCTCCAGGCGTATGCGCTCTTTTTCGCTCCGTTGCTGTGTCTGGAGTCGATCGCGTTCACCCTGAAGTCGATCGCGTTCACCCTGGAGTCGATCGCGTTCGGTAGAGGCTGTCAGGCTGACGAGGAACGCCTGTGATAGCATCCTCTCCGCTTCGCTGGGGGAAGACGGTTGTAGAGGTGAGCCGCTCCTGGCTGTACTCGTTGGGGAGTCCTGGAGCTCTATTTCCTCGGCGCTCTCCTCCTCTTCTTCCGTGCAGAGTTCTCTCTCTGTAGGGTTGTCTTCCTCCCGGGGCTGGTCGGGGACTACTTCTTCGGTATTGGCGGGGGGTAAAGGCATGTCAGCTCCCTCCTGGTCCCCACCGTGAGCTTGGTCAGTTACATTAGAACCCACTAGGGCCTCTGTGGTCGGGGTAACCTGGTCGTTAAGGTCAGACATAATTTTACTTTCTACTTTTACCGCGTTTACCGTTTGTCGAAGGCTAGGTAGTTGACTGACAGCGTAATCCTCTAAGTACTGAGGTGTCTGTCGTCTGCGCCGCGGGCGTTCTACGTTAGGAGGACCGTTTCGTGGAGTGTTCATCATAGGCCATTTCAATATTAATAACACTATATTAATATTACACTAGTTACCCTCCGGCTCGAAGGACCAATTGTAACTGAGGGGTACAATTCCCTGACTGTATTGATAAGTATGGTATCATTAAACCACTACCGATTATGTACTTTAACTACTGGCCACACAGTACATGATATAGATATGATGAACACTTTCCCACCATGAAACCAAGTCCACACAAATGTATAAATCGAATATTTTATATAGCAAAGGGTATATACAACGTTCACTTAATGACATTTATGATTTGAATGCACTTGTAAGGCAAATGAGTATTCGTAGGCAAATCAACATTGAATGTCCAATCTCTGGTTACGCAGGAAGCAAGTATACAACCTGGTTCTTTAGGGAACTATAGCGATGGTACTTAAATGATTATAGCTGGATATACTAAAAGGGGGTCCCGCTGGTTGTAAGTCAGTAGGGGGGGGGGGGTTAGGAGAGCCGCTGGCGATATCCCATCTGGCCAACGATTTCTTGGGAGAATTCAGAGTGCTGAACACGGTGCCCACAGAACCTTGGTCCACAGATGAATACCGCTGGGCCCTCTTGTAGACGGTAGCTGCCGGTCCACAACGAAGAGACGTGAGGTGACCTCACTCGGGGTAGAGCGCCGTCTCACCTGGACTCCTCTCGGGGGGTAGTTCCAACACTCACCAGTGTTGGCTGTTATCCATGGCATAAATCAAAGCACCCAAAGCAAGTAGATAATCCAAGCCGTGTAGGGCTCGCCGTCGTCCGGGTAAGGTAATCCAATGTGCAGGTCCACTCGTCCTGGCCCAGAACTCCTCGGATGAAAGCACCACACGTGGTCTGCCCAGCCTGGTTAAGACTCTGGATAACGCGAGGAAACGATGGGGGTACTGCTCACTTTATAACTCTAACCGAACGATGCATAATAGACTATTATTAACTTAATAGAAATACGTCCCACTCGGCGGTATAGTGCCAAACTATGACAATTCAACTATTAATCCGCACGATGTCTCAATGCCATTCTGAGGCCAAGTTGACCATACTGCACCACACGTGTATCGTGGGTGAGGCTTAACGTCTTGCCACTAGGTTGGAGGGTAAAGAACTAAGGGCTAAGGGACTAAAAGAAAGTTCTACTTTACTTGCGCCATATATATATGCGCTGTGAACAAATAGTACCATTCGTATTTCGCCAGACGTATTCCTACGCGGAACCGGGGCTAGTAACGACATGTTCATCGGCACGATTGAACTTGAACCAAGGGGCTTGGCTGCTGGCGCCAAGTTCTTGTCCAATGAGAGAATGAAACTATTATGGGCTGTTAGTAGACTAAAGGGATATTCAGTGTATATGTACAAGGAATATACAAGGGATATCAAACGATATACAAATACTATTAAATATATATCCATAAATAAATATATATATTCGGTTTAATCTGATCCTTCACAACAGTGGCCTTACCCAAATAATTTATGAAAATGGAAAATATAATGGGTCCCAAAATAGAGCCTTAATTATCTCCAGAAACGCAGCCGTCAGCATTGTGTTCGATCAACCAGATGGTTTCGGGACCAGTCAACAGTCTTAGCACTAAAACCAATATTTAGGAGTCTATTTAGCAGCAATTTGTGGTCAAAACCGAGTCGATTGCCTTAGAAAGATCAATACCTAGAGCTGCACAATGCTGGTTGTTTTTGTCAAGGGCTTTTATGATATCATTGGTCACACTCAACACGGCAGTAATTTAGCTGTGGGCTGATCTGAAACCAGACTGAGATGCACTTAAGGTGTTGTTTTCAAGCAGAAAATTGCTTTAGCTGCAACTGTACTTGCATTTCCAAGATCTTTGCCAGAATTGACAGTTTGGAGATGGGGCGGTAATTGTTCAGTTCTGAGGGGTTTCGACCTTTAGTTAAGTAAGGGAAGAACACAGGCTTTCCAGATTTTAGTTATGGAGTTGGTTGAGAGACTCAAAATTAAAATATGAACAATGGGCTCTGCAATTATGTCGACTGCTACTTTTAAGATATGGATCCGGATTATCAAGACCAGCAGAAGTTTTTATGTCAACGTCTTTCAGAGCTTTACAGACCTGAGCAGCAGAAATGGCCTTAAAATCGAATGCAGCTCAGATACCGTAGTGGCAGAACTTGGAGACAAGCTGGCATTTGAATTACTGAAAACAAGACCCAGAACTAATACGGTGCTTCTTGAACTCAGCGACCATAGCAGCATTAAGCTTCTTCACTTGTTTAAAGAAGACGGGTCCGGCCCATGGGGACATTAACGTGTGTTGTCGGGCCTTACAAATACATTTGATTTGAATTTTATTTGATTTATCCTTTAATTCATCTGAATCGACCACAACGTGTTCAGGGAGGCCTGAAGAAGTATTTACACCCGACAAGGATTTTGTTACTAATGCACGAATAATACTGCCGTTTGAACAAGTAAACAATTAAATATCTCCCATTGGGGCGTGAAATAATAAATAGCATTTGTGGGGATAAACTTGATTTACTTATGGATCACTATAGCCACGCCCCTGGCCTTGG